>NW_019154085.1:43525035-44064731 GCF_002288905.1 Enhydra lutris kenyoni
GGGAAGGATGCCGAGAAGCGGAACATGTTCCTAGATGACCAAAGCCCAGACTTGGAGCAGTGGAGGGGGGCGGCACACCCAGGGGTCCCCTGACCTGGCCAGCTGCCCAACCAATGTTACATAAAACATCAAACCATGTGGTTTGTTTTGTGGCCGAAACCTGTCAGGACAACATTACAGAAGAAAATTATAGGCTAATTTTGTTTAGAACTGGGATCTGAAATTCCACTTAGCAAACAGGACTCAGCGCCAGATCAAAAGCGTGGTTCCCTCTGACCGGGGAGGGGTCATCCCAGGAATCTGCGAGAGTTCAGCATGGAGACAAGCTGAGCTAAATACAGCAACAGAACAGTACAAAGCCGAAGATTATTTCCACAGGATGCCAAGAAAATTCTCAATAAATTTAATTTATGGCATATGCCTGATTAAGAAGACCATCCAGATACCCCAAAGAACAGATGCGGTCAGCCCTTCAAACACGCTGAATGCCAGAGACCAAAAATATTTTCAGGAGACACACTAGAAATCTAAAAGACAGGAGTGAAAAAGAATGAAGCAGACAGAAAAGGGATTCATACAAAAGATTTAAGAAACTGCTTGTAAATGACACAGCGGCAATAATGAAGGAACTCGATAACAAAATATAAGAAGTCAGCTGGGCAGCAAAGTTGCAAGCCATCGATAAAAGCCACAAACATTGAACGCAGAGAAAAATACGAAAAAGGAAAAACAAACTCCCTTTCCCAGTACTGATTAAACATCTAAGAATGAATATGGTGGGAGCCACACAAGAGGTAACTGAAGAAAATTCTAGAAGGCTAGCTGCAGAGGATCGGACCAGGCAGAAGCTTGGAAAGACAAGATGAAAAGAAAGCAGACTCTTGAGATTGACATGCAGATTTAACACCACTGAGAATTTGGGAATATAAGATATTCCCAAATAAATAAATCTAGTCATAACTTCCAAATGTGGGGGTGGGATCAGTAATGAAAAATAAGGGGCATTTATCAGACTTCAAAGCACTGAGCATACCAGTAAGCACTAAGGTTGTGCAAGACCCCAGGGAAGCTGCCCCATGAGGTGCAGGTGGAGTGACCTGAATCTTACAAAGACCCGTACCCATCGTGAGCAAGGGATGTTGGGTAGAGGATGCTTCCACCAGGGGCGACCACTCCCACACTGATGGAGGGAGCACGCCCAGAATTTAGGAATGCCCAGACTCCACTCTGGGACAGACCCAGCCAGGGGAAGCCTTGCTGCCCTAGCTCAGTGCACTCATTGGCTTCCACCCAGGGTCAAAGAAGCAGAAACCCCTCCAGGGCCATGGCTGAGCTGACCGACCCCTGGAACTCTGGGTTGAGGATTCTCCTGGCAGCCTGAGCCTTCCAGGTCCCGCCTTTGGGCTGCAGCCTCTTCCTTCCTCACCTGGTGCTTTTCTGGAGAGCGTTGCTGGAGACATGAGGCAGCGGTCATTGGGTGATAGGAAGCATGAGGCAGCCACGTGAGCCAGCCCACCCGCATCATCACCCTGTTCTCTGGACACTGACCTCGGCGTTCCCGCCTTCCAGGTTCCCTGCTATCCTGGGCACCCACTGGCCACAGCCCCACCACTCTCTTCACTGCCAGCAGCCACTGGCCAGCCTGGAACCACCCCCCCCCCCCCCCCCCCCACCGTCCCCTGCATGCAGTCACAGCCCGGCCTCGCTGCCCCACGGTCCCTGCATCTTTCTGCGGAGCTGGTGCCCAGGAACATTACGTGAGACCTCGGATGCCGCAGGACGTTTTTTGCTTTTTTTTTTTTTTTCTTTCCAAATAAGAACATCACTGAGATATAATTCATATTCCATAAGTTTACCCTTTCAAAGGGCACCCATCAATGGGTTTTAGTATATTCACAACGACTGCCTCTATCTAACTCGAGGACATTTTCATCTTCCCGAGAGGAGCCCCTGTCCACTGTCTCCCCAGCCCCCGGTCACCATTACTGTAACTGCCGCGGACATTTCACATTAATGGACTCACACAGTCGGTGGCGCCTGCACAATGTTTGCAAAGTGCGCATGTGCAGAGGCTGGCACCGGGACCTAGCTGCTTCTTGATGCGGTCCAGGCATGCCCCTAACGGGCATGGGGGCCGCCTCTGCCTCCTGGCCATTGTGAATGAGACCCCAGTATCCATGCGTTTTTATTTTTATTTCCCTTTCGTCTGGCCAGGAGGGTTTTAAAGGCAAAGGGCCGTAAGGTTAGAATCAGAAGCTGTCTCCTGACCTAGTGGGTCTTAGGCTGGCCACAGCCTCCCTGCACTTTCACTTCCTCCTCACGGAGAAAATCTGGACAGGGACACCCCTCTGGACACCTGAAGGGGTTACTATGGGATGGGATAACTGATGTGAAAGTGTTCTTGAAATTTTAAATGCACCTTGTAAAGAGAAAGTGGTATTTTATCCATGGGACTACTTAGAATATTATTTTTTAAGCACACAATTGATTTCAGACTTGGGCATATGACAAGAAGTGTTACAGATTTTGAAATCAGGAGGATTGTGGGTGGAGAAGATGGAATATGACAGCTGAAAATGGCCAGACTGTTATTTACATAGCTTGGCAGATTTCTGTAGCTGGGTGGGTGGGGGAAGGGAAGGCTGGAGTATTCAGACATACAACGTGCTTCGATGAAAAATCTAAATCTTGCAAAATGGGAATTCTCCCCAAGATATTTTATACAGGATAAATCTTCAGATTCTTCCAATACTATGTGGCTGTTTGTCCTCTTTCCAGAATATTCCCTTGGCCTTCTTGCTTAAGGGAGAGGCCCAGCTGTCCTTCCCTGCAGCCCTCACAGGAGAGGATCCTTTTCTGCCAGAATCCTCCGACCGCTGTGGGGATGGGGGAGTCAAGGTCCTTGCTCCTCACTGCCACTTCCAAATCAGTCTCCCTGCCCCCCCAGCTTTGTATCTCATTTAATCAGGTGGCATCACCACTGCCCCTCACTGTCACCATCGTCTACCCCCTGCACCATCTTTCCAGGACCCCACAAGGTGTCTACCCATGAATAGTATTTACGGACAGACTCCTCCCTCCTCAATTCCCTGTGATCAACAACTCAGCTCCTCCTTTGAAGCCAAGACCTCCAGCTACCTGCTGGGGCTCATGCCCCCACTGGCAACATCACCCCACTACTCCCTCCTCTTCCTCACCCTTTCCTTTAGCAAAGTAACATGCCATTGCCTCCTGTCTTTAAAAAAAAAAAAAAAAAAAATCTGTCTCCTGGCCCATTTCCCTGAATCAGGTTTAGCAAAACTCCTTTAAAAAGTTGGCCATGCTCACTGTCCTCCTGTTCCCTCCCATTCTCAGCAACCTTCTTACTCCATCCCCCACGAGGTCAAGGGAACCATGGGACCCTACCTTGCTAAATGGATGGCCCACTTTGGTTCTCTTCTGACCTGTCTCAGCAGTGTTTGAGTTTGTCACTCCCTCCTCCCAGAAACATTATTTCCTGTTCACCTAAACACCACGATTTTGCTTCCCCCTCATGGATGCCACCTTCGATCCTTTTGCTGGTGTCTGCTCCCCAGTCTCTTACCGCCGGATGACCCCTTCTCTTTGTCTACACTCATGCTGTGTCAATAAAGCCCATCTACATACCAACACCTGTTGAGTTTATATTTCATACACAGACCTCTCTTCTGAACTCAAGGCTTGAATATTCAACCACCTACTTGATCTCCAAAAGGCACGTCAAACTCAGTATGCCCCAAACTGAAATCCCGATCTTCTCCACTGCAACATCTCTGCAAGCCCTTGATCTCTCTGCCCTCATTTCCTCACTCATAAATATGGTTAGTAAGAGCATGTCTGCCGCTGGAGGTAGAATGCCTGGGAGGGCACTCTCTGCTTGCCCGGAATGAACCCTTTAGCCTCTCCGTCCCTGATTCCTCTGTTCCGCAATGGGAATAACACCATATACAGGTCCTGCGTTACTGGGTGTTGTGAGGATCACACGCGCTGCCATATTTCACACACTCAGCACAGTGCCGGCAGACTCAGCACCGGTAACACGTCCGAAATGGTCCCGATGAAGACCACAGAAACACGCCGCTGAACAAGTGCTGGGTGAGCAGCTCAGGGCTGGGCACATACTCTTCCCGGTACCCCTACCACCTGACTGCAATTCCTTGAGAAAAGCAGAGTGGTACCATAAAGCTTCCTCAAGCTCCTTCTTGATTTAATACGGGACCTGGGTGTTTCTACCAAGCAATCCACAGATAACTGAGGCGAACAAAAAAGCAGGCGAGGTACAGAATGTCTTGAAGGTGCTGCTGTTTCAAAATGACAGCAGCCAGGGCATAAGCCACGGGCTCTCGGGACCTCATGTCCACGGGGCGAGAAGGCAGTGCGACGGGGGGGATGGAGACCCAGGCGTATGGCGTTCCTTGTCCACAAGGACCTGATACTCTACCCTGGGCCCGTCTTCATTTGCTAACACATGAAAAGGAGGGGAGAGGAGAGAAGAAAAGAAGGAAGAGAAGCAGGGCAAGCCATCTTTCCGCCTGAAGACGTCCGGCCCACGTCTATAAGCCGGCCGCCCATCACTTACGCGTTCGACATGGCTGACTACTTTCTCTCTTTCCCTCGCCCGCCTGGAAGCTCTTCCGTTTCTCTCCGAAGGGCGGCCGGCAGCAGGCGTCGGGACACAGGGACACAGCCACGGGCGTCCACGGAGAGGTCCTTCTGGAGGACGGCGTCAGAGTGGGGGCTATCCTCCACTCTGGGCAGGAAAATGCGAGAGCGCGTAGGCACAGATAGGTTCTGAAACCTTCCTGTAGCCCCTAGGCTGGACGCAAGGCGGAACCTAGCAACCGAGACGCTACGCCTGCGCGGTGCCGGCTCGCCGCTAGCAAGGGGCACGCCCCCCTGAGCTCCACGCGCCTGCGCTCTGGGCTGGTTTCCGTGGCAACCGAGGAGCGGCACGGCGGGATTCAGGTCTTGCGGAAAGGACCTGCTTCCCGCGGACGGGAGCTCCCAAGATAAGGGGCTGATCTCCCTGTGGACCCTCCCGGACACCAGTCCCTGGGGTCCAGCCCGGGTCCCTTCCGCCAGCTCGTCGTCCTCCACGCCTTATTCCCGCTTCCCTGTTTGCCCCCTTGTCATCTGCCTTCCGATATATGGCCTTGGACAAGGGCCTTGATTGTAGCCTCTATCTTCCCATCTGTAACATGGGATAGCAGTCATTCATTTGTTCAGAACTTGATTGGGCTTCTCTCCGGGGCAAGCGCAGACTTAGGTTCTGGTGATACAGGGTAGAAGCAGTCCTGGACTTCTGGGGCGAAATGAAAGTGAAATGAGGAGCTAGAGAGTTGTACATGAAAAAATGCCATGTGGATGCTAGTTATTAGCAGGTCGCTATGAGTGTCTGCTTCCACTGCCCTTCTTTCTTCATCTTTAGTAACTATTGAGATTTATTTGCAAATTTTATAACCTGCAATTCCTACAGGAATACTTTCAGGACCAATACAGTTGAAAGAGCATGGGAAAGGCATCCCCATAAAAATGACAGGGTGATCTGGATGACAGAACCTCTCTCACACATGAAATGAACAAAAGAAGAGAAAAAATAGAGAATAACAACAACAGAAGAAAAGAACAACTAAACAAAAAAAAATTAAGTACAACTTTGCGCCATCAACTTCAAAAAACTGTACTCGGTGAAATAGATGTCTGCCATGGAGAATGGTATCTGAATCTCATCTCCATTGCCCAAAAATCCCCATGAGGGAAGAAAACCAAGTAGACAGAAATACTAAGATTTCTCACTAATGCCTTTTGATACAAAGAGGACATGAATCTGCAAAGTGAGATGAGAATGTGGGCACAGAAGCAAGCTACCTGGGGAAATACAGGTGAGACAAAACGATCACTAGTAGAAAACACCCCCTGCTGCCCACAGGACCTGACCAGAGCTGGGAAAAATCACTAGGACTTGCCACTTTCTAGGACTCTGCACTGTACAGAGGCAAAGATTCAAAGTCCAAGGACAGTTGTCACAGAGACAGGGTGGGCTCCTAATAAGGGTCCAGAAGTTGAGCAGATCTCTGGAGCAAGCAGAGCCCAGGACCTGCACACATCCAGGGGTTCAGTCCTAATCCTCAGTGTGTATCCAGGTCACAGAAAAGTAGATAAAAATGCCATCTTCCAACTTTCAAACTCATTCAGATATAGTGAGAAAGGAGTCAAGGAGAATTTGCTCACATTATATCTGAACAGAAGATTCACAAAGAGCAACCCATGTTAGATACAAATAAGATAGAAGCAACAAATCCATTATCCAAATCTAAGACGTGAGTAACAAGGTAAGGGGGGGAAAAACAACAAGAACAAAAGAGAGATGCCTGGGTGGCTCAATCAGTTAAGCATCTGCCTTCGGCTCAGGTCATGATCTCAGGGTCCTGGGATTGAGCCTCAAGTTGGGCTCCTATGGGGAATCTGCTTCTCCCTCTGCTTCTGCCCCTCCCTATCCAAGCTCGCGTGTGCACTCTCTCTCCATCAAATAAAATAACATTAAAAAAAAAGAATTATGGCATGGGTGAGACAGTTGAAGAACTTAGTCTCGAAGAAAACGTAACCAAATAAAAGAAAATTCTTCACATATGTCCCATGTTATAGAATAAATTAATAAGAACACCAACCTAATAGACTAAGTGTTGGGAGAAAAGATAAAACAACACAATGAGAAGAGGGAGATGATACAGCTAAGACAACCAAATGAAAATAAAAAAATAGCCAATAGAGAAACCAAATTAGAAAGACCAAAAAGCAGACTAGGGCACAATTCACCTGGATTACCGACTTACAGGAAAAGCTTGGATCAACTACAGTGAATGTGCAGGAAAAAGACTCCATCATTTGAGCAATTAGAAAGGGGTTAGTTGATATTCCTTAAAAAAAGAGTCCTCTAATATTAATTTTTTTCCAAAGCTGTAAGGAAATGCCTCTGAAAGAAAAGAACCAAAACAGCAGATCAAAAGTTCTCACTGTGTTCCAGGAAAAACTGGTATAGAACAAGCAACACCAAAGATCTCCCGGATGTGTGATTGAACTTCAGGAAGAAGTGGTAGGGGGATCTGGTGGCCTCAGATGTCTGCATGGTAGCTTTCAACATCAGATGAAATGATAGCAACATTCGCAAAGGTTTTGGAGAAAAATGTGACCCAAGATATTTCTGCTCACTGAAGTTAATATTCCCGAATATGAAAGCCCTCTGGAAATACAGCACTCATGCATAAATTGGCATGTTTTCAAACACAAGTGACCCAATGTCTGATGGCTTGAACAATAAGGATTTAGAATCTCCCTTCCAAGAATAGAGGCGAGACAATTTTGGACTGGTTATTCCAATGGCTCAGTGACATCATCCTTCTTTGGTGGTCGTTTGGTCTTTTGGTGTTGTCATCCTTAAGATGTTGGATGACTTCCCTCATGGTCATAAAATGTCTGCAGTGATGCCAGACATTACAACCTCGCTCTGGGATATCTCAAGAAAGCACAAGACCAGCTGGGAAATGTGAACACCATTATTGTCTTAGAGAAATCATGGGTTACCTGCATTATGAGAGAGAGAGAAGTGGATAAAAGAACCAAAACAGGGCTCTGCCAGCCTGGAATCACGCAATATGGCCGGTTGTGTAGGGAACATTCAGGAAAAGCTATAACTCGAGCTCTTCTAGAAAATAAATCAGGGGCACCTGAGTGGCTCACTGGGTTAAGCCTCTGCCTTCGGCTTGGGTCATGATCTCAGGGTCCACGATCTCGGGCTCCCTGCTTGGTGGGGAGCCTGCTTCCATCCCTCTCTCGCTGCCTGCCTCTCTGCCTACTTGTGATCTCTGTCAAATAAGTAAGTAAAATCTTTAAAAAAAGAAAATAAATCAATTGAAGGTGCAATCCAGCAATCAAAAGATGTAAATCACATTCAAAGGATGAACAAGTGCTCAGTTGTGGGAAGACAGTGCAGCAAGGTCTCCCAAAGTCTAGAGCAGGAGAACAAATAGAGATTTCTCTGATTATGTCCCATGAGCTTTGCAGGTGTTAAGGTGATCCACTAACTGGCTAATTACTATGTGCCGGGGATTCTGTGGGACTGGATGCATATTCATACACAAAGCTGGCCCGTTAACATTATGAGGTGGGCAGTATTTTCATCCCTATTTTACACATGTGAATCTGAGACCGAGGGAGGCTATGTCTAAGGCCATACTCCAGGAGACAGTGGAATTGGCATTCAAACCACCTGATTATCTCACTTTGAAGACTATACCTCCGACTATTATCATTTTGTTGGGAGTAAAAACTATCTTAATATCTGTTAAAAATTGCATTCTGTGAGATGAATGCTACTAAAAACAGTGGTTCTCAAATCATTTCTCCTTTAAGAAAAAAAAATCAATGCTGCCTAATCAGGGAGATAGAAAGTGACTTTGTCCTCAATATTCGATAATTTATGCAGCTTCATGATCAGACTGCCAGGTCTTTGGGAAAATGTATCTTGTCCCATATGCAGTTGCTCAGGCAAATATTTGCTCATGTTTATTCTGAGCAAAGCACAAGTGTCCCCATGGCGTGGCTGAAAAAGATGACGGATCTCGCTGCATTCTGCTTGCAAGGAGTAGGGGCGATAACCATCCAGAGGAGCTCAGGATTCCTTATTACAGGCTCATTTCTTGGAGGAATGGGAGGTCTGCAAGAGCCCTCAGACACCGACCATGCAACCGGGTCAGGTGCTTCAAGCCCCAGGACATTCCTATCCCTTGAGCGCCTCTTCGCTGCCCACACGCCGGCAGGGATTGCGACCACCTCGCCCCTCTCGAAAGTCCATTCTGGTTCTGTAGGACTCACTGTTACCCTTTTGCATCAAGGCTCCAGGCCAAGCAGAACAACCTTCTTTTAGCAGAGCAGCCTCATAAATGTTTAAGCCCCCGCATCCCTGCCCCAGTCTCACTGATTACAGGGCAAGCTCCCTCAAGTTCTTTAGGCTCCCCTGCCATCATGGTCTCCGTTACGCCATCCTCAGTGTCCTTCTGACTTAACCCTGTGAAACAGAACCTCCCCTTTATCAACATCACACTGTTGGCTGAAGCAGGTCGACCAGAACTCTCTTTCTTGCTGTTTCCTGCTGAGCCCCCTGAGCCACCCAGTTCCCTGATGGAATGTTCTCTACAAGAAAGCCAGGGAACCCTAGCACAGCATGGGAAGCACGTCTGAATTTCCACCAGCTGACAAGTTAGACACCTGTCCCACTCCGCTGCCATCTGGCTGGTGTGTCTCAGCAATCCCGGGAGATGAGGGTTTGGTCAAGCACGCTGCTGGTAGGAAGCTCTGTGGTACGGACAGCGTCGTCCCCAGGTAGGAGGCTAGTGATGGAGTTTAAGATGAGGCTCATCTACTCTGCCTTGTTTTTTAGAGAACCCAGAATGACCCTTGTCTCTGCTTCCTTTAATGAGAACTCACAAGTCATTTTAATGGTCTGTTCTGGATCCATGTGAGGTTTGCTGGACCAGCACCTGACCTTTTCTTCCCAGAGTCACCAGCCACTCTGAAAATACTATGTTCATTTTGTTTAGTGACCATACTCCATGCTCCGCTAGACATCTGAGGCCCAAATCATTATTCAAACTCACTTTCCAGTAATTTTCTCTAAACTGATCAGTACCTTTTTCATAGTTACTGTGTTTTGTCCTAGTAATTGATGTTTTATTCCATTTTAGATGTAAATGTCTTTTTACACAGTCTCCTAATCCGACTGACGGGTCTCTGGGGAAGTCCATCTTTCCACAAGTCTTGATACGTATGAAATCATTTGGGCAAAAGTTTACTGATGCTGGTTCTATAAAAAGCCCAGCACTCGACACTGTGCAATAGAAAAAAGATGATTCTGATATGAATTCTGTCTTCAAAGAGTAGAGCAGAGGAGAGCAAGGTCAGAGGTGGCCCAATGTCACAGCGTCAAGTCATCTGTGAGTTTGGTACTGAGAGGGCCAAGGGGCCCTTGGGAAAGGGGAACGTATTACACAGCAGATGGGATCTGAGCTGGCCATGCCAAGGATGAGCGGGGCTGTGGCCTGAGGAAATAGGAGAACATTCCAGGCAAAGGAATCAACATGGGGAGAGGCATAAGAGCAAAAGTGCGGGGATACACTCATTCAAGAATCAATGCTTCTGTCTGACCTGGGAACAGGTTTGGCATCCTAGACCGGGGCTAGGGGTACGTGCTCCCCCCCAACCCCCCAGCCCCCAACCCCCAACCGGAGCTGCCGAGGTTTCGCTGAGCAGGAGAGCTGACATGATCATGGGACACAGAGACCCTAAAAGACAGGGGGTACAGGGGTGTGGATACACAGAACGGGGAGTGAGCATATTGTGGATTGTGGAATAACTCTCAGGCATGTGAAGGAACGACGTGCCAACCCCTGCTACAATACAGAAGAAATTAGAAAGGCCTTAGGCTGAATGAAATAGACCAGATAACAAAGGACAAATACTGTGTGGTGTTACTTAGTATGAACTATGTCTCGAGGCAAATCTATAGAGACGGCAGTGGATTTGAGAGGTTACCAGGGGCTGGGGGGAGGAGGGCATGGGGTGTTACTGCTGAATGGGTGTGGAGTTTCTGGTTGGGGTGATGAAAAAATTTGGAAATTGTGCTGATGGTCACACAACATTGTGAATATAGTTAATGCTACTGAACTGCACACTTCAAATGGCATATACGTTGGAGAGCTGGCGAAGCTCCGTGAGGAAGAGGAGACGTGAGAGCAGCTCGAAAGGGATAACCAGGACACGGAAGCTGCTGTGAGTTAGGGGGGATGAGCTCATTTTACGGGTACATGGAAAGAAAGACCTGCAAGTTGTACTCCTCAGCCAAATGCACTTGACTGTTAAACTCTGGTCTAGAAGTGGTTGTCCCCCCAACTCCCCATTGTGCATGAGTAGCCCTTCAAACCTCCCATCCTGCTTTCCCTTCCTGGTTCTAGTCCTCTCCCTCTGCTATCACAGCAATTGGGACCCTACCTGCGACTCAGGATGGTGGCATTTGGCCTTTACCAAATCAGGTGGAGTTGGCACAGAGCACACTCTTGGTAAGTCTTGGCAAGTGTCCGAGGGAAGACAGCCCATCCCTGGCTTCTTGCCCACGTGTCCAGGGGCACGGGTGTCTCTTCTCGCCTTCAACCACTAGCAGAATCAGGCTTTTCACAACCCTCCCTCCCCCCTGCCCATTACTTAGAGCATACAGTGTGACTCCTGGAATGGTATGAAATTGCCATGTGCCAGAAACCTGGGTGGTACGTCGCCGTGTACTTAGCGTTCAGGAGATCCAGTTCATGAAATGTTTTCCAGAAACGTTTCTGGAAACTCAGTGCTTGAACATTGTTGGCATTTCTCACTTCCTCAGCAATGCCATAGAAGAGTTGAGTCCTCCAAAGACGATTTTACCTGGCTTGTGAGGAGGCTGCCAGTGAGGCTGTCTGATGTGACTGAGCCCACTGCCGTTCGATGGGACTTCCTGGCTCTGGGACAGGACCCCCCCAGACTCTGACTTTGCTCCCATAGGTGTCCAGGTAAGCCCCCGGGTCTGCAGAACGTGAAGGCAACACAGCTAAAAGGGGAAGGAGTCAGGTTCAAGTTGAATTTGCAGGCCTTCTCTCCCCTTCGATGTAATAAACCTTTCCAGTGCTTCTATGTATAAAATGTCATTCTGCTCAAGAGGTGTATTTTTAAATGTCAGTTATGAAAACTTCTGCTGTGACATACCACCTTTTATGTCCGATGTTCCGTCTGCACGAAAGCAAATGCTGACGTGCCAAGCTTGTGACATTCACACATGTAACCGGAGATGAATAGAGTATTCATTTCATTCACTCGTAGTTATGACAGTACCACTGGCAAACCGTTGGTGTCCCAAGACCCAACATTCAGACCCCTGACTCCTCCTGACCAGGCTCCAGTGTTGGTGATGTATTATAATCTATAGCAGGGACAGTTCTATCTGCCTCAAAGGATGACGGTAAGAATTAAATGAATAATGGATGTAGGGCACTTGGCACAAGTTAGAACCCACCTGCTGTTATGTAGCAGCTAATCCCTTAAGCCCCTGGGGTTGCCAAGGTGTCTGCTCGAAATCCACATCTCAATTAGCAGTTTTTCTAATCTGGGGGTTATTCAGTGATCTTGGGAGAAATCCCAGATGTCAAAGATCTGTCCCATACAGGTTGCCTGGTGGAGCGTTCATAGCATAGATATTGGCTTCATGATAGTATTAGTCACAAACTCGGCTCCAACGGCTGAAGTCTGCTTTGCCCAAACAGCAAAATTGTGGACTGTGAATCTTGGCTTCTCTCCAGTCTATTACAATAACATAGCAAAGGATATCGGACTGGAAATGAGTCTTATTGGATGGATTGTGTTGAGCCCATGCGAGTAAACAGATTTAAAATGGATATTAGTAATCCAAGCATTATATTCTGGATGGAATTCCAAAGATAATAGATGATACAAATAGCAAAGCTCTTTTACGTCAAATAAACATCACTTCCACTGGGAAATGAGTGTGTGTGTGTGTTTCTTATAGGCTATTTTATTATCTATAAATAAGACTGTCCAGTGTGAGAAAAAAATAGAAAGGAACTAGCCAAAGACAGGATGTTTTTAAAAATATTATTATTATTATTATCCTGTTTTTTTCTCACAAACACTGAGGCAGCTTTTGTAACCCAGGTGCAAAGGAGGTCACTTCTCATTGTTTGAACACCTGCTGTCTTTTAAAATGAACATGATTTCCACAGGCCATTGATAAATTTGGTCTTAAAACCGCCTCAGAAAGGACTGTCTGCTTGTATTTTGATAATCCTTCTGAATAAGTAGCACGTGTCTGTCCAATTGGTTTTGTTTTGTTTTGTTTTGTTTCTGTTTGACTCTCAAACCGTTTCCCTCCTCTTGTGCGATTTTCACAATGCTTCTAATAAAACAATAGTTCTCGGTGCCCAGAGTGGAAAGCTAATTGCAAATAACAGCTGCATTGTTCGTAAGACAAAGTGATACGTTAATGAGAGGCATTTAGAATCTCGAATTGCCAGTGGCCCCAACTGCATCAGTAAGATGTGGTTGAACAGAAGAGAAAATATTTAGTCAATCTCTTCATTTATCGCAGTTCGCTGCTAGACTTAATAGAAATAGAATCGCCGTTTAAAAAAAATCAGGCAGAAGGCTAGTACGATTTTTACATGCACATTTCATCCTCTGTCAGTCTTCTGGCTCTCGGCTTGTCCTTGTCTATTTATATCTTCTCCCTGGAAGTGCACTACTTCTGAGAAGAGGTGTTACCCTGTACCTGGGCAGGGCACCAGGATGGTGTCATCTGTCCCAACCATACCCAGTGCCTCCTGTTGATGCCATGTGCTGAGCTGCAACATTAAAGCCATCCCGGGAGTTGTTTACATCTGCTTTTCTAAGCTAAGGACACTCTTTCAAACTTTTTAGCTGTCCTAACATGTGAAATGCAGATAAACGTAGTAAGAGCTATAACCTTTAAAATACTTTTTATTATAGCAAGTGCAGACGAGGGTGTGGCTCTTAAGCACACAGCTCAGTGAATTTTCTCCATCTGGAAACACTCATGTAATAAGTACAGAGATCAAGATACTGAGGAGCAGACTGCCAGGAGCTCCTCTGTGACCTTCCTAATCCCATCCTGTGTCTTTCTCCCAACCACTGCCTGTCTGACTCCAAAGATTACTTTTTCCCTTATAAAGGAAGACTTCCTGTATACATTTTGAGTGAATGGAGTTATCCGATGTGTATTCTTTTGGGTCAGGCTTGGACCTACTTGGGAATGTGAGATGTATCCACATGGCTTCAGGTAGAGGAAGCTGTTTTCATTGCTGTGTAATATTCCACTGCATGATCAGACTACAGTTTCTCTATCCATTCTACTGCTGATGGACAGTAGGATTGCTCCCAGGCTGAGCTTATCACCAATGATTTTTTTGGTCAAAAGATTTTATTGATTTATTTGAGAGAGAGAGAGAGCGAGTGAGAGTGATGTGGGGAGGAACAGAGGAAGAGGGACAAGCAGATGCAGCGCTGAGCACAGAGCCAGATGTAGGGCTCAGTACCACGACCATGAGATCATGACCTGAGCTGAAACCAAGAGCTGGATGCTTAACTGACTGAGCCCCCATATGCCCATGAATAAGTCTTGCATGCGTATTCTAGTATACAGGCACACCCCTCCCTGGATCGCAGGGTGCACGCATGGTCAACTTCAGCAGATATTGCCCAAACAGCTCCCCAGTGTGGTTGCACCAACATTTTTTTCAGGTTTTCTTGTTGTTCCACATGCTTACCAATACTTGGAATTTTCTTTTTCTTTTTCTTTGAGATTGTGGTATCATACATCTTGTGGTTTTGATTGGCATTTCCCTGATGAGTAACGGTACTGAGAACCTTTTCATATGTCTCTTTGGCCATTTGGATATCCTTTTTTTGGTTTGATTTTTGTGAAAGCCCAGTGGAAATCATTGGTCAATTTTTTTAGAATTTCTTTCCCTTATTAATATTTAGAAGACATTTATGTATTCTGACACAAATCCATGCTTAATATATTTGTTGAGAATAACTCCTCCCACCCCATGGTTTGCCTTTTCTCTGTCTTTTTTTTTTTTTTTTATAAAGATTTTATTTATTTATTTGACAGAGAGAGATCACAAGCAGGCAGAGAGACAGGTAGAGAGAGAGAAGGAAGCAGGCTCCCTGCCGAGCAGAGAGCCCGATGCGGGGCTCGATCCCAGGACCCTGAGATCATGACCCGAGCCGAAGGCAGAGGCTTAACCCACTGAGCCACCCAGGCGCCCCGCCTTTTCTCTGTCTTAATGATGTCTTCTGATGAATGGAATTTCCCAGTTCTAATAAAAGCTTAATATATCCATGTATGTCTTTACGATTAGTGCTTTTTCTGGACCTGTTTAAGAATTTCTTTGCCTACTTCAAGGTGATGCAATGTTCTTCTACATTCTCTTCCAGAAACTATATTGTTTCATCTTTTCACATTTAGATTGAGAATTTATTCAGAATTAGTTTTTCTATGAAGTATGACATAGACATTAAATCTTGTTTTTTTTTTTTTTTTTTTTTTCCTGTATGAACGTCCAAATCTACTAGCACTGTTCATGAGAAGACCACCTTTTCTCCCCGCTCTGCCATGACACCTTTCTCATGATTCCAGGGTCTGTATCAGCGTGTATGTCTTTCCGAGTGGGTGCTGAAGTTCCTCGGGTGTTTTTCGAATCTTTGGGATGATCATATGATTTCCCCCTTTATTCAGTTAATGTGGGGAAGTACACTGTTTGATTTTTGAATGCACATCTGGGATGAGCCCCAGTTGGTGGATTATCCTGATTACAGACTGCAACATTATATATATAAGATATTGTTGGGGATTTTTGCATCTGCATTCATGAAGGTTATCAGTCTTTGATTTTCTTCTGATCTTGTGTGAAGTTTTTGCTATCATGGTGACATTATGCTCCAAAAATAAGTTGGGAAGTGTTCCTTTTTTCCTGTACTTTTTAAAGAGTTTGTATAAAGTAGTTATTATTTCTTTCTGAAATGTTTACTAGAAGTGATCTGGACCTGAAATTTTCTTTGTGGGAAATTTTCTTTTTTATTTGTTTTTTAAAGAATTCAATGTCTCTAATAGATACAGTGTTATTTGGATTTTCCATTTCTTCTTAGTTTTGGTAAGTTGTGTGCTTCAGGCCACTTGATCATTTCATGTAACTTGTGGAATGTTGATATTAAATTGGTTGTAATATTTCTACACTGTCCTTTTAATATCTGTGTGATCAGTGATGATATTTCTTTTGTCATTCTTAATATGTGTGATTTGTGTTTTCTCTCTTCTTTTCCTTGATTAGTCTTACTAGGGTTTCATTATTTGTATTAATATAGTCAAAGAGCCAACCTTTAGTTTTATTAAATATCTCTATCATTTGTCTTCTGTATTAGCTATCTGTCTCTGTGTAACAAATTATCCCAAAAGTCAGTGGCTTACAACAATACACATTTATTCTTTCGGCGCCTCTGTGGGTCTGAAATCTGCTCACAGTACAAGGGTGCCTCTGCCTACAGGCTCCTGACAGGCCACACTTGTGGGATCATCTGGGCCATGGTCTCATCTGAGTCATGGTCTCATCCGATGTCTTGGTCCCGAGGTCAGTGTGGGTGGCATCCAGCTTAACTGGGAGGCTGTTGGCTGGAGAACTAAGTTTATCATGAGCTGTTGGACTGGGGAATTCGCTCTGGGTAGGCTGTCGTCTGGAGGCTTCCCCTCAGCTGGTTCCCACATGACTCTTTCCATTGGGCGGCTTACAGGTCGGAGCTGGACGTGGGCAGAGTGAGCAAGCGAGAGACGGCGAGCAAGACAGCAGCCCCAGTTTGTCTGCAACCAATTCCTGGAAATGACTGCCTCCCTTCTGCTTTTGTCTTCTCTTGGGTTCTGCACCACTTGTGGTTTGAAAACGCTTGAAAAACAGTTAATACACAGCTTTTATCCAATTGTTGCTTACAGCAGGAGGACCGGCACTGGAGTAGTTAATTCATCAGGGCTGGACAGAACTGTGATTATTTTATCTTAATAAATAACTGCCTTTAGCTTTTAGGCTCACTCTTCCAAAACACTGCTAGATCGTTTCCCTGACAGATATTCTTCCTTTATACTGTTCACTTCAGGACTATTTTCTCAACATCTGTTCTTTTCATGCCCTGCCTACCTCTAGATTTAATGACACATGTACTAACATAAAATGGATAAGTAACAGCAACATCTGCATTCAAAGTACTGATAACCTTCCTGTGACTGTAACAGCTCGGATTAGAAATTCATATCAGAAAAATGGTGGGTCATGCCTGAGGTACTATGCTATAAAATCATTATAATCTAGGGTTTAAGTGAATGATGTATAGCCAAAATGATTTTCAGTTATTTCATTCAACTTTTTTTTAACGTTTTCTCCACTTATTACTATTAGTGGTCATGAGTATTCCTTCTAATTCTCCACTTCAGATCGAGAAATCACTGGAAACATGCATCCAACTCTAGTTCCCTAGCGCAGAAAGATTTGGCATCAGAATGTCCAAAGTGTTCATTCTTGACTTGAGTGTAGAGTCATTATCCATATTCCCCTGTAGAGACCTTAGGACAGATGAGAAGGAAAGAAAATGTCCTGCAAGCCTGAAGATGCAGCTTGGAGGATAGGAGGTGAGACAGGAGAGGCCCTGCTCTGTGGTTCCTTTCTCCGTGATACTAAAATGAATTGAGAGACCGCATTCCCCTGCTGGGGGTTGGATGCTGGATGTCTTCGGGCTCTGAAAGAGGTCCTGCCTTCCTCAGGGTCAGAGGCTAGCCCAAAGGCCTTGTCCTCGCTCTCTCACACTGGCTGGTGTGCTAGTCTGGGATGATCATGAACCAAATCAAATCCTGTACGTTCACCTGCTGAGGAACGAGTGGGATGACCTTTATTTCTGCTTGTTTCGAGGCCTGGATATATTAGCAAGAAGCTGAACTAAGGGCCTCTTTCCCTTTTTTGGGGGGGCTTGGGGGCTGTATTACCATTAAATAATATAATGGGTGCAGAATTCAGGCTGAGGTGAGTGGAGAAAATAAATGGTCAGAGGTGAAGACAAGGCAAAAAAGGAGAATTAGGTAAAAATCATAGACAATGGGTCTGTTTTACTTTTCCCTTGTTGTACAATTTATTATCATAAACTCAGGGCCTTTCAGTGTCTGGAAGTTTCTGCTGGTCAGAAATCCCAGCATGGCTCAGCTGGGCTCTCTGCTCAGGGTCTCCCAAGGCTGGAATTGAGTGCTGGCTAGGCTGCATTCCTTTCGGGAGCTCTGCCTCCTCTTGCGAGCTCACTCAGGTTGCAGACAGAATTCAGTTCCCTGTGGTGTGGGACCAAGCCCCTTTGGAACTCAGATCCTAGAAGCCGCGCTGAGCACCTCTGCCAAGCTGGCTGGGGAACTCCCCTGTGCGCTACCACGGACAAGCTTAGAGGTTGACATCAAGGGATGTCATCTGTGCATCCATCCACACTCAAGGGGAAAGGGTGATCCAGGCGTATCCACCAAGGTTGTAGGCATCTCCGGGTCCTTCTGATAGAATTCTACCTGCCACAGGTTATTTAATCAGGTGGTTAGAAAAACAAACAAACAAACAACAACAACAACACCACTTTGGCCTAGAAAAAAATTAGCAGCTATCACTTGAGAGGTAGAACTCTTAATGTCCAGCTTCAAAATATGGAGATACGATAAGAAATCTGTGTCCTATTTGGGGTTGTTGAAGGACTGCTCAAGGGAGTTGAACGCATGCGTGTGGGCAGGTGCCTGGGTGTGCAGGAAAATATCCCCTATCAGATGCCTCCCTCTTCTGCATTTAGAGGTGAACCCAACCCCCTTTCCTGTCCCAAGAGACCTTGGTTTCCGTTAGGAAATTAACACATTCCCACTAGTCTTGTAATGTCTTCTGCACCTTATTGTGGCTCCCCGCCAGTTTAGAAACTGTCTAACTAGCGAGTTTGCCCTCTGTTCACTTTTGCATTCACTTCGGTGTCACCAAAAAATGAAGTGGAGATAATCTGCCATAAATGCAGCCCATTCTGAGGCGGCGTGCATTCTTTAGGCAGTGGGGCAGGCTGCCGCTCTCTGGGAGGCCCTTTGCAGCAGATGCGGCCAAGTTCCTTAAGGAAGCATTTACGGAGTGCCCGGGGTTAAGCAGGAACAATGTCTGCAAAGTGAAGCTGCTCTCCAGGATTTCTGCCTTCCCAGAGACACTTCCGTGTTAAAACAAAACAAAACAAAACAAATGCACCCTGCGTCGCGGCGTGGGAGGTTTTCATAATGGCACAAGATACCATTTTGCACTACGTGGGCTTTAGAGTCAGAAAGGAAAAAAAAGATACTGGCCGAACACATCCTTTCAAAATTCCCAGTAGTAGCGGTGGTCTTTAAGGGGACGTGCGTGAGTTCGTAGTGCTGGCCTCACTGCTGGAGGGAAGCCTGGCTCGCAGGAAAATCTGGGGGTGTGATGATCTCTTGACAGAGGCAAGTGGTGTGGGGTTCAGGTGCCATCAGGAGAGAAAGGCTGCGTGCACGGGCTGGAGGAGAGGGCAGGAAGGCTCGTTGCTCATGGCATCTGATAAACACCACAAATCAGGAGATGAAGGAATTATTAACTGCACGTTGACCTGCTATGAACTCGTAACAGGTTAAGAGGCATTATTGATAGCTTTTCTCATTCTTGGGACTCAGAGAGGGTTACCTTTTACTTCATTGTAAACACACTCAGAACGCTTTTAATAACAATCGCCAGCCATGTCTCAGTGGAGACTAAAAATCCCTGCTTGGTCCGGTTTTCTGATGCGATGATTAAGGCTAGGTTTGCACCATGAGCTCATGTAGTATGGAGTCCTCGGAATTTCAGGCTGTTTGTCAAACTAAGGATTTTTCTAATCGCCTCGGTGAAAGATTAGCCAAAACATGCACAAGAACCACCATGTCTTCTTTCTCAACACTGATGCCTTCTTCTTAGAAAAAAAAACAAAAAAATTTTTAAAGTAGGCTCCACGCCTAGCCTGGAGCCCAAGGCGGGGCTCAAACCCAGGATCCCGAGATCAAGACCTGAGCTGAGCTGATGGAGCCCGTCCAGACTCCCCCAGAAAACAAAGTTTTAGTTCTGTTTCTTCTTCACAAAACTACTTTTTCCAAAGTGACACATGCCCGAGGAGGGTCAGAAATGGCTTCTTGGGGTTTATCCTCTTACTTTTTAGAATTTTTTGTTGAAGTATGGTTGACGTATAGTATTATATGAGTTTCAGGTGCCTGACACAGTGACCCAACAGTTCTGTGTGTGACCGGATGCTCGTCACACGGAGTGTAGCCCATCTGTCCCCATGCGACGTTACTATGACATGATCGACTATACTCCCTCTGCTGTGCTTTTTGTCCTCGTCGTGACTTAGGTTCTAACTCCAAGTCTGATCTCTTGCAGCTTCGCAGCTAAGAACTGAGGCCCCTCTGCCCACTCTCACCTCATTCGTAGGGGACCCCGTGAACCCCACGGCTGCCACAGACCTCTCCTACCTGTGCAGTCCCACCATCTTTCCCCGCTCTGAACTTCTGCAGGGCTGTTGTTTATTTTGCTTAGCTTGTAAGTGGCAGAAAACCACTTACCAACTCCAATTGGCTTAGCAAAAAGGGATGTTTGTTGACTTGCAGACCTGAGGGGGTCGAAGTCCAGGGTACCTTCACACAAAGCTGGTCTGGGTTTGTCCTCTTGCTGCCACATGCTGGTGTCTCAGCCCCCACGTGGTGGCACAGGGCAGAACTCTTCCCCAGCCTGTGTCAGCAGCTGTGTTTTCATCTGAATCAAATAATTTAGAGGATTCTAGGACCCATAATATTTTCCTTTGGATCACTTTATTCTCCTCCTCCTTCTTCTTTTAATATTTTATTTATTTATTTGAGATAGAGAGAAAGTGAGAGAGAGAGAGAGAGAGAGAGAGCACAAGTCTAGGGACAGAGGCAGAGGGAGAAGCAGACTCCACGCTAAGCAGGGAGCCAGATGCGGGGCTTGATCCCAGGACCGGGATCATGAGAGGAGCAGAAGGCAGATGCTTAATGGACTGAGCCACCCAGGTGCCCCACATCACTTTCTTCATACTATTGATCCGTGTCTGTGTGTGAAGACACACCTCTTGCCCTCTGTGTGATTAGAAAGTCTGAGTACTAGAGTACCCTTCCTATCTCTCTGGGCCCTGGAAAGTCCACAAATGATTTCTGTTACTACTGACTGAAAGCAATACTAATTTAGTACTTGTGACCAATGCAAATGCCTTCCTTTAAGATTATTGCTGCATTTCTCTGAGAGGCTCCAGTCTCCTCCTGAGGTGACTCAGTGCAACAGGAGAGTTCTTCACGCATCTTTCAGGACCAACATCACCTGTTCACAAGCAAGGTGATGTCTGTTAGGTGTCCTTAACAAACAGCATAGCAACAAACCGGGAAAAAGCACCAACCCTCAGCAACGCGCAGACACGAGCTGTGCTAGAGTCTTAAAATCCCCGGTGTTGGGTTCATTCAAAACCCAAGAAACGTGGTATTTTCATGTATTTGCATCCTAGCACCTGATCTGTGGTGAAGACTGCCTGTCTTTGGCCAGTTTACAAGGAAGAAATAATTCACTTTGTTGAATATTTATGAATATTCGGTTTGATGGAATGATTTCAGAGCATTTGCCAAAATAACATATTTTTTCCATGCAACCAGAAAAACAGGACAGCCACAGTTCGAATAATTAAAATCATTCTTTTTAGTAAAGTGAAAAATACCTTTTTGCTTTATCAAATAGACTTAGTTTGCGTGGCAAAGGGCTCAGTGTTGGTGTTCTGTGTTTTTTTGGAGCCCTGAAAATCTGGGAGTGCATCACCCCTTCCTGGTCTTCCCTTCTTGAGGTGATGGAGCCTCTGTGTTGGAGACTATTCTGCTCTTGGTCTGTAGACCTTCCAAGAAGAGAAGGGGGACTGAGACAACATGGAGAAAATAGAAAACACAGAACAAAATGGCAGACTCTAAGCCAACCATATCAGTAATTGTATTAAACATAAGTTGTCTAAACGCCCTGGCCAGGAATAGGCTAGATGTGCCTTGAAATGCCTTGGATCTCCACCTGGAAGAGTCTGATGAGGCAATCTGGGGCCCTGTTACAACCTACTGTTTTATTTGTGTGTTCTCCAGAAAGGAAAAGCTCCCAGTTCCTTCAGACATCCTCATTGTATACGTTGTCCTTCTAATCCCACCAGTAGACCTGTCCACGCTTTAGTGGACCAAGCTCTAAGGTGGGGCTGGTCTTTGTGCTTCCCTGCTCCTTGCCACTCAGGTCCTCATCCTAGAAACAGCTGTGACAGTATTTCCCTTACAAAACACTCGGTGTTGTTTTGAGGACAAAATAATGTCAAATGGCTATTTGTAGTATTTTATAGTTGATAAGCACTATATATGCACACATACACACATACCTCATTTAGTCCTCATAATGAAGCCAGCTTTATTATTGTTATTGTGTAAATATGAAAATGAAGGTCATGTAACTTCGTAAAATCACTCAGCAAGTGAGTAGCCGAGCCTGTACTTACTCCAAAACTTACATGTTCTAGAGGCTCATGTGACAAAAGATTGAATTTGAGGAAGTCTTGTAAAGTTCCCACTGGAACCACATGGTAAAAACCAAATAATCCCACTCCAATTAACTTACACAAAAAGAGGAGAATTCATTAAGAAGATTCAAGGACATATCCAGAATCCAAAGTTAGCTGGACTTTACAAGGGCCAGAGTTCCAGAAAAACTGCCAGGACCAAGGACAACTGGCTTTGTTCTCTAGCTCAGGTTCTCCATGGAGAGGTTTCCCTCCACAGATCTGTTCTGTCCTTCACTCCGTTCTCTTTTGTCACACTTCAAGATTTTCTGCAAGTCCATGCAAGATAAAATACAATGTACATTCTACTACACTGTGCCCTGAAGACGAATACAAGGCTGCATTACGGAAGGGGAATTATTATCCATTAAGTGGAAACCACTAGTCATTTTTCAACAAGGTAAAATTATTTTTCACCCAGTGCTTCCTACTGAATTTCATCCATACGTTGTCATCTGCATTACTCAAAATTTTTCGAATAGAATCTTCTTAACATAGGATTTCTAGTACATGGAATTAGGACTGGTCATCAATATTGAATAGGAAATGTAACCCACACATCAAAAATGGATGGGCCAAGTCTTTTTTTATAAGAGAAAACATAATTAGTATTCCACCAGTATATGCACATCTTGTAAGTATAAGAACTGGGAAGAAAGGCTTCTGTGGGCAATTCCCCGCACCTCCTGTCTTATCTGCTTGGGGAAGGTGTCTGTGCTGCAGCTCTGGCTGCGTGGGGAGTGTCAGCCAAAAGGTAGGGACAGCTGCTGCCCCCCGCTGAGGCCAGAAGTCACCTGTCCCCACTCCCAAACCACATGGGGCTTCTTATCGCACTTCCTCAAGGATGCTGTCTCTCTTCTTTGAAGTCCAAGAGCTCTCCCCAGCTACCCCTCTCCCTTCTTAAACCCTAAAACGCTACATCCAGATGTCCAGATTTCAGATGTGGACAGGGTCTGTGGCAGCCTGCTGCCCCTTGTTCTTTTAGAACCAGAGGAGTTTGGTAATGTGGAAAAATCACCTCCTGGATGCCTAGGGATGGTCTTTTCTTGCATGTCCCCACTTGACCCTTTCCCAGGCTCAGCGCCCGAGGCATTGCATCTAAGGTAAGCAGATGTCACAGCTGTCCCAATAGGTCAGGATGCACAAAGATAGACCCTGTCACATGGCTACTCCCAGGGGAGGGGTTTGCAGCCCAGGGCACCAGAGTACCTCTATTCCATCTGCTGGTCTGATCTCCTTGGAACAGGAGTCCGTTTGCTCTTCTTCTGTTGCCAGCCGCACCTGCTCTATCCTCACGGAGGAATCATGGGCCCAGAGTGCAATTTAGTAAATGTTTTTAGTATGCTGTCCCAGACTGGGTTCCCCAGAGCAAACTCTGTGACAAGGAATGGAGTGCAAGTGTGTGATTTGGGTGGTGATCCTGGAAAGCTCTAATGAGGGGGTGGGGAAATAAAATGGAGAAGAGAAAGAAGCCAACAAAGGCACATTTTCCAGCGGTTTCCACTGTGGCAACAGGGACTCACTACTGCTGAGGGACACTGGCTGACCACACAGCCATCGGCTCATGGCACAAGGAGCTGGTTATCTGCCAGCTGGGGCCACCTTGCCGTGCTGTCCCCAGCACAGAGGGAGCTCTTGGGTGGAGGGACAGGCACCTGCGGTGGGAGGCGCTGCCAGCTCTGGGTGCCTTCTTGGTCACCCGTGAGTCTTGGGTGAAAGACGAAGGTATAGACCACATTGGAAGGGCACAGGGCAAAGGACCAAGATCAGCACATGTTGGAAGAAATGCAAATTAAAACTACTGTTATTGTTTTCAGAAATATTGTCAATTCCAAAGTCTCCGTGGTTGGAAAGAACACAAGATCTGGTGAGGATTCTCGAGAACCAGCTCAGCTACACATCCCTGGTCAGAGCATAAATCAGCATAAAGTTTGAAAGCTCTTTGGCAGTGTGTACTTACAAGTGATTCTCTTTAATGAGGGTAATAGCAGCATAGGTCTTCTTGTCTGATGTAGATAGTCGAGGTAGAGGAGATGTTTAGAACAATTTTGCTTTGTTCTTCAGTGGAGATATGGAGCCACTAAAAATGAATTGGAAACTGACAATTCTCCTCCATCCCCACCCACTTTCCCTAACTCATCTTTTTGCCATTATCATCCACTGAAATGATGGCACATGTGGTTTTAAACCTCTTTAGTGTCTATCTCCGTGTGATCATGTAAGCATCATGCCTTGTGTATGAGCACCTGAACCGTGCCCAGCTGGAGCTCAGTGAAAGCAGGCAGCACCAGGGAGCGGTGGTAGGAATGGAGGGAGGAGATCCTCTTTGCTGACCGGGCATTGACCCATTCACCCAGTCCAGTGAGGTTCTCGGCAGGACCTCTTGGTGAGACTCCCTGGTGTCACCTGCGACACGTACCAGCTGATCAGACCACCACGCTGTGAGCCCCTGGGGTGGTGCTGAGAAGCAGAGCTTCTGTCACCCAGAGCTGGATTGGCCATGACCGAGGAAAGCCCAGGCTCAGCGGGGGCATCCCAGGGGAAGGAGAGGCTGGCCTAGGCTTCTTCGGCAGTCAGCCATGGGATCTCAGTGTTGGAATCCAGGCCCTTTGGAGGGCAATCTTCTAAGTCCTGATCATGGTGGCTTTTCTGACAGCAGGTTTTGCACACTGGCCAGGGGGCTCCCCTAGCTGGGGCAGTGGAAGGAAGTGGGTGCAGAGTAGCGGGGAGCCATGCAGGGAGAGGGGGACTGACATGGGGAAGATGGGCAAGGTTATAGAATGTACTTCCTCAGGCTGGCCACCACTGCGGGCTGTGGGGTTCCATTCACCGGGATCCTCTTAGGAGCTACAAGGAGTCTGCCTCTAAGGGTGGTCTGCCCAAGTTCGGAAGATGCTGCTTCTCACTGTCAGGGGAGACTGCAAGGGGGTCACTGCCTTGTACCTTCCAGCCTTTGTGCGTGGGCGATAGGCAGGTGTTAGAGGCACAAAGCAGCCTTGGGGCAGTGGAAGCAAAGTGGGGAGAGTGAGCCCCTGCAGGAAGCCACATGTTGCAGGAGAAGGTCAGCGAGGAGGATGTGCAGGGGCGGGGCGGGAGGGGGGGTGGTTCAAGGAGGGGCCTTTGGGAGCTGGTCTTAGGTCCTGGGATCCCAGGACCTGATTTTAAGCCAGGCCTTTGGTGTCAGGACTGAGCAGCCCCTGGGGCTGTTGGGAAGTTTGCTGGTGGCATGTGGGTGGCTGGTGCCTTGTATCTAGGGTAGCTTAGTGACCTTTCGTCCTGGGTTTCTGCCTGGTGGTCTGGTTCTGGAGCCACGCACCGGGCTTGTGAGTGAAGAAAGGCAGCGCTCCAAACCTGAGACTCTAGTGTTCTCACCTGTGAAGTGGGAGTGGTAATTTTGACTGTTCCTACCTCATGGGTATTTTCAGATAATAAATGATCCACAGTGAGTTTCCAAGGGAGGCACTTTGCAGTTTGCAAATCACTGTCCAAGTGTGAAATAACTCTGCTTGTAACACTTGTCCCACGCTTGACACTTTATATACATAGTGTCATTCCGTCTTCATTGCAGCCCCCGAGGTGAGTGCTACCATCATCCCTGTTACAGATGAGGCTGCAGAAGCTGGGGGAGACCAGGGCCTTGCCAAGCGGGGCTCTCCTCACTCCTGTCTCTGTCTCTTGCCCCAAATCTCTCACCACGCAGTGTCAGCCAGCCGTGTGACCCCGTGTCAAGTGTCCTAGGATTCGTGTTCAGACTAGAAACAATCAGGTGGTTGCCCAGGCTGCTGGGTGCTGCGGGGGGGATGGACGGGTCAAGGTTCTGGCCCCTGCAGCCCCCCTCAGCTTCAAGGGCCAAAGGCCAGAGGGGTCATGGGGTTGGGGGGAGGTGGAGAGTGGGAAAGACATTGGTGGTGCTTAGTGCAAGGATTCCTGACCTGGGCTCTGGGAGGAAATGTGGGGGCAGTGTCTGAACCCCTTGCAGGGGTCTGGAAGGCTGGGTGCACATGGGTGTACGTGCACTCTCCAAGAAGCAGTTTTCTGATTTGTATGAGGATCTTAATGATCCATGACCCAAACGTCTTACAGTCTCTTTAGTCGGGCCATCCCGGCGTGACTTCCAAAGGGGCAGGGCCCCCCTGCGCACCCCCGGACACGGTGAGACCCATCCAATGCATCCTTTGCAACGCTGAAATTCCTCATTTTGCTTTGTTAATGCATCCCACTTCCAAATTTTACCTTTTTGTCTTTTTGCACCTGTTATCTATGAGCCAGGGTTAGAAAGCATTCATGGAGAAGAGCAGGGAGGGGGAAATGCATATTAATTTTATGTTCCAAATGTTCCCTTCCACCATCTTATTATTTTCTGTGCTTTCCCCAAAAGGTATAATTTTCTTGTCAAAGTTCGTGTCTCTTACTGATAGATATTCATGTTCTTTCCAGCAAGCGAGTGTGCCTCTTTCAGGGAATCAGCTCTTGTAAATTACACCCTCTTTTAGTTGCCAGGCTAGAAAGGAAAAAAAAAAAAACAAAACTATTAAGGAAGTGCTTATGTTCAAAGTAGGCATTCTAAAAAAAAAAAATGTTCTTTAAAAAATAATTCCCCAAACAGCTCTTAACAGGTTTTCCTTGAAGGGATTCTCTTTGTTACCGGTGTGAAGGCTGCATAAACAGATCAGACTCGCCTTGCTTGTGGGATGCAGTAAGTATCAGAGCTGTCACACCTGCTATTTGACTTCTTGGAAACTGGCTAAAAATCTTGTGTGCTGTAATCCCCTCTTTGATGAACCGTGATTGAGCGTGTTCTGCAAACGAACAGGAGCTTTAGACATCTCCGGAAAGGAAAAGCAGAACTGATGCAAATAACCCACATAAAGCAGTGTGCCGTAATGACACACTGTCGCAACAGGCAATAATGACAGAGTGGTCCAAGGGATCCATTCAAGCAGGAGATTGGGCTCTGTCTTCCTGGGGTGCAGGCCCCCACCTGAGCCTTCTAGACACAGCAAGCTTTGCACCCCTGCAAACTTTTGAGAAATCCAGGGCAAAGCCACATAGCAGGGATGAGGTTCTGAGTGCTGGAAGGGGTCTGGGGCACATGCGTTTTCTCTCCCCTTCTCTGAGAAATGACTGGGGGTTAGACCAGCCCTGCAGACCTGGGTCAGTATGTGCCTTGCCCTTAGAAAGGTCACAGGAAACCACAGTGTGGACTTGCCAGATAAAACAGGATATCTAGTTAATTTTTTAAAAAAGATTTTATTTATTTATTTAAGAGAGAGAGAGAGAGAGAGACATTGTGCACAAGCAGGGGAAGTAGCAGGCAGGAG
Organism: Enhydra lutris kenyoni; assembly: GCF_002288905.1. NCBI lineage: Eukaryota > Metazoa > Chordata > Mammalia > Carnivora > Mustelidae > Enhydra > Enhydra lutris. Next base: position 43,552,656 of record NW_019154085.1, read on the forward strand.
GAGAGGGAGAAGCAGACTCCCCTCTGAGCAGGACTCTGGGATCATGACTTTAGCAAAGACAGATGCTTAACCGACTGAGCCACCAAGACATCCCAGGATATCTGGTTAATTTTGATTTGCAGATGAACAATGAGTAATTTTTTAGTATAAGGGGGTCCAATGTGTGTCTCTGCCATGGATGTCCCAAATATTGTATGGGACATACTAACACTAAAAAATTATTTGTAGTTTATCTGAAGCAGAAACGTGACTAAGTGTCCTTTAATTTTATTTGTTCAACCTCCCATCTGAGGCTCAGGACAAAGGAGGCCCACACAGGCTGCGCCGGTTTTCCTCACTGATCGGGTCTGTAGGAATCTTTAGGAAGCTCTCAGGTTCTAGAACTTCACATAGAGGGAATCAAGCCAGCATCTTTTTCTATGTCTTCTCTCAGAGAGAAGGACCTTTGAGTTATTTCCAATTCCTGTCGATTCTGCTGTGCATTTTGATGTGCGTTATTATTATTACTATTTTTGGACATACAAATTTTAATTTTTTTTTTGGGTAAAAACCCTAAGAGTGGAATGGCTGGATCTTATGGTAAGTGGATGCTTAGCTTTGTAAGAAAATGCCAAATGGTTTCCCCAAATGGCGGTACCACGTTATACTCTTACTAGCTGCCTTGGTCCATTCCAGCTGCTGTAACCAGACTGGGGGGCTTATCAACAACAGAGTTTTTTTCCTCCTCGAAGTTCTGGAGGTTGGAAGGCCAAGGTCAAGGCACCAGCAAGGCTGCATTCTGGTGAGCATTCTCTTTGTGGTTCATAGGCGGGTCCTACTCACTGTGCTCTCAACTCATGGAAACCTTCAGGGAGCTCTGTGGAGTCTCTTTTATATGAGTGCTTCTTCGGAGGCCTGAGTCCCTAGGACCTGCTCACCTCCCGAGGCACACTCCCTCCCCCCAACATCATCACCCTGGGCACGAGGACTTGCGCACACAAGTCCCGGGGTATTCGCAAACACCAGACTGCAGTACTGGCAGCCCGGCAGGACCCCACCTGTTCACATCCCGGCCAACGCTTGGAACTGCCTGCTTAAAACTTCAAGTATTCTAGTCATTGCCAAATGGTATCTGATTGTGGTGATGATTTGGTCATGCTTAATGGTCATTCCCGTCGCTGAAAGAATCATCCCGTTCTTTTGCCTATTTCTGCTAGGTTTTTGTCTTCTTACTGAGTTATTCATTATTTATCCATTCTGGAATCTCGTCCTTTTCAGATACGAGCTCCTGGTTTTTGGCTTGACTTTTCATTTCCTTAATGATGGAAAGGCAGTGGGTTCTACTGTCAATTAAGTCCCATTTGCCGACTATTTTCATTTATGGTGCTTTTTATGTTCTAAGATATCTTTGCCTACTTCAGAGTCACATAATTTTCCTACAAAAGTGGGATACTTCGATCTTTGATATTTAGGCTTGTGAGCAATTTCGAATTAATTTTTGTGTACGGTGTAAAGGAAGAGGGGGAGGGGGGAGCTTCCTTCTGTCCCCAGTGCTTGACTGAAAAGGCTTTCTTTTCCCCTGTCTTGGTTGAAAATTAATGGAGCATGTGTGTGTGTCTAGCATGTTCTGCTCCATTGCTTCCTGGGTCTGTCTTTACAGTGATGCCATCCTGTCCTGGTTACTGGGGCTTTACGGTAAGTCTGGAGATCCCCGGTGCGCAAGTACTGATCACAGATGACTCTGCCTTCTGGGGGAAGCCGAGGCAAGATCAATGGGAGGGAAACCTCCCTGCACAGTTCCTTATTGATGCCGACCTATGGCTTCGTCTACACCTTTATGGAAACCCACATCTTGTCCTGCCGTTATCTTGGGCTGCTAGGTAACAAGCATTGACTCTGGCCATCTTTAGGAAGGTCACTCCAGAATGTTTACTTCTTTGTCTTTCCTCCCTGCAAGAAATGGTTTTCTCCTTCTATGATATAAAAATAAACTTTGTTCAAAGTTCTGACCAATAAAATGCACGTGGCATTTTTAACTTCCTACCTTCCAGGTTTCTCTCTCTTTTGCTGCAAAAACCTCACCACAATAGACAAATGCCAGTGTTCCATGTCCACCCCCACAGGTATCAGCCTTTGGTTGCTGTCTCAGAGCTCATGGCCAGTGGAGCAGGAGGCGTCCCGTGTCTGACATGCTGACATACTACTGTCGGCCTTCAGAGCACTCCTCTGCAGCCGTTAGGGGCCCCTCCTGGTTTCTCCTGCTCAGAACGTGCATCTGAATGAGAACAGTAGACTCGCCTTATGATAGGGAAAAGCTCCATTAAGTTTTCTATGGTCAGTGCTTGAAAATCTCAATACTTTACTGAGAGTAAGAGATTGCTTGGGTCTCAGCCCCCCGTGAAGATCTGTGGCTTTGCTTCTGTGAGTCTCAGACGGTGGGACCACATACCCACCGAGGGCTTAATGCTTGTCAAGGACACAGGCGAGGGACAGGTCAGCCCACGACTCCTCTTGGTGATGAGCACCGAGGGCCCAGCCAGTGTTGTGCAGCCGAGCAGCTGGCTCATGGTCCTTGTCCTCGTTCTTTCCGGGGCCATACTCCACAACCTCGTGCTGGCAGCTTGCAAACTGCAGTGATGCACACGTTTACAGCAGGGAAACTGGCAAGGGCCACAACTCTGGGGGGACTTTTCCCCCCAGAGCGGGCAAACACTTAGCAGCACGTCCCTGGGTTCCACCTTCCTGCTGGTGGGGAGACAAACAGCGACTGAGTTTTCACACAGAGGTTTTGTGCAAGGGGCAGAAAGGCTCACACCGCCGCAGACAGCTGTCTTAGGGACAGATGTCTTACCACTGGCGACAGAGTTGCCGGAGCACTCTGGATTAACAGAGTGCACTGTATTCGTTTGCACCAGCTTGCAGAGTGGCTGTGGTAGGATCTAGCCCCAGCACAACCTTGGAGCCGGTGTGCAGAGGGGACTTCGGGTTAGGAAGTTGCTGCACGGATTCTGTGCTGAGCAGCATCGTGGTGTTTCCAGAGACGTCCCATTTCAGGCAGAATTCAATGTAAATGAGAAAGGTACATGACATTTCTTAGATGCGGCACAAACCCGGAAGGAAAGCAGTACCGATCTGCGACGGCACTTGTGCACGAGCGACCGGTGTGGAATTCCTCCCCGGCATTCTGAGAGATTACTGTGAAAACTCAGAGCAGCTCCTGCCTCTTTGCACTCTTGGCCATGGCTTCCATTCTCTAGTGGGAATGACTTGTCTAATACCCCGTGAAGACCACTGCAGCTACAAAGAAGATGGTTCTTGGCCTCCAGGAGTACAAGGGTTTTGAGGGAGAGAGAGAAAGGAAACAATTACTGTCTAGTGTGATTATAGGCTTTACCAAAGCAACAAAGAAATCAGGAAATCTTTCTGGATGACGCACTGTTTGGAGTATATGATGATGAGTGGGGTTATCCTAGTGGGTAGGAAAGGGAAGCTGCTCCAGTACAGGGGAGAGAAAGTGCACAGGAAGAGACTTGTGCCTTTGGGGATCTCACCAGAGCTCAGCATGTGGGGCAGCAGCAGGTTCCCATCGGGGAGGACAGGGCTCACGTGGTGTGGACCCTAGGAGAAGGAGGGAACCTCTTTGTTTCAGTTTCAACTATGACCCCCAAATGGGTGCCATATTTCGAAAGGGGGATTTGCAGCCACCATGCAGGAGCTGGTGAGGACAAAAGCTGTCTTACTTCTCTTAACTCTTCAGCCACACTGAAGCTGCAGAAAAGGGGTTGGAGATGAAGAGAAGACATTGGGGTTATTAATGCACTGTGTATCCTAACTCCATTGCCAGGGACTGGATGGGTAAATACACATGGGGTGGAAAGAGAGGGACGCCCCCAGCCTCCTAAGTGGGTGCCCAGCCAGGATTGGGCCTAGCCTGGCAAGGAGGAGTCACTTTAAATGAAATCTCACATCTTGATTAAATCACCACACCAGTCATGTTAATTACAGACGGGTTTGGGAGCTATTATTGGTTGGATGTGACCAGAATGGTGATGGTCCTAAATTTTTATGACCTAAATTCCATCCAAAGGCAGGGCAAGAATCGGCCTTTCAGAGTAAATCTGAAGGGACAGTGCCCCCCCCAATAAAATAAATAGGATTACTGAATTATTCTATCTATGGCTTATGCTCATTAATGTCATGGTTATAGATATGCAGCGTATGTATGATTTTTTGTCCTCTGGGAGAGGGGTCTCTAGATTCATACAGATTCAGAGGGGCTCAGGATGCAGAGAGGTTTTCACTGCTGTTGTGGTCACTGATGGCCACTCAGCTGGGTCATGTGCCATCATGAGAGCTTTGTCATTGCCATGGCTTCCTTTGTGGGCAGGGAGGCTGTCCCGGGGATAGTTCCAAGTCTGGAGCACTTATTCCTGGGAGTGCAGAGCTGACGGTAGACAAGAGAGACATGGGGAAGGCCGCATGGATGGGAAGAGGGCCTGCTTAGAGGGTGACTGTGAAGGTGACCCCCAGTGTGTAGGTTGTCCACTTGGATGGATTATGGGCTTATGACTGAGCTGGGGGATCAGGAGAGGAGGAGCAGATTTTACAGGGGGAGATTTGGGCTTAACCAAAAATTTCAAGCATAGCAAGAAAGGGGTATATGCAGGTTTGATGCTCAGGAAGGAGACCCGGGCTGCATTTGGAAGAAAGTAGAGACACAGAGTGTAGGCAATTATTTTAAGGAACTTGGAAATTATGGCAGAAATCTACAAGACACAATGTGGATTTTGTTTTCTTTTAATTGGAGACATTTGGATGTATTTATGGGGGAACAGGGCCACTGGTTTTCACCCTAAAGAAGAGGAATCTGGTCTACAGATTGTGGCAAGCCACCAGAGCTGGGGTAGGGGGCAGACATAGGACCTCTGGGAAGCCTAGCACCTTAGAGGCTCGTGTTTCTTGTTCACTGCAGTTCCTCAGGATGCTAGTCTTTGCTTCCTCTGAATTCCGGGGGATGCTCTGGGTCTTTTCTACCCATTCTTCATGGATGGAAACTTAAGTGAGGCTGAGAGAGCCTCTGTTTCTTGAAACTGAAGGATAAGAGAAGCACTCTGACTTTCGGGGGCTTGGTCACTCTCATAAGCTAGGGTAGTATCATTTGCAACCCTGGAACGCCCACCATGCTGGGCGTTCACTGCTTCCCCCTCAGTCACCCTTCCCAGAAATACAATTGCCATGTTTTCCACTTTATGTGTCATCTTGAAGTTGTAGCCATACTCAGTGTCTCCATGTGACATCACTTTAACATGTTGCCCCTGTCCGTAGGTCCTTGGAACCCTCCATCAGCATCATAGTTAAAGAGGAAGATGCTACTTCATACCTTTGACACCCCACACTCCCAAAGCCGGATGCAGTAGCCATATGATAAATATTTTGATAATGATGGTCAAGATATGGTAGTCAGGATGGACGGAATATTAGGAATCCATGCAAATTGTCCGTAAGAGGAATCGGTGGCAAGCCGAAAAAAAAAAAACACTTCTCTTTTGAGTGTGGTTCACACCAACAAAGGCCAGGAAGTTCACTGGGGCCTGAGGTTCTACTTCCCCTTCCCCCACCAACACTTGACTTCACCAGCACACAGGGGATGGGGGCATTCCGGATGGACTCTGGTCTCAAGACAGCTACTTTTGAAAGCTCTGAAACAGGCAGATTTGATGGCATGTCACATGGGATCTCCTTTCTCTGGGGATGGAAACTAAAACCCCTGGGAATATATCTTGTAGATCTTCTCGGGGCAACTTCTCCAAGCCAAATACTTGTGGATTACTAGAAAGAGAAGTCATGTTTATTTATGAAGTGATTTGCATGGTGCAGGCCATCCCTGGTGAATTTCACATGCCTCCAGCCCATGGTGTGATGAGAACTGCAAAGCCCCGAGTTTATAGCATGTGGGAAAGGAAATGAAGCTCAGGAACAGCTGTTCTCTGCGTTATTTTTTAGTATGACTACAAAGGAGGGAGCTGTACTTTGACCACAAGAGTTTTGCTTCCTTTTCAGAGATGCAGTGTGTGTGTGGCTGGAGAAAAACGCATGGCAGCCCTTTGTGAATGGTGAAGCATTTTATTGTTTATGTTATATTTATTATTTATAATCAACACAGAATTCACGTGGTCTCACGAGAAACCATGTATCTGGTGAACTGTGTTGAACTTGCGAGATGAAGACCATATTTCTTAACTGAGTCATTGGTAAAACAGGTCCTTTGATGATGGGTGTGCCCACAAGGGGGATTGGCCTGGGTCAGGCTCATTCTGAAAGGATGTCTCCTTGACTTCAGGGGCCACAGATCTCCTCTCTGTCTCTTAGTCTCTGTGTGCAAGGGTGAGGCTCTTCCACTTGTTACTTTGACACATAGCTACTTTTCCACTACAAATTTAATAAAATATATCAGTGCTGGGTGGTCACAGTGAGAACCTAGATTTAAGGGGGCAAGGGTGTCCTCTGAGACCTAAGGTGAAAAGTGCAAGGCTGGATGGACACCGTTCACCCTGGAGTGGGCACCCATGTCTGCCAGCGTGGCCACCCTCCTGAGAGAGGGTGAGGCACTCAAGGAGAAGGGGACATTGGTCAGCCCGGTGGGACGTGGGAAGCTGGGGGTTGGTGAGGACATGTTGCTCCACCTCCCTCAGGGAGAATCCTTCTTCCCGCACACTTTCGTGGACGACATGGAATGTCTCCTTTCATCATTTCAGACCTCAGCAATGATGACTCTACAAAATGCGGAAAAACTATTAAAATGTAAGTAAAGAAATAAAAATTGCCCAGAGCATCTCCACACCAAGAAAATGACACTTTAAAAATATTATACTTCCCCCCCCTTTTAACATATTTCTAATCATACTATGAAAATATAAACACAGTTACTAAAGTTCTGGCCCTAAATGAGAGATGCTCTGAAGGGAGGAAATTTGTCTCTGTGTGTATCTAGAAAAGAATGTATATTCCTTATTAAAAAGGATAAACTCCACAAATACATAATCAGAGTCTGAATTGTTTACCCATAAGTATTTTATTTTCTTTGCTCATCTTTTCTTCTTACATATCAGACTTTTTTTCTGGGATAATTTTATTTCTTCCTTTGAGAAAGGTTTGTTGGTAAAAATCTCAATTGTTGATAACCCCAAAGATATTTTTGACAGTATGTATATGTGATACGTTATCATAAAAATGGTCTTTGGAAAATGAATACTTGGAACTAATTTTTAAACTGAAACACATCTTTTGGGATGATGGAAGTGTTCTGAAATTTGATTTTGGCAATGGTTTCAAAGCTTTATAAATGTATTAGAGATCACCGAATTGTACACATAAACAGATGAACTGAATGCAAGCACAGCAAATTTTACTTTACTTATTTACTTATTTTGTTTATTGACTTGTACTTATTCTTTTTTTTTTTTAAAGATTGTATTTATTTATTCGAGAGAGTGAGAGTGCAGATTGGGAGCCAGAGAGAGAGAGAGAGAGAAAGCACGGGGAGGGGAGGAGTGGTAGAAGGAGAAGGAGAAGCAGATTCCCCACTGAGCTGGGAGCCTGATGTGGGGCTCACTCCTAGGACCCTGAGATCATGACCTGAGGGCAAGGCAGACTCCTCACTGACTGAGCCACCCAGGTGCCCTATCCTGCTTTCACTCTTAATAGATAATCATCCCGGGTTGACAGTTCCAGATTAACAGCTACTGTCTGTCATCATGTTAAAGTTCGTATTCCCCAGACTTCTGGCTTCCATTCTTCTGGTGTCTGACAAGTCAGATTTCAGGCTGATTGCCATTGCTTTGTGAGAGTCTGTCTTTTCTCTGAGGTTTCTCTGATGATCTTCACTTTTGACTTTAGCACTCTGAAACATCTTCGTAATGCATCCGGGTGTTGAGTGTTTCGTGTGTGTTCTGCTTGAGGGTTCTTGTGCTTCCTGACCCTGTGGGTTTGTGTCTTTCATCAGTTCTGGAAAATTCAGGACTGTTTCCCCCAATTACTGTGTCATCCTCTTTCTCCTCTGTCTGTCCTAGATCTTCCATTAGACATATGACAGGCATTTCTACTGGCCCTTTCTATCTTTCCTTCTTCATTCCTATTTTCCATGTCTGTGGTTTTCCACATTCCTATTTCCAAGTCTGTGTCCAATAAGTCCAGTGTCTGTGTCTTTGCAGGTTTGGATTTGCCATTTGTCATGTCTGCTGACTCCATGTTCATGGTACCTTGTTTCCTCATGAGCTTTGTGATTTTTCTAAGTTTATTTTATGTTTATTTTTTATTATTTATCTAATTATTTATTTTTAAAGATTTTATTTATTTATTTGACAGAGAGATAGAGGGCACAAGTAGGCAGAGTGGCAGGCAGAGGGAGAGAGAGAAACAGGCTCTCGGCTGAGCAGGCAGCCCGATGTGGGGCTGGATCCCAGGACCCTGAGATCATCACCTGAGCTGAAGGCAGATGCTTAATCAACTGAGCCACCCAGGGCCCCTATCTTTTAAATTTCATGTTAAATTTTATTATTTATTTATTTGAGAGAGAGAGAGAAGGAGAGGATGAGTGGGGTGAGGGCAGAGGGAGAAGCAGGATCTCCACTGAGCTTGGAGCCCAACACAGGGCTCAATCCCAGAACTCCAGGATCATGACCTGAGCTGAAGTCAGACTCTTAACTGACTGAGCAACCCAGGCACCCTCCTAGGTTTATTTCGCTTGTGAACTCAAGACCAGTGCTCTTCATCTCAGGGAGATCTGAGGCCTGGCTTGAGAGTGCATTCTTCCAGGAAGCATTTGTGTTTGCTTTAGTCTGCCTACTGCAGGAAAGTCCACTTCCTACCAAATTCTCAGTCAAGATATATTTGGACCACAAAAGTGGGAGAAATTAGGCCACAAATGTGCATAAGGTCTGGGCTGTTTTTATGAATTTTTATCCTTTTCTCCCTAACGAGGACTGAGATTCTTCACCATTTTTTCTTTCCTTTCTTTCTTTCTTTCTTTCTTTCTTTCTTTCTTTCTTTCTTTCTTTTTTTTTTTTTAAGATAGCCAGAATACACTCATGCACACGAACATGGGTGGGAGAGGCAGAGGGAAGGGGAGAGAGAGAATCTTAAGGAGGCTCCACACCCAGTGGGAAGTCCAATGTGGGGCTCCATCGCACAACCCTGAGATCATGACCTGAGCTGAAATCAAGAGTCAGATGCTTAACGGACTGAGCCATCCACCAGGTGCCCCTTTCACCATCTTTCTTAATCATCCAACAGAGAGGGTGGCATTGTGTGTGGAGGACTCTGATCTAACCTCTCAGCTCTGTCCTTTGTCCCATCTTCATGAGCAAATCAATCCATCTAGAGGACAGAGAGTGGACATTGCCAACCTCTGGACAGAAGCAATTGCTCAGCTTGGAAAGCGGGCCCTGTGTGATGCAAGAATGCGAAGATCAGGGAGTATTATTGAAGACAATCACAGACATCAGCTTTTTCTGACGTAACAGCCAATAAAAACTCCCATCAGCACAGTGTAGTATTTATTTAATTGTAATTTATACTTACTGGATGAGTTTCTTGCCAAGTAGCTTATTAAAAGCTCATTTACATGTATCTAAAGAGGACATATTTTATCATTCTGGGATATATTTCCTAAACAAACAACAAGGGCCCACACATTTATGCTACTCTTAAAAACTTTAACTTAAGCAGCTTTTAGTTAAACATTATCATCATTTAATTAAATATAGAACCTTAGTTATCTTCGTTCAACTTTGGGAGAATTTGAGACTGCTTTAGTGAGTTACTAAGAACCCATGACAGAATGATAAATTTTGTTTCTCTAAAATGAGGGGACCCCTGGCTGGCTCAGTCAGTTAAGCATCTGCCTTCAGCTCAGATCATGATCCTGGGGTCCTGGTATTCAGCCCCACGTCAGGCTCCCTGCTCAGTGGGGAGTCTCCTTCTCCCACTCCCTCTGCCCGCATGCTTGTGCTCTCTCTCATTCCCTCTATCTAAAATAAAATAAAATAAAATAAAATAAAATAAAATAAAATAAAATGAAAGGAGGTAAGCTCTTCTCTTATCCAATAAGATTGAGTTGAGGTGTTTCCAAAGGTTAAAACACTTCTGCTCCCACTCTCTCCCTGTCTGATGGGGCTTTGTCTGAGCCCACAATTTCCATAGAGCAAGCTTCTCCTGCAGGTCTAGCTCGGCTGGGCTCAGGCTCTTCTCTCACCCTTGTCCCTACTCTTCAGGCCCGAGGTGGCTGAGCAAAGGGGGTGCTTTCACCTTTGCTGGTCCCTGGACTGCTTTGCAGTCTCTGGTTGGTCTCAATAAGGCTGCCCATAATTCTTTATGGGTCCCTACCCAGCCACCCTTCTGCGTGTCCTCTGCACCTGCCAGGAGGGTGACTCCTGGTACCTTGTGTTCCTCCTCCTCCATCCTCAGGGGTCCCCCACACGGTGCACTGGCCTGTCCCCATCTCTCTCTTGCTACGGGGGTGGGAGTGGGGGCACCCACCACTGCATTTCACATCGCACCTAAGAGCTGGTCTCAGAGGACACTGGGTAAGCCGATGGGGGGCTGCATGACCAGCTCCCGGCTTCTCCTTCGCCCCTCAAACTCCAGAGCCCTTCCTGCCCGGCCAGGTGAAGTCCCTTGCTCTGGTGTCTGGGGATCCCACTGGTGACGTTGAGTTGAAGGTGGCTGCTCCTGAGGCCAGCCTTGTGGCTGCAGGATGGGAGATGTGCTTCTGCCCCCTCGGCCCCCAAGGAGGAACTCAGAAAACATTTCCCCGTGAAACTCTGAGGCACACAGTGGCTGGCACACTGTTGTGACTGACATTCAGGTGCTGTTTTGGGAGCTTATGTCCCCAAGCACCCTGTCTCTGTAGGACAGTGGGATCCAGGTACCCGCCAATGCCTGTGCTAACTGACCCCCTACATCAGGACAGGTTATGTTGGGACTGTCACCTGCTCTTCCTCCCCCACCTTAATCCACAGAATGATGGCTTCCAGGAGGCAAAACGGAGTATTTGCAAACAGGAAAATGTGCCCTGGGCTGTTTGCCTTCATTTTCAGCATCTACCAGCACTGGTTTGTATTTGAGTATGGAACCCCAAGACCTACGTCTGCCTGATCCTGGGCCTGGGGTCCTCAGATTCTTGTAGCTGAGGCCCAGAGGGAGGCCGGTCCTCACTCTTTCTCTGCACCAGCCTGTCCTGTCCCAGGTTGTGGGTTGGAGGCCATGGGTCTCACCTGCCTTGGGACTCAGGTACCAGTATTCGGAGCCCGGCCTTGATTCTTATTATCAAACTCTTCTTTCTATCACCATGTTACCAATTGAAATGGGTCTCTTCCCCTGATGGGACTTTCTGCTGGGTTTCCTGCCCATTACCCGGATTCAGAGTATTTATATTTTTGTGGTGGAGACAGGGGGGATTTCCCAGAGCAAGTAGTGATTATCTTCTAAGACCTGTATATGCTTAGTGAAACCCCGGGAGGAGATGTGAGGAGGGAGGGAGCACTTCCTAGTAGGTGACTCTGACCTTGCCCTCGGGTGTGCATGGAGGTGGTGGCGAGGGACAGAGGCAGGAAGAGGCAGGATCTCTTCCCACCTGCCTGTCATTGGTCTTGTTCATTTCTTTGTATTTTACATGGTGAACAATTGAGGAAATTAGTAAAATCAAAAGTAAGTGAATGTCAACATTGACCCCACCACCCAAAGAAAACCACCTTGGGAGTTTTGGTGTGTTTTCCCAGGCTTTTCCTCCTCTGTTTTATTCTTTGAGAGTAGTGATCGCTATGGGCTGCAGGGACCCAAAGCAATGTCTGTTTTGGTGGTGGAGGGATCGCTGTGTTTGGAAAAAATCTGTAAATGTCTGCTCTTGTCAAAAAATTAGATAAGAGATTCTCAACTCTTAAAACTGAGGGTTGCTGGGGAGGGGGTGGGGGGATGGGGTAACTGGGGGATGGGCACTAAGGAGGGCATGTGATGGAATGAGTACTGGGTGTCGTATGCAACTGACGAATCCCTGGTTTCTACCCCTGAAACTAATAATACACTAGATGTGAATTAAATCTATTTTAAATAAAAAATTAAGGAAACATATCCCAATGAAAGAAATAATTAGAAAACATGGACGGTGATGACACTATCAGAATAGGGAAATTGGAATCGTGTGTGTCTACAAAGCACGTACATAGCAAGACAGTGGGTGACGCAGACTGTGCAGTGCCAAGCAGTCCCCGGGGCTGGAAGCAGGGGGTCGTGGCACACTCAGGGACACCTCTTACCAGCCTATTCCCAGGCCCCTTCCTGGGCCACAGAAGAGGACAGAGTCTCCTGGTTGCTCCCATTATCCCATCGTTTGGAACATTTGTAGAAATAACCCATTTTTTTCTTTTAAATTTACTTATTTGACAGAGAGAGAGAGATCACAAGTAGGCAGAGTGGCAGGCAGAGAAGAGAGGGGGAAGCAGGCTCCCCGCTGAGCAGAGAGCCCGATGCGGGACTCGATCCCAGAACCCTGAGATCATGACCTGAGCCAAAGGCAGAGGCATTAACCCATTGAGCCACCCAGGCGCCCCTAGAAATAACCCATTTTAATGGCCACTGGGTAAACACATTTCTCTTCCCATTCTGACTTCAAGTTCTCTTTGGCACATCCCCCCTCCCCTGCACTTGGGGGTTGACAGTGGCCTAAGTGTTTTCTATTTATAATTTTGCTTTCTTTTTCTGAAAGAGAACCACCCAAGTTGTGTCAGTCCCACAGCACCCGGATCCACCGTTAAGGAAGAAACAGGGTTGCGTGGAGTTGGTGGCTCAGCGAGGCACACCGGGATGAGGGTGGAGAGCAGGGAGACAGTCCCCTGCTATCTGCTGCCTGGTCCCACCAGAGGCCAGGGTGCCCTGGAGCCTGTGGATGTGTCCGCTGGCTCAGCCTCCCGGGTGGGGAGCAGGTGGAGGAGGACCGGGCGTGGATCTAAAGGGCAAATGAAGCTCATTGACACCCCATGTATTCCCCCATGTAAAGATAGCCACTAGTGACATTAGCACATTTTATGATCGCGATCCTTTAAAGAGAGCTCTGCTAGAGGTGGAAAAGTCCAGGATCTGGAGAAGCCAATGAAGAAGGCCAGAACAGAGAAGACAGGTTCCAGAAGGCTTTCAGTCAAGAACAACACTGGCTGAGCTGGAATATGACCCAGTTGCTCTGAACAGAATCACACGTCCAGTGAACTAAGGCACAGATAGAGAAGCTCCTGGTTAAAATCTGAGATGGATAAGGAAACTCCTCGTCCATGGGCAGCACATGAGACACTGATGGTCAGAGGCCTGAGGGACTGGCTGTGCACCGTGGGGACCCCGAGAGGCCTGTGTTCAGAGCTGTTTTGAATGAGCCAGTACTGGGCTTCTGGCGTTAGGTGGTTTGGTTTGTAAGCATCTATAACAGTAAGGGGAGTGGAAAGGGGTCTCAGAAAAATAGGACCTTCAGGGAAAAAAAAAAAAAAGAAACGTTCTGTTTGGCGATATTTTAATTATTTCATCTCAACTTGTTGCAGTCGCTGTGGGAGATTTGTCCCGAATTGTTATTCCGTTTGTGTAGGTCTTTGTTCCGAAAATTCCTGCACGCTTGCTCTCCGCACCGTCGCTAGACAGGGCCCAGGACAAAAGCTCACAAGCTGTTTTTGTTTCTGAGGGACAGGACACAGCGTCCTAAGGAGCAACTCCAAGACACAGCTGGGAGTCTGAGCTGGACTCCTCTTCAGTGGGAAAGCGTAGTTTGGAAAGGCTTCCAGGTGATTCTGATACCTGCTTCATCTCCCTTTCTGGGAAAATAAGTGATTAAGACACATTCCCTTACCCTCAAGGGGTTATTAATCCTTACATTCTATATAAATAATATGATTTATGATTAAGGCCTGTGCCCACAGATCTACAGGAGGGGTCCCTGGATCCACGAGGGGGTGATACACTCTGAATGGGAGGGAGAGGAAAAGCATCGTGAGGAGCAAGGCAGGTGCCTCCATTGGGGTCCAAACAGGAGAGAAACCACACAGTAGCCTGAACGGAGAGGGTTTAAAGTAAAGCATTCTAAACTCTCACAGAATATTCAAGTAGGGAGAGAATGGCCGGCAAGAAGTAGAGAGAACTCTCAGGAAGATAGGACTGGCAGATAGAAGAGCAGCCCTGGGGTGACCCAGACCTCTGCTGAGACCCAGACCTCACAGCATAGGGTATGGTCGGGGCTTCCCGGATGCCTGAGATGTTGCTATGGCGACTCACTGCCAGGACTTATCAGAACTCTGTCCTCTAGCGCAATGGGGAGAGCTGTTCTCGAGGAGACGTTTCATGACAGGCAACCCAGATTTTGTACAAAAAAACCCGCCCGCGTTTCCGCTACAAAACCATGTTGGGTGTTGTGGGAAGCTGCTGGCTATTGCTTTCTGCCATGTCCATTGGGAACTCCATAACCCACAAACCCATATTAGGAAGCCACGCCCCTGTGGCCCCCGCCATTGACAAAACTCCACATCAGGCCAACGGACACAGTAAAAACATTTAAGGGGCTCATACCCATTACAGAACAGTAAAAAGTGTGAATTTGCTGCTGAGAGGCAGTAAGTCAGTAAGCATAAAGCAGGGTTTCACTGAATGTCAAGTTGGAGAGGGACTCTCAAAGCCCTATTGTATCCCAATCCTCACATCCCCACTGAGTGGTTATCAAGTTTGCGAGACATCCACAGCAAGGTGCCTACCACCACCTGGGATGGTCAGACAGCCCCTCCTCACCCTGAGCCCCCATCTGTCTCTGGTTTTGGGTCTGATTTACCTCACATCTGCCACCTGACATGATGTAAGCTCTTCAAATATATGAACCTGGTCCTTCTGTTTTGCTTCTTCCCCAAAGCTTCTGTCTTTTGTAAGCTACCTGTCTTACAACCTCTATAACAATTCAGAGCCTTTTCACTCTACCAAGCATGGCGGTGAAGGTACTTCCATGAGTTTGGGTCTCTTTTCAAGACTTGGTCATATCCACCCCCCAAACCTGTTCCAATGTGCTCTGATTGTACAAAATAGAGCACTTGTAACTGATCTGTCTTGTTGGCCACAGGGATTGATCTAAGTAGTGACTCCTGATCTATGTCAGAAATGGTGCTTTTCAAAATGGCGGTAGGAAAGAGAAGTCTCTTTTCACAGCCAATGATGAAGGAAATATCTTACAAAACCAAAAGCTGCCTCCAGGTCTGACTATAGCCAAAGAGAATGCATCCAAGTTGAGAGGGATGCAGAGATGGCAGACAGAGAGAAAGCACCTGATGCCACTGGAGTCCCCCGTACCCACCATCATCTGTGAGGCCAGCCCCAGTACCTTTTTGCCTTGGTTTGGTTATAGGAGCCAATAAATTCTTTTTTTCTTTTTCCTAAACTAGTTCAAGTTGGGTTTCTGGCAATCACCAACAAAGAACACCAACTCCACCTTTCTTAACATTAAAAGAAAAAAAAAGGGCAAGGGTGTCATTGTCTCACTTCTTTGATACAGGGTTTCTGTAGAAGCTGATATAATTTTAAATAGTAACTCTGGGAATTTGTTATTAATGATTTTTAGAAAAAGTGTATCTAGAAAAGCTGTCTCTTCCCTTTTCTTTCTGAGCAATTCAGTCCTAAAGCAATTAAGTCCTTCCCACAGTGGGAAGCCAGGGAGACTCAGGATAGGATAAGCAGGGCACTCTCACAGGTCAGTCCGGCAGTGGGTGTTGAGGCCCAAAGGGAGTGAGGAGGGCATTCACAGAAGGGGAAGAAGGATGACGAGTTCTCCCAAAGATGTCCACATCTTTGATCCCCAAACACATTTTTGGTTCCTCCAAACCCATGAATATTACCTGGATGGCAAGTTGTGATTGACTAAGGATCTTGAGATGGGAGATTATCTGGATTATCCAGGTAAGTCCAATGTCATCACAGGTCCTTACAGAAGGGAGGCGGGAGATCAGAGTCAGGAGTAGGAGATGTGAGGACAGAACACAAATTTGGAGTAACGTGGGGAATGGGCCAAGTCAGGGCCTGCTGGTGGCCTCTAGAAGTTGGAAGAAGCAGGAAAGTGTCTTCTCTGAAGCTTCAGAAGGGAAGAATCTCCACTGGAACAATGCTTTTAAGCTAATGATGTCCAAAAATGTAAGAAAAGGTGATTTGTTACAGCAGCAACAGGAAAGTAATAACAAGGAGAGGAATCAAATGAATTACCGTAAGGATAATGGAAGCCAGGACTGTCATTGAGAAGGGAGTTGGAATACACATTAGCTGTGAGCACATTTTGCACCCAGATCTTGACTTCTAAATACCACTGTCTACTAAGGCTCCTTGGAAGGCTGATTCCAAACTGGGTTAGGGAGAGTGCAAGATGAACCTGGGTCATCTTCTCGTGCCAGGAAACAAAGGAAGTTCCAAAAAAATGATGGAGGTATATTAAAAGGACACAGATGCCAGTTCCCATGGGCCAAATCAGGGAAAATTCTGAGCTGCAGAATAAATACTAAGAGTAATGGATTATAACTCACCAAGACAGGAAACTATGAGTTTGTACAGATACATATAAATAAATGAATAAATGGAAAGTTTGAGGAAGAATGACATATTTGTACAGATTCAAGCTATCTACTCTCAGAATTACATAGAAAAGAGTAACTACAGTGGAAAAGCCTGACAGACAGTTCTGAATCAAGAGATCAGAGTGAACCCCATCTGTAATGGAACAAATTGATGTTGTTCACCGTTTCATGGGCTGCAATGAGAACACACCTTCACTTCTGTGAAATTCTCACCCAAAACTTGTAACCTGAGCCTAATCAAAAGGAACCATCAGATAAAACTCAGATGGAAGGATAATCTGTAAAATAACCAGGTTGTTATTTTCAAGCAGTTCCATGTTACAATTGTCAAACGAAGTCTGTGTGCAGAACGTGTGCAGGACTGAACTAAATGGAAGAGAGGTAGCTGCTCAAATGCAACACCTGATTCTCTGCAAAAGGTATTATTGGGATAATTGGCAAAACTCGAATGGGATCTGTGCACTTGGAGGTAGGAATGTATGGGTGTTAACTTCCTGATTTTGATGGTTGCATTCAGGTAAAGAAAGAGGATATCCCTGTTTGTGAGAGTCGCACACGTTAAGTATTGTGGGGATGATAAGACATCATGTCAATAACTTACTCTCAGATGGTTCGGGGAAATAAACAAGTTTTTGTTCTTGTCTGACTCTTGATTTCAGCTCAGGTCATGATCTCAGAGTCCTGGGATCGAGCCCCACGTGGGGCTCCGTGCTCAGTGGGGAGTCTGCTTGAGATTCTGTCTCTCCTTCTCCCTCTGCCCCTCCCCTCATGCTCTCTCTCTAAAATAAATAAGTCTTTAAAAAACAAAAATAAAAATAGGAAGGAAGGAAAGAAAGAAGATGGGAAGGAAGTCTCCCTTGCTATTTTGACATCCCATGGTGTTAAGGTCTTTAGAGGTATTTTCAAACATAGGTGGAAATGAAAATGTGTCACTCTTCGTATATAGGAAATTTGCAATCTCAAAACTCAAATCAGCTGAAATAATTTTATTAGCTATACTCAGATATTTCTTCTTTATCTTCAGGTTAGATATTTTTGGGCTGAATCATTTTTAGGCTTTGAAGCTAAAATCTATATATTGAAGTTTGAGGAGTGTGAAATCACAGTACTTTAGAATGTTGCCAAAGTTTCAGAAAAATGAGACTTAGGTTTGACCTGACATGCCTGGTATCTCATTAGGAGCTCCATGCTTTGATATGCTCTCCTGGCAGAAGTTTCCTGGACTCACTCAGAGATCAGAAAACATTCTTCTCTGTGTCAAACTTCACAACGAAGTGGAGAGAAAGCCAGTCTTCACTCAGAACTTTCAAGTTTTTTCCCGTTTTCTTAAAATTTAAAAGCTAAAATGAAAAATTTCAAACACAGAGAACAGCAAGTAATGTAAAGTATACCTGTGCACTCAACCAATAACATCCAATGAATGTGAATATTTTGCCTAAAGAAATAAAAATGCTGTAGAAATCTCAGATACTCCTGTGTATACACTCCATTCCCTTTCTCTGTCTCCCTCCTCCGAGGTAACCATTGTCTCCAAGTTGGCATATAGCCTTTCTTACTTCTAGGTAGGCTTTTTGCATAGTTCTATAAATAATGTGTACTTTTCTGTGAATGCCTTGAAACTTTAAATAAATGGTGTCACTTCATGGTTACATTGGGCAACCTTTTTAAAAATTGAGGAAAATTTCAGGAAAAGCACAGATCTTAAGCATACAGGTGATAAGACATGATAAATATATATGCCCAATGTAACCACTGACCCAATGAATATATAGAACATTGCCATCATCCCAGAAAATTCCCTTTCTGTTAATCCCCACCCCTATAACAACAATTATTTTACTAATTCCACTATGATAGTAGTAATATAATCGTTCTGAAATTTTGCTAATTGCTATGGTGCCTTTGTCGAACAGCAATTGCCTGTGCATGCAAGTCTATTTTTGGACTCTCTATCTTATTCCCTTGCTCTATGTGCCTATCATGCCAATTCTTGCCATGGCTTTATAGTAAGTCATGAAATCACAAAGTGAGTCCTCCAACATTCTTCCATTCTGGGACAGATTGAGCTATTTTGAAGTCTGTGGAATTTCCATAAAAATTTAAAAATTAACTTGCCAATTTCAACAAAATAATCCTCTGGGATTTTGATTCGAATGACATAGACTCAATAGACCAATTTGGGGGAGAATTGGCATATTAACAATATTGAATCCCCCAACCCATGAACATGGTATATCTCTCCATTTGTTTTGCTCTTCTTTCTCTCAGGGCTGTTCTTGTAGAGAGCTCATGTGTTTTTTGTTAAATTTATTCCTAGATATTTTATGGGTTTTGGTGCTATTATAAGGGAATTATACAATTTTGTTTTCTAATTGTTTGCTGCTGATATACAGATGTGTAACTGACTTTTGTATACTGACGTGATACTCGGAGGCCTTTCTAAATTTACTACTTAGTTCTTGAAGTTGTTTTGTAGATTTTTCAGGATTTTCCGTGTAAATAACCATATCAGCTGCTAATAAAGGCGATTTTACATCTTTCTTTCTAATCCATATGTCTTTATTTTTTAAAATCTTCCTTATTGGCAATAGCTAAGACCACCAGTATATTGCTGAAAGGAAGTGATGAAAATGGAAGTAGAGTGTTCAATTTTTCACCATTAAGTATGATGTTCGTTTTAAGTTTTCATACATTCCCTGCATCAAATTCATACATATTCTTGTATAAAATTGAAGAATTAAATCAAGTCAAAACCATTCTATTTTTAGATTGCTGAAGGTTGTCATCACAAATTGATTTTGAATTTTGCAAATGCTTTATTTTGTTAACTTAGTGAGTTATATTGATTTTCAAATATTAAACCAATCTTGCATTTCCAGAAAGAGCCCCACCTAGTCATGGTATAATACTATATTTGCTTTTTTTTTTTTAAGGATCTTTATCTTTACATTCATGAGGGATATTGATTTATTATATTCTTTTCTGCTCATGTGGGGTTATTTCTGGTTTGGGGAGTTCTTATAAATAGTTCTACTATAAACATTCTTGTGTATTTCATTTGGTGCAGTGTATACATCTTTAAGTTATACCTTGCAATGAAATTCCTCGGTCATATGTATGTATACATTCGACTTCAGTAAATACGGTCAAAATGATTATACCAGTTTATGCCTCCACCATTGAGATACAGACATGTCCCTTGAAGTGTGGGCTGTGAGCTATTTGCTACTAGTCTGCAAAGAAGTAAGGTTAGAAACTGAGAGTGAGGAACCATTCAGGAAGGTTTAAAGAAATGTGACATTCCTGTGACATACAAAAACATGGTCAACAGCCTTGTGTGACAGGTTGCTGCATAGACAATTCATATGTTACACTTGCACGATGGCACACAGTGGCGGGAGCTCCTCGCTAGTCACGCTCAGTGGGACATGTCTTGGTGTGCATTGCATGGGATATCTAAAAAAAAGAAAAAAAAACACAAATTGCATGGGGCACTGGGTGTTATATGTAAACAATGAATCTTGGAACACCACATCAAAAACTAATGATGCACTGTATGATGACTAAACTAACACAATTAAAAAAATAAAAAATTTAAAAAAAAACAATGAAAAAACAGAAACCAACAACAACCAACCCCCCCCCCCCAAAAAAAAAGAACACTTGTCCTTCACCTTTTAGTCTGAGAAGCACTGATGTGGGAGCATTCT
Source organism: Enhydra lutris kenyoni (assembly GCF_002288905.1). NCBI lineage: Eukaryota > Metazoa > Chordata > Mammalia > Carnivora > Mustelidae > Enhydra > Enhydra lutris. The sequence continues at coordinate 43,572,973 of NW_019154085.1, forward strand.
GGTGGTTCCACATCCTTGTTAATATCCCTAATTTTCATGTTAGCCTTTCAGGGAGTGTCCAGTTGTAATGGCACTGTGTTTTAATTTGTATTTTTCCAATGTCTAAGGAAGTTGCATACTTTTCATATTTTTAGGGGGTCACAACTTGGTATGAAGTACATATTCACATTTCCCCCTATTTTCAAAATCTATATTTTAAGTCTTCCTAAAACAATTTTTGGAGATCTGTCCTAACTGACCCCTCAACCATTTCTGTGAGGCAGAAGGTGAGTGAAATACGGGGAGGGCAAGAACCTAACTCAAAAGTGAGATTCTTCTGAGTTTATTCATTTGGCTAATATTTAGGAACTCCTACTGTGGGCCAAACAGCCTGTGTGACAATGGGGATAGAGCAGTGAACAAAATAGCAACATTCTTACCCTCAAGGAATTTATACTCTAATAAAGACAAATACTAAACTGGAAATTTTGGGTGGCAGTAAATTCTATGAACAATATAGGATAATGACTGAATAATTGGAATAGACCAGAGCAGTGAAAGGTTTTTCTAAAAAAATATATTGAAGTCAACATTAGAATAACAGGAAGGACATAACCATACAATGGTCATTGGGAAGAGCTCTCCAGGAAGAGAAAATGTCAGGTACAAAGATCCTGAGGTAGAACTAAGTAGGTCTGAGTATTAATGAGTGAGTATTCTGATTTGGGTCAAGATTGACCTAAGTGGTACCATTGATGCCTAGTACAGTGGGTATGGGTGGCATGTTCCCAGACCCCTTTGACCTCCTTGTATGTCTGTGTGTCCACTTAACATGGGTTTCCTGCCCAGGCCTGTGATTGGGACGTATCTTTGAGAGACTGACCTCAGGTTCCTGGAGCTGCTTTGCTGACTCAGGGTGGGAACAGGAGGAAGGGGGAGGCTATGTTCCCCACCTTCCCACCAGGCAGCCCCGATCCAGGGTTTGAAGGGTGTATGAGTATGAAAGCCAGCATCCTCGCCTGCACTTGGTTGGGGTGAAGTCAGGGTGGACCGCAGGCTCTGGAGGCTCATGAAGGGGGTCAGGCTGCAGCTGAGACCGGGCCAGGATCAGAGCTTTGGTTGGGTTTTCTCCTTCCCTTGCTAGTTTCTTCTGGAGCACTTCTATAATAAACGGGTTGCCCCGAATTCTCATCCAGGGTTCTGCTTTTAGGAAGCCCAGTTTAGGACCGCCTGATCTATATTTTGCAATGGGTTTTCTCTTTTTCTTTCAAGAATATGTCTTCTGTGGCATCAGATGACAGCCGGTGTTGTGAAGTCAGACAAATCTGGATTTGAATCCCCTCCATTCATTAGCTTGGACAGGTTAACCACTCTCTCTGGGCTTTAGCTTCCTCAATTACAAAAGTGGGACAAAAATAGCGCCAGCGTTGGGTCACCTTAAAGAGTAAATGAAAGAATGTAGGCAAACACTTAGATCAGCAAAGAGCTAAACGCTCTTATTATGAAACCTGTCCAGGCTTTACCAAAGGGTTCATAAAAAGTTGCAAGCCTTGGGTTAGATACCTGTTTTAGTCCTTAAAAAAAACACGCTATGTTACTGGAATTTGCCTCAGGCCAGGGTGGGACGAGGAAAGGACCGGGTGAGGTGTCTCTGATATACATCCTTTCACTGAATCCTGAGACGCACCTGGCAAGAATAGAAGGTTTTATAATAATAATAATTTTTTAAAAATATTTTATTTATTTATTTATTTGAGAGAGAGCGGGATAGGGAGGGAGAGAGAGAATCTTATGCTGACTTTGCATGGAACCTTGAGCCCAGTGCCAGGCTCTATCCCATGACCTTGAGATCACGACCTAAGCCGAAATCAAGAGTGGGAGGCTTAACCAACCAAGCCACCCAGGTGCCCCTATTATAATTACTTTAAAGATAGGAATTTCCTAATCAGAAAGGCTAAGCTGCCTAAGGAGACATGGTGTGTTATAGCTCCAAGTTACACCTGTCTGGAGGGAGCCCAAGCTGGGATCCCGATCTCCTTGCGGGACTGGGCTCTTTCTTTACTTCTAGGTCCTTCCCCCAGAGAAGGGGCTTGTGTCTGCTCTTCAGAGGAATGTCCAGTGCTAGCCGAGACCACTCCCACCGGGCCTAGGCACTAGGTGCTGCGGCTATTTCCCGGGGCATGAGTCCCGGAATCTGGAACGTGATATTCCCGAGGTTGGAGTGAAGACCCACGGTTGTGCAAAGTTAGCCTGACGTCTTCAGGCCGATGGTGCCCTTGTGCGTCTCAGGGGCCACAGCTGCAGCCGCCAGAGTCCACGCTGGCTCCATTCTGACCGTGCGCACTAGGAGCCCAGACCCAGAGCGTCCAGGACAACAAAGCTTATAAAGTGAGGTGTGGTTTCAGTCCGCAGGCCCACTTGGGGTGCCAGAGCCCTGCAAGAATAGAGGGTTCTATTATCATGATTTTGTCTGCAGGCAAATCAGGTCAAAGGGGAAAGTCTGTTCTGTGGAATTTAGAATCCCAGGAGCAGTTTGGACACAGGGAAGGAGTGCCGGCTTGGCCGAAAACCCCACATTGCGCATTCCACTAAGCACTCTGGGGGAGAAAACAAAGCGCGAACTCAGTCCTGAGTCAGCTGGGACAACTCAAGCGACAGCTGCCCAATCCTGCCTTCTCGGACTTTGCTAGTGGGGGTAACCAAACTCATTCCTGCCAAGCTAACCCCTGTGCGTGACGCTGTCCTTCCTCAAAGCTGGGGCGGCCCCGCAAAGGTGCCAAGAGCCTTCTGAGGGCCTGGGGTGCTGGAACCTAGTCCCCTTACAGGAGTACTCGCTTGGCCTCTCATTTTCCCCAGGGCTGGCACTGGGGGCGGGGGCGGAGGCGGAGGCGGGGGCGGGCCCCTGGCTCCGAAAACCCGGTGGGGAGTGCGGGCCCCATGGCCTAAACTTGTTTTTTTTTTTTTTTTTTTTTTTTTTACAACTACGTCGGGTGTTCCCTCTTCCTCCTGGGCGACTGCATCTTGGAGCACGTTTCTAGTCCAGGCGTGTTTTAAGAGACAGCAGGCTTAATTCAGAGCGGATTCCACCCCTGGTCCAGCGCTTCACCCCGGCGTCCGAGCTTGCCGAAGGAGAAACGCGTTTTCCAAAGAAGAGATTGTCAAGTTCATGGGAAGAGAAAGCGAAGCGTGTGCTCTCTGGCCGGCGCGTCCCTGTCCATAGGGCTCAGACACAGGGTCACGCACAAGAAGAAACCGGGACCAGAAAGTTGTGAAAAAGCATTCTTACCCTAAACCCTGGGCGTGCGCACACGGCTGCCCGCGGTTTCTCTTTAGCGAGATTTCTCGCCAGGCGCCTGGAGGTGGAGTTCGGGTGCACAGGCGACAGGGGGACCCATCCGGGGCCCGGGCCAGGGCCGTGGGGGCAGAACCCCCTCCGCGAGCCGGGGGGGGGGGGGGGGGGGGCGGCGGGGCGGGGAAGCGGAGCAGGTGTGCGCTTGGCGCTCGCATTTGGTGTTCCGCTGCGGGAGAAAAACGGGCAGCTTTGATCTCAAAAGAGTATTTCTTTTGTTAAGGGCTTTCTCCACACCAGGGCCTTCTAGCCACAGGAGAGTTTGACCCCCAAACCCTCTGGGCTCGGCGTTTGGCTGTCTCCTGTTATTTTCAGCAAGAAGTAGAAAAAGAATGTCAGAAAGTTTTAGCTGGGGAGAAAGTGGGAACATGCGGGCGCCTCCACGCATATGCGTCCTTGGGGAACCCCAGGAGAAGCAGAAAGCAAGCCAAAAGCCAAAACGTGGCACGTTAGTGTAGGGGAAAAAGCTCAGTGAGCACGCGTTTTAAAAGTGAAAGTTTAGGTCATTTGTTTCATGGTCGATTTTTCTAAATAGGGTGTTCGAGGTGACTATCCTTTGGAACACATTTTTGTGGACAGAACTTCAGCTATACACTTCTGGATGAGAATGTAGATTTCAGTAATAATAGCAATTAGTAATAATAAAGCATTTGCCAAACTCACCTCAAAAAAAAAAAAGACTGTATCAAAAGACATTTATTATACCCCTAATGTGTGCCTGGCCCTGGGTAGGCATTTCAGAACACCATATTGTTTAGATTTTCAAGGACTTTGGGCCTGAATCCTTTACAGATAAAAGTATTCAAATAAAATCTTACAATCTATTTCTAAAGCCCTTTCCCCCACGCTTGGGGTATATAAAACGGCCCGATTAATCGCTCCTACCAAAACTGTTACTTCTGTTTTGGAGGAATTAACAAAGAAAACCCAGGCCAAATAAATCAACACCGAAGTTCAGAAGGTCAGAGCAATTTGTCTTGGGAACAAAGTCTTCCCTTGAGCTAAGAGGCATTCAAAGGAACTCTTGGTGGTAATGGGATTATTAAAGATATACCTGAGACCAGATAAATATTTGATGATTCTGCAAAGCTCTAGGGTTTCTCTGCCGTTTTTTTCTGCTGACACACGTTCCCCCAGTGGGGTCCGGACCTCGTGGCTTCATTAGACCTTGCAAGTCAAGGGCGGCCGGGGTTTCCCGAGAGTGTGTTGTGGGGTGCAGAGCTGCGCGGGAAAAGACAGACCGGGGTTTACGAAGGGGTGTGCGCGTGTGTGTGCGTGCATGAGCGCGCGCGCGGGCGTGTGTGCGTGTGTGTGTGTGTATGCGCGCGCGCCTGCACGTGTGTGTGTGCGCGGGGGGGGCGGGGGTGGCGGCGCGGGCCGGGAGCGAGGGCGATGCGGGTTCCACAGCTGCCACCTAGAGGCGCCTTCCTGCAGTGTATATAACGCGGGTCCGCCGCCCGAGAGCTCAGTCCTGCAAACTGCTCAGCCCCGAGGCGGTGAGTGCCGCAGCCGCGCAGGGAGCCCTGAGCCCTGAGCCCGAGCCCAGCCCCGGAGGTAAGGAAAAGGCTCCCCGCAGCCCTGCCTGCGAAGGAAGGCGAGGAAGGCGGGCAGGGTTTCTGTTCTCAGCTAAGCGCTCTTTTTCAGAGGCCTCTTTCTGAATCGCCCTGATGGTTGCTGAGAGTCCGCAGGTCTGGTGTCTGAAAGCCCGGGCTGCAGGCTGCATGGCTGCGTTGCAAAGCCTTTCTGCTAACTTGGGGGCTGCCCCTTTCTGCGGCAGCAAGTAAAAAGGCAGGTTTCCTTGAGTCACTGGTGGAAGGGACGCTCCGTGTGTGCCTGCTGGCTTTAGGAGTCGGGTGTTTATTTGTTGCTGTGAGTGTTGAAGCTCGGGTAAGGGGGAGGACTCTGCAAGAAGTCTGCAAGAAGGCAGACTGTCGGTTCTGCTTGCTCGGAGTTGGCACAGGGAACCGCCTGGCACCACGGCTGACCTCTTTCACGGGGAGATCAGTCGGGACATAGATGGACTTGCCAGGAAATAAGCAATTGCTGAACGATGTGAACTTTAGGAGGGGGCATCCTTGAGTGAAGCAGGGGACTGTGCTGTGAATCTTTGTGAGTCCAGAATGTATTGGAATTCGGGGCTTTGCGGGATTCCCGGCTCCTGTAAACCAAGAAGCTGGAAGGGCGAATGTTAATTCAGCTCCGTGTTTGTGGCTTTGACTGCATCCTTGCTAATCTGAGTATTTATTGTGCTCTTGGAAGGTAAGTCCAACTTCAGTTAGGAAAAACAAAACAAAACAAAAAAAAGCACACACACAAGTCCAGGATTTTGTAATTTAAAATATACCCTTCAGGTAAAGCATGACTTTTGTTCAGTTCTGTTAGCATGCATAAAGATTCAAGGGGTGACTGACAGTGAGAGCTTTGGAGTGAGGTCAGGGGTGGGTGGTTAGCCAAGACTTGTAACTTCCAGGGAGAATGAGAAGTTGTAAAAGTCAGACTAGCTGTCTCCCTCCCTTTCTCCCTCCTTCTTTTCTTCTCTTCTCTCTCTTCTCTTCTCTTCTCTTCTCTCTCTTCTCTTCTCTTCTCTTTTCTTCTCTTCTCTCTCCTTCCCTTTTCTTTTTCCTTTTCCTTTTCTCTCTCTCTCTCTCTCTCTCAATTCACTTGCTCACAACAGGATCATTAGGTTTTCCAGAAGTGGAAGCGGGTCCCCTGACATGGTTTATAGCTCTTTGAAGCTATTTGGTGTGCTGACATGCCCTGAAACTTCATTCTGCAGAATCTCAATGTGGTAACTTTTTCTTTTCTCTTTAAATGCAGATGCTGCCTTTGTGTCCTTTTATTTATTCCAGGAAAATGCGGAGATCAAATAGGCTTGCCTAGAAAAGAAAGTGGAGGCTGCCCGGGTCTGTCCTTTACTTTCTGTAGCTTTTAAATGGATAAACTGCCTGTCCTTCCTCCATCAGCACGCGAGTTTCCCCAGATGCAAAGCCTTTCTCTAAAGCAAAGTTGCACAGGGGAGCTCTAGCTTGGAAACAATTTGCTCTTTTTCCCCCTTCTCTGCCATAAACACTTGAATGTGCGCACAGCCTCCTGGGGATTGGTGGAGGGGGGCGTGTGGAAGAGCAAAAGAAAATTGAGAAATGCCTGTATTTTGCTGCCTGTCCATTTTTAAAAAGGGGCACGCATTGCAATCATAGTTTTAAAAAAGTTACAGAGAGTATAGCCAAGGCAGCATGCCGGGGCTTAACTAAGTCAGGACTTTGGAGGTGAGTTTTTCCCTTATTAACAGCAAGTCCTGGGAGAATTGAGAAGGTATTATGGTTTCTAATCAGACCCAGAATAGGCAGAGTATAGGCTTTCTGGATGAAAAAAAAAAAAAAAATCCAAACAAAAAAACCTCCTTCATCAGGAACAGTGGCTTTTTGTGCGATCATCTAGGGAGAGGGGCTCCTGTTTTCAGGGAGGTGTGAGGGAGCTGGCTGAAGTTACTCAGACCTGAGACCAGCCGACCGTCATTCTAGAAACCCTGAGTAAACTAAGGAGGAGAAAAACCACCAAGACTTCAGGCCTTTAGATTTTTCTCAGTGGTTTTTGCCGGGCACAATGGAATTTGGAACTAAAAAGAACTTAGCTTTACTTTTAGGAACAAGAATAGTGTTAGAACGCCTTGCTAGTCGAGTTCTATGCATGTAGGTAGAGTTTAGAAAGAAACCCAAGGCTGACTCACATCAAGTGTTTTTCAAGTCCAGAAAATTATAGCCCTGGTACACACATTTTCTATTAAAGTAAAAACAAACAAGCAAGAAAAAGAGAGAGAGAGAAAGGAGAGGGAGAGAAGAAAAGAAAAGGGAAAAAGGGGGATTATCTGATTTTGAATACTTGATGGTTTTCTGCAGGACATATTTGATTTTTTTTTTTTTTTTTAACCTAAGGATCGACTAATTTAGAATTGGGGGAAAAAAAGTAGGTGCTTTCCTTGTTAAAGTAATGAGGGGATTGCATATTTTTATGGTGAATGTTTTGCTGAACCACAGGTAGGTTTGGAAACTGACTCGGTTTTGTTCTAAGCGCTCCAAGGGTGGAGGGACTAAAAAGTGACTCAGGTGGCTTTAGACCACCGTTGGCTAAGGGACAGCTAAAGGACTGTATGTCGGGATAGCCAGCATCTTTGAATTTTCTTATGGTAACAGATACCTTTGCGGGGATCATCCCTGAGTTTTATGAGAAGAGGCCAAGATGGAGTAGCCTTCTCCTGGGAACCCTGTTGTGCCTGGCCCAGAGCCTGGCTGACCTCCCATTGCCTCATCCAGGTCCTGAGCTGGGTGGGAACAAGGGCTCTGGTTACACCAGGCCAACCCAGCCTGCAGCTTTGTGACGTGGATCTCTGGCTCTGCCTTTCTGGGCACAGCATTGCTTTCCCGTGGGCAGCTGAGCACAATAGACTAGATTGGGTTTCTGGACGTAGGGTTCGTTTTCTTCCCCAAATACTTCAAAGTGGGCGAGGATGCCCCAACCCGTGCGTTAACAGGGAGTACATTGAGGACCCCAGCGAGAGGTGGCCTCCCTCTGAATCAGAATAGGGAATTTTTCTTTTTCTCTTTGACTCTCTATTATTTTTGAGTTTTCTAATGAATTAGAATTAGAATTTCTAATTTCTAATGAATTAGAGCAGTTCCCTACTTGTGTGAAATAAGTTGCTGTCAAGACAGCCTTGTTTCTGTTTGCTTGGCACTGGGGGACAGACTAGTTCCCGATCTGCTGTCAGCCCTAGCAGATGGCGGCAGGGAGTCTGCCGAAGCTGAAGCTTCTCTGGTCTTTCCCGTAGATATAATGCAGCATCGGTAAAAAAACAAAAACAAAAAACAGCAACAACAAACACACACATAAAAATCAACCCTCCCCCGCCCCCCCGCAAAACCCTGACCCCAATGATGTACAATCGCCTAATAATTTTTTAGATGTAGTGTGGGTTCTCCTCACCTGAACCGTATGCCAGCTAGCGTGGAAGGCTTGGGACTCTGGCAAGGAGGCCAGAGCGTGCCTCCCCTGGGGGAAGCCCCTGGAGAAGTGGGGAAAGTGCGGAGAGCAGCTGTGTGCCACAGACCAAGATGAACGCGTCTCTTCTGGCCTGGGCATACTCTGAAGGTCGCAGCAGTGAGAAGCCAGACGAGTGATCTGGTCTGAACAGCACTGAATGGCTCTGCGAAATTCCCTCCTGGGAGGACATAGATCCCAAATTGCAGAAAGCCAATAAAAAAAGGTCACGTGGGGAAAAAAAAAAAGGTCACCTGGAGGCAGAGATCCTAAGGAGCTCCAGCAGCCAGAGGGCCCCTGACTGTCCAAGCTGGTGCTCAGCCCTGACCTGGCGGGTGTAACCTCATCTGCACCACTGGGGCCTGGGCAGGAGCACCTTCCTCCAGCCTGTTTGCACCCTGTCACCAGAGCTGGCCTTTAACTGCCTGCCTTCGGCCTGGTTTGTGTCACCGCTGACCACCGCCCCCTCTCCAGAGCCTTTTCTGCTGTAAGCTGCTTCCTTGCTCAAAATCTCTCCTGCCTCCTGCATGGGCAGGCCCAGCCTGACTCCCCCACTCCCCCCACCCCTCCCCCTGACTCTGGTCACCAGCTTTCCTTTGTGGGGAGCTTGGCCTCAGCCTGATTCAGTGACCCCCCCTCATGGTATTTCATTGATTGTCTCACCCATCCATTTCTCTTTGAAGGCCTCCATAAACCACTTGAATGGAAATCCCTCACCCTCCTGCTCTGGGGGCCACTCACCACCACCCTGCTGCCTTCTTGCCCTTGTCGGTTGGCTGGCAAGTTCTTGGGGGATGGGCCATGGTGATCCCTGTCTATTAGCCCCGGAGCAGTGCCCCTCACAGAGGAGGTTCCACAAACATTCGGGGGCATGAAAAGGCTGATATCTGTCTCAGCTTGATGAGGGGTACTGAAAAGTGTCTTCTGGACTCCTGCTCCCGGGATGGCCTCAGACCCCTGGTCTTGGTGGAGCCTGATATCACTGCTGACCGGGAGTTCCCCAAACACCTGCCTCGGGCTAGCTGTGGGGCCCGAGGATGAAGACGTGGGAGTGCGGAGCTTGGGCAGGAAGAATGTGGCGCGACACAGCCTGGAGATGTGGGTCCTGGTTGGGGCCGTGGCAGGAGAAACGGGACACCTTCGCTGGGATAGGAGAGGCCAAAGGGTTGGTCGAGAAGACTCTTCCCGGTCTGTGATGGGAATTTGCAAACACGCTGAAGCCCATTTTGGGGAGAGCAGCCAGTTGCTTGAACACTTGGCAGGCTCCGTCACAGAGGGACTGACTCTGGGCTAGAGAGAGGGCCTGTTCTCTGCAGGCCGACTGCCACCCCGTGCAGACCAAGCTTGGGGACGTCTAAATCTGGCCTGACTGCCAGCTGCCTGGGTGAGCTCAGGCCACCATTTGGAGGCAGTGACATGTTGCCTGCCAGTTGCTGTAGTTCACTCGTGGGAGATACTTGGTTGATGAATAAGGAGGCTGAGAAGTGGGAGGCACATCTCCCAGAAAAGTTCTCCCATTGATTCCCCATGGCCTTGTGCTATTGGGAATTCGGGTGGTGGATGAGTCCCTTTGCAGACCTCAGGCCGGTGGGGAGGACCAGCTAGATTCTGGGTCCGCCGTAGGCCATAGGAAACGTCCTGCATGGGCGTTCTTGTCCTGGTGGAAGTGGGATGCTCCCTGCATACGGGGATGGGAAAAGGTCCAGAGCATGTGGCTACTGTAGGGAGGGGGGTCAGAGAGAGCACGGGAAGTGCCAGGGAGAAGTGAGCAGACGGGGACAGGTCCAGTTCTCTGCCCTCAGTTGGGTGTCTGGGCTCTAGCACAATGGAACTCGCACCACCCATGTCTTGTGAAACATCCCTCCATCACGATGTACTTAATTCTTAATGTCAGATTTCAAATAATACCGAAGTTGATGGGGTGAAATTTACAGTCCCCTCTTGGGCCTCCACCCTACCCTGCCTGCCCAAAGCTTTATCCTTCTTGAAGGTTTTTTTCCTATGCCTCTGTGCACGTGTATTTACATAAAGTTGCTCCTCCTTTTGGCTCTGGTTTTTCTGTCCCCCAGGTCGTTCTCAGTCTGTGTATCTGCCTCTGGCCTCTCCCTTCAGGTATGCTCTAATGTTCTATCTTCACAAAAGCAGATGCCCCCATCTTACGGCTACAGTGGATATGCCCTACTTTATCAAATCATCCCTCTCCCGATGGACATCGAAGTTGTCTCCAGTAAACATACCTGCGGGGACAGCTGGGGACAGCTGGGGACACAGGAATCTTTTGAGAGGTGAAATATGTGAACTTGTAAAATCAAAAAGCTGTAGAAAATTCAAAGCCCTGTTTTTTTCCTTCTGTCAGGACCTTTTAGGCAGATGCCTTAGCACTTAGTTGCAAGAGGGTCCCATCCTCCCTCCCGCCTGCCCTGGTGGGGGGCGGCTCTGAGCCCTCAGGAAGGCAGGCAGTGTTGACTCTGAAAGGCGTTCCTGAGCTCTGGCCCCAGGCTGGCGGGAGTGGAGGTGCTGCCTTATCCCAGCAGAGAGAGGTTGGTCCCCGTGGGAAGAGGGGTCTCCTCCAGGTCCGGGGCAGACCACTGCTGCCTCCCAGGATGAACACACCAGCACCCTGGCCCAGAGGCCTGGCCACTTAGACGGGAGCGCGGATCCTTCCGGATGGATGCAGAACGCGGTGGGGGGGGGGGCTGTCTGTATACTGGTAGAGGCCATCTCCTGCTTTTGCTGGAGGGCAGCCAGAGTGCTGGTGCAGGATGCTCAGGGAGTTAAAGTGGCCCCTGTGGTCCATTGGGCTGCCCCCTCCCTCTACCAGGACAGGAAGAGAGGTTTCCCATGACAAAGTGAGCTTTGTCACCAGGCCTTTGGAAACCTGGGATCTGGGTAGACACTCCATAGTTTGCCATACTGATGGCTCTGTAGGAGCCCTTGTGAGGATCTCAGCCAGTGGCTGAGGAAGATTCCTCTTTCCAGTGGTGGCCACATGCTGTCGCTGGAATGGCATGAAGTGGACCGATGCAGCCCAGCCCTCTTGGACACTGGCTCAGGCAGACGGGCCTCTGCTGCAGGCCACACGCGGCATCCATGCAGATTGTCTTTGTCAAATCATATTCTTTCCTGGAAACAGCCCTGGATTGTTTCCAAAACCAAATGCAGGAAAAATACCAAAAGGACAGGGGGCTAAGCTGTTGTGAGTCCTGTTTCCCTCTTTAGTCCCCTGTTGGGATTTGCAGGGAGTTTGAGGACCACAATTTGTTTCATCTTCTCTCTATGCCTCCTTCCTTCTCTTGACCACTAAGGCCTCCCGCCCTGGGAGGGAGGGGTACCAGGGGGTCCCCCCGGGGGAGGTGGTGGTCCGGGCACAGGCCTCGGGCTTCAGCTTCTGGGCTGATGGTTGGTGGGAGATCAATGATCGGGTCACAGCTGGCTTTCACACTCGAGCCAGGAGCTTTGGAGCCTCTGCTCTCTCCTTCAGCCCTGGCTGGAAGAATCTCACTGGGGCCCCCCAAGGGAGGGGAGAGGACTGCTGGAGGGGAGCCTTGCCCGGCAAGCAAGAAATGCTTCTAGCTCAGAGGACCAGTGATCGCTGAGTCGGGTTTTCATTGCTCAGAGGGCAGAGTTGGAAACCAAGGATGGAGCCGAGCCCTCTCCCACCATGGCTGGAGCTCCGGGAATAGCGACAGTTGGCGGCCCGGGAGGGTGGGTCCCAACACCTTGACCTGGTAATTTCCAAAAAGGTGGGGTAATTTCCAAAAAGGTGAGAGGCAGGGGACTTCTCATAGACCCCTGCCTCTGCGCGGGTCTGACTGTCCACACTGAACAGTGCCCAGGGTCTGTCCGCTGAATGGCATGGGAGGCCTGAGCTTGGTCACTGACTCCTTGTGGTGAGCAAAGAGATGGGTGTATTTGGACCCAGTCAGGCTAACCAGGGCTGGGGCTCATTCCTTCCTTTCTGGCCCGTGGACAGCCCCATGGATGGCCCCATGGACCGCCTGGACCCTGGGCTCTGTGGCTTCCAAGCACGCCACCAGTCCAGTGGGTCGGGGAGTCCTAGCTCCTCAAAGGTGTTCTCTGTTGCCCCTTGTCCCCACGTCCTTTAGGGGCCTTAAGCTGCCTCTTAGGACAGAGTGGTCCAAAGTCTCATAATGTGAGGATTTTGTCCTAAACATGGTCATGCTGAGTCTCCCTGGGTGCTCCCTGTGCTTGTGGGGTCTGTCTGGTCTGGCCCAAGTTGCTGGTCATAGGGCATGGGAATCCTCCTGCTGGGGTGCTCCGAGGACCACCAGGCTCCCCGGCTGTGGGCCTTGCCTCTGCCAGCTCCTCCTGGGCTGCCCAGCGTTCTCCCCTCGGAAGTAGGGACACGGGAACCTGCTTAGGTCACCGGGAGAGGGACAGACGACCACTTCAAACCCCTAGAGAAGAACTGCCCAGAAGCCTGCAGGTGGTCTCTGCTAACTGAGATTTAAGATGAGGTCACCTGCTGTGAGTTTTGAAACTAAGGAGTGGGTCCTGGGAGGCAGCAGGATGTCTAACCCACCAGGGATGCTGTTCATTTATTCTGAAGGTGAAGCTATCAAGCTGCCTGTCTCTGCTCACCCCTGCGTCTCCCTCCAGGAAGGGACATGGATTCCTCAGGCAGTAAGAGGTGGTTTCAATGTGGAGTGAAAAGGGGGGCTGTGCGTTTTGCCAAAAGGATGAAGGAGGGGCGGGGGTGGAGACTTACAGAGCATCTCCTATGCGCTAGATTCTGGAGTGGGTCCCTTTGTTCTTGGGTGCCTCTGTGAGATAGTGCTGGTGTCCCAAGAATGCAGCCCAAGACAGGTTAGCAAGTCAAGTTAAACAGCAATGTGGAAGGAATCAGGATTCCTACCCAGGAAGGTCTGGTCTCGGGATGGGTGCTCTTCCCAGCTACGTGTCTACATACCGTTAGCGTAGCCACCTGCGTGCTGACCTGTGGACCAGGGTCGCCCATCTTCCTGTGTGATCTGGGGTCCACTTTGGATGAGCTTAGCACAGAAGCCCGACTGGGGTCAGTCATTAGCTATGACCCGTGAAAAGGAAGGACAACCATCTTCCCATGTGAGGTCACTCCTAGCGGGATACCCCTGTTCCCAGGGTCACCCAGTGTGCAGCCGACCCAGGACCATGTCCTGCAGGGATTTCAAGGCCCTCGAATGGGTGGGGCACCAGTAGAAGACTGCTCCCGGGAACTCTCCTAACTGGGGCGTTTGAGGGGAAATCATCATTTCTAGGTGCCGTGGTGGTACTTGGGAGCTGAATTCTCTGTGGACAATAAAACGGTGACAGTTCAGAGTGTTGGTCAAGTCAGGTCAAGTCAGCAGGAAAGAAAGTTGAGAAGATTGCCCTCCCACCCCAGAAGTGCAGCAGGTGGTGACTTTTGTGCTCTGGCCCAAGTTGCTCTTCAAGTAGTTGGATAAACAAAAGAAGGGGAAAGTAGGCAGTGGACAGCTGGGTGGCTGCCCTTCGTTGAAAACCCGAGGTCTCTGCAGGTTTGGGGTGTAATCAAGCTGTGGGGTGTTGCACACCTGTGGTCTTCATGGCTGCACACTGAAGGTGGCCCATGACCCAGGTTTCCACGTACATTTTGCAGGAAGGTAAAATGAACCGAGTCCAATTTTTGATGCACACTGGGAAGGGAATCTCAAGTGTTCTCATTAGGACACCAGAGCAGGATACTTAGAATAGAGCAGTGCTAGGAACAGTGGACTCTGTTGTCCTTTGGAACATGGGGGAGAATGGCGCCACTGTCCTCTACTAAGACCGAGCGAGTGGCCAGTGTCGCCGTGGCTGTCAGATGTTTCTCTGGCCCCCGGAGCACGCCGATCTCACACTGTGGGCATAGCCAGGCTGGTGATGCCTGGGGAACACCGTGATACAAAGACAGAGAAAGCAGGCCCTCCTTCTTGCTTAGGCACCGTGCAAACTTAGATACCGGTCCTGTTTTTTGTTGTGCGGAGCTCTGCTGGGCTGTTTCCTTTTCTTCTGTTGGGAAGACACCACCGAGTGTGCGGAGCACTGGAAAAGCACCTTGACCAGGCCTCCGGTGTGTCCTAATGAAGCCACTTTTCCATTGCATTCTCTCTGTTTGATCTTTGCACAGGCCCTTTGCTTGCTGCCCGTAGCACCATGGATCTGCACCTCTTTGACTACTCAGAGCCAGGGAACTTCTCCGACATGAGCTGGCCGTGCAACAGCAGTGACTGCATTGTCGTCGACACGGTGCTGTGTCCCAACATGCCCAACAAGGGGGTGCTGCTGTACACACTGTCCTTCATCTACATCTTCATCTTCGTGATCGGCATGATCGCCAACTCGGTGGTGGTTTGGGTGAACATCCAGGCCAAGACCACCGGCTACGACACACACTGCTACATCCTCAACCTGGCCATCGCTGACCTGTGGGTGGTGGTCACCATCCCCGTCTGGGTGGTCAGCCTCGTGCAGCATAACCAGTGGCCCATGGGAGAGCTCACGTGCAAGGTCACCCACCTCATCTTCTCCATCAACCTGTTCGGCAGCATCTTCTTCCTCACGTGCATGAGCGTGGACCGCTACCTCTCGATCACCTACTTTGCCAGCACCTCGAGCCGCAGGAAGAAGGTGGTCCGCCGTGTTGTCTGCGTGCTGGTGTGGCTCCTGGCTTTCTGCGTGTCCCTGCCGGACACCTACTACCTGAAGACCATCACGTCGGCGTCCAACAACGAGACCTACTGCCGTTCCTTCTACCCCGAGCACAGCGTAAAGGAGTGGCTCATCAGCATGGAGCTGGTCTCTGTGGTCTTGGGCTTTGCTATCCCCTTCTGCATCATCGCCGTCTTCTACTGCCTGCTGGCCCACACCCTCGCCGCTTCCAGTGACCAGGAGAGGCAGACCAGCCGCAAGATCATCTTTTCCTACGTGGTGGTCTTCCTCGTGTGCTGGCTGCCGTACCACGTGGTGGTACTCCTGGACATCTTCTCCATCCTCCACTACATCCCCTTTACCTGCCAGCTGGAGAACTTCCTCTTCACCGCTCTGCACGTCACACAGTGCCTATCGCTGGTGCATTGCTGTGTCAATCCTGTGCTCTACAGCTTTATCAATCGTAACTACAGGTACGAGCTGATGAAGGCCTTCATCTTCAAGTACTCGGCCAAGACAGGCCTCACCAAGCTCATCGATGCCTCTAGGGTGTCGGAAACAGAGTACTCCGCCTTGGAGCAGAACACCAAGTGACGTGCTCTGCGGGGTCTCGGGGACAAGTGTGTTGCTTTCTCCACGGCACTGGCTTGTGTCGTTCCCAAGAGTAAAGCAAGGTGGCTCTGGGGCTTGAGGCCGGAGTCATGAGGAGAGGGGAGCGGGTGCCACCGAGCATCCTTCCCCTTTTTCTCAGGCGGCCGCGGTGGCTGTCACGGCTCTGTGCGTGCGTCCTGCCGTGTGCAAGGCCCGTCACGTGTCCGAGTCTGCCGCAGGGCAGGCTAGCCTGCACTTCTGTACAATAAGACGTTCTGTGTTCCCTGGAGGTTTTATATGGTGATTTGTATTTAAATCTTAAGACTTTATTTTCTCATTATTGGTGTACCTTATAAATGTATATGAAAGTTTAAATATATTTTAAATATTGTATGGGAGCTATAATGCGGACATGTATCCAGAGTGTTGTAGTTTTAAGGCTAGTTTGATTTCAGTTTTGACTAAGGATGACATTAATTGTTAGCTGTTTTGAAATTTTATATATATATATATATATATATATATATATATATATATAAATCTATAAATCTATGCCAGTCGTGGCTGAAATGTTTTATTTACGATAGTTTTCTATCTGTGTGGTGCTCTGTACTGGCATGGGATACAGAACAAGAAAGACTCTGTAAAACAGTTTGTGATATTCATAGTTTTGTAAAGTTACCTTAAAAAAGCAAAACGGGGCAGACCTGTTCCAGGCTGCAACACTGTGCACAAAACGAACAGTCTCATTTTGGAGAGTTCTCTCAATTTGTAAGTTATTATTTTTTTTTTTAAATAAAGATTTGTTTTTCCTAAAAAGGCATCCGAGTGTCCATGTTAAAAACATGTCTGGCATTCAGGTGGCGTGTGTGATAAGAATAGTACCAATCTCTACTGCATGTCAGCTTGACCTAATATGCTTAAGGAAAGAGCGCTACCGTAAAAGCAAAACCCAAGGGGTTAACTCGGATGCAATGACATAAAAGGAAAAATATTCGAACATATTGAGGGTTTTGATTTTTCTAAAAACAAACAAACAAAAAACTGTCATGCAGCGTATTTGCGGTAGGTGTGGTCTTCAAGGTCACCCTGGTGCAGGAAGGCTCTTGACTGCTGTTGGCCCAGAGCTGATCGGGGCCCAGGACTGGGGTCGTTTGTTGTTTATGTCCTTGTGTGTCCCAGGGCCACATGTCACGACCCCTTGATGCTTCCCTGCTATGGTTCTATGGTTTAAGGCCTGTTTTCTCTTTCTGTGTACAGGACAAATTCTTCATTTAAAAGATAACACCCATTAGTGTCCCTCTTCTTGAGGCCAAGCAAAGAGCAAATTATCAGCCTGTGCATTACCAAAGAAATCCACTTTACAAGAGGCTTGGAAGAGTGTGGTCGGGATGGTCCATTCTGCTGTGCCTTCACAGATGACTGGGGGTCCACGAGACAAAATGATGGAGGCCTTAGCAGGCGGGTGCATCTGGGCAGGACCTGGGGGGAGGACCCGGCTCCCCTAAGCTGCCCTTACCGCCTCCACCTCTGATGGGACTGATTTGCGTGGGAGCTATTTGCCAAGACAAGAATGGACCCCGGCTGGGAGCTCTGCTCTTACCTGTGAGCTTGGGGGCTGCTACCCTACCTTTGTGCGCCTCGTCTCCACTCCCCCCAACTGCCCAACCTCTTAGGGCCCATAGATGGAGACTGCTGCACGAGGGCTCCTACGTCTTCAAAGGCTTACGGCTGAGAGTTCTCAAACCAGGGTTATAAATTACTCTAAATACGTACCTGATACACACACGGTCTTGGGTGCATATGTGCCTTGCCTTGTTCCAGACAGGATTCTGGTGGGGTAACAGTAGTGTAGCTAGTAGGACAATAGCTTAACTACAGACCAGGATCCTAGGAGCCAGGGCAAGCAAGAGTAGATGGCACAGAGATCCAAGAATCCTGCCCCAGACACATGTTCCTGGCAATAGGAAAGGGTTGTGGTTTGCTCTGAGCTCCCTAGTGGTCCAAGTCCAGATAGAAACCCTCTCACCAAGAAGAAAACGCAAGGTGGGGCATAAGCCGTAATTTCCGCCGTGCGGCAGGTGGGATGTAAAAAGTAATTCCACCGAATTTCTATTCTGAGGACCCATCTCTGTCAATTCAGAGATGCTCCCCACCCCTGCCCAGTTACCCTGGGATTTGGGGCAAGCTCTGGGGGAGGTGGTGATATAGGGAGGTGAGGGGCGGTCCTCACTGGTGGACTGTCCTGGCCCTCTTCTGGTTTCTGACCACCCTTCGCCCACGAGAATCACCCACCTGCCCCCTTTGCCCTGAGGGGTGGAGGGAGGGTGCACAGATGCTGAACTGATTCCAGACAAACCATACAGCACTTTTTGCTCTGTGGATTCCCATTTCCCCCTGCCGCCCAGGCCCCAGGATACTCCGGGTGCCTTCAGACTTCCGTGGGTTCCCTGGTGTGCAAGCTCCGTCTCAGCGATGCTACAGTGACTAAATTCTCTCTGCTCTTAGAAATCCTCTTCTCTGCCCTGCCTGGGGCTTGAGGACTTGCTCTGGTTCATCCCGGTTATCCAGGCCTTTGGAGCACCTGGTCTTCCCAGGTGCTCTGGACTGTGGCATTGTGGGTGGAGCATGGAGGCACAGGTCAAGGGCTACAGAACTCTGGGGGGTGGGGGTGGGGGATGGATAATCAGTTTATTAGAGGAATTCCATTCCACCCTTGTGGATGTGGCTGTGGAGTGGGAGAAAGAGCTGTGTGCCAGGTTTTGGATAGGAGTTGGGATCTAGTGGGAAGAAGGCTGGGGCAGTAGCCCCTGGCTCTCCTCAAGTTCATTGTCCAGAGAACCCAACGCTGACATTTCTCCCTCTTGAGGTTCATTCATCTGGCATCCTTTCTGATGGGAAGAGCTTTGAAAATACCAGCCTTGCAAGATGGTAGTGAAGCTGTTAGTAATTTCATGCATGATGGCATCTGGACCCCAGGAAGGGTGGCTGGAGCTCCAGCAGAGGGTGGGGTGTGGGATGGAGAGAAAATTGGCTTGGAGCCCCAACCCCACTGGAGAGAGGGGGAGTCTTCCCTGCTCTCCCGCCTCCCTCTGACCCTGCGACCTGATGGCAGTGTGCATCAGGGAGTCCCTAGTGAATGCTTTCCACATGTGGCAACGTGTACACAGATTCCTCTGTCCTGTGTGTGAAGAAGAAAAGTATTGCAACTGAAAACACCACATGTAATATCCTGCGGGCATCAAGGAATAAATCTGGATGGTCCCTGGATGATGAATTTCAGCCCTCCCAGTAGGCTCAGGGCAAACTGGCATGAGACCCCTGTGGACACTTGTGTTTTCTCTTACTGGGTCACGAGAAATTCTGGAGGTCTGGAGGCAGGAGCTCAAGGATGTGGCCTATTTATGAGACACCTGGAAATTCTGCCTCGCTGGGCTTCTCCCTGGGTCCAGGTGACTTCCTATCCACCTATCCACCTATTCCCAAGTCCAGCATCTCAGAACCTGGGGACCCATGGGGAGCTGTGGATGTGCACCTGGTAGGGTTGAGTGCAAGGGCTGATGAGTGCAGGAAGATCCCTGGAGTCCCCTCTTTGAGGTTTGGACTTCACTCCTGAACCGCAGGCTTGTCTCTGGGTATATGCATGGCCCTGACATTTCCGTCCTTCCCGGCTGATGGTTTCTGGGGGGTTAAACGCTTGAGAAGATCTGCCAGTGTCATAAAGCCCTTCCCACCCCACGTCCCAGGACCGGAACTCCCAGCTCCTTACGTCAGGATGGTGCATGGATACACAATGCCTACAAGCAACGCCAAATGTTGATCCCAACAACCCTTGATACAGAATGATAGCAGTTTGGGTAAAGCATGATAGGAAACTGACTTACTTCTTGTAGGCAGTTCGCATTCGCAACCATTCTTCAGTTTCCTGGGCTATCACCCATCCTAAGCTGGAAGACCTGTGTATCCGACCTCTGGTGCACGCTCGCACTTGCCGGGCTTGTTGGACGGGTGTGAGTGGGTTTCTGTTCACCTGTGTGTGGGTATACCTTGCCATACCCACGGCCTCTGTCCAGATTCCTCAGGGCCCTGCTTCCCAAGGACCGAGATAAATGACCACGGGGAGGGTTCTTACTGAAGGAGGGGGTGGTCCTCTGTATGGGATGGAAAGAGTGATGGGCAATTTTGGCATTTTTCTTATTTTTCAAAAGCTTCGTTTTTGCTGGCTTTTCATATGCTTATTCCCTCAGGCCTTTCCAGGCAGGATTCAGAAGGGCTGCCAATCATATGTCATTTCTCCTGACGTGTTGGGGGACATGTGGGGATCATCAGGCGTTTGTCACAAGACAATGTGCCGAACGCCACGGAATGGAAAGATCTGGATTTCCATAGTTATTTCCGGAACTAAACTGATTGAAATCATTTCCTAGGTAGGTCGGAATCTTCCCTTTAACAAGTTTCAGAAGAAAGAGCAAAGAGAGCGTCATTGTGGCAATGGCATTAAATCTGCTTGGGTGACTCAGAATGTATGTTGGCACGGCAACCTATCATGGGGCGAGCGCAAACACGACGTGTCGGTGGCCGCCGCCCGTCTGAAAGAGCCCCGGGCTCCCCGAGACCATGCTGGATTTGCTTCCTTTTAGCCTTTCACATGAAAGCGTTTGAAGCTAATCTTTTCATTCCCTTTCGCAGCGCTGTAATCAATAGGAAGAACGCATTAAAGGTTTTCCCGCCGCCGCATTTCTCAGGGTCGTTGTTGAAAGTGCAGATTGTGTTTTATGCGGTCCCGTAATGAGAATTTGAATTTCGTGTGGAGCCTGAAGTGTAAATGAAAAGTCGTCAGTGGCCCAGCTGTGCCACCGATGGATGTCTTTCTCCGCAATTTATTCCACACTTGTTTCCGTTAATGTATTCATCCATCCGTGCACTGGATCATTCAGTCTCGGATCCGACGAGCTTTGTGTAGTGCCCACCGTGTGCCAGGCACTGTGCTTGTCTTTAAAATGTCAGAGACGGCTGGGGCTTTGTTTTCCCTTTTGATAGGCTCCCAGCCTGGAAGGGGAGATGGACGATGAGACGGAGAGAAATCGTTATAGGGCAGCATGGTGAGAAGGATCCTGGTGGTCTTTTTCTGGAAATATTCAGAGCTGACGGGAGGGAGTAAATCTTTACAGAAGGAGTCAGGGAGGCTTACAAAGAAGGGTCTTCCTATCCCATCCCAAGGACAGCCAGACACCAACAGGCAGGCCCGGGGGACGCGGGGTGGGACAGCAGCCATCGGGAGAGTCACTGGGATGCGGGCACTGTTAAAAGAAATGGGTTATGGAAAAGTGAAGACATCCAAGGGGGTGGCCAGAAGTTAATGAATGCTGACATCATTCATCCCTGTGTGATAGGAGCTCATTTCAAAGTGGGAATTAAAGGTCTTAATGGCCACCCCCCACCCTGAGGTTGGAAAAATGAGGCACAGGAACTTCGGGGAAAATGAACTTCGTCAGAAAAATGAGCACAGGAACTTCTGGGGAATGGCGAGAGAAATGTTGGGGAGAATCTGCACTCTGTTCTCACCTGCTCTGGAAGGCACATTTCCAGCCCTGGTTCCAAAAGGAATGGGCAGTTCTCTGTGAGCTCGACTTCTCTCCGTGTCCTGCTTGGTGGCACCCGCTGCGGGTGACAGGTGCCTGCCAGGTCTTTGCTGAGGCTTGTGGAGGGGACGGAGACCACGTTGTAAGTGCTGGCCTCTTGCCGTCGAAACTCAGTGTTTCCATTGCCTTTTCTCCTCCCATCTCACACAGGGTCTTTAGGCTGGGAGTTTGGTTCACGGCCACGCATAAAACATACTTGGGGCCCCACAAGAGAGGGGCAGGAAGAGTGCGTGTCCCATGTGCCCAGCTGCCCTTGCCTTTCTTACCTGGTCTGTGCCCTTGACATGCACCTTCAAACTCCATCCTGGGCCCTGGGGCTCTGAGTCTGTAACCAAGACTGGAAATGTCCCGTAGCTAATGCCTGGGAATGTGGGAGTGTCAGGCTCCAGCCCTGCTATTTTGGGAGGGCAAATTCAGGGTGTAAGTTGTTATCCCAATTCTCCTTCCATTGGCTTCACCTCCATCGGCCGCTTCCCTTCTCCTTCCTGCTTCCGCCACTCCCTCCCTGGAGCATCAACACTCAACACTGGGAGCTGTGGGGACAAAATACTATGGACTGGTGCTGACCAGGGAGGCTTCATCCCAAGGCTTCTCTTGGCTTGTGGGTAGCTGCCATCTCACTACGTGCTCACGTGACTTCTTCTTTGTGCACATGGCCGAGGGAGCAAGCTCTTGGCATCTCTCAGGACCAGGGCTCCATCCTTATGACTTCATTTAATCTTAATTACTTCTCTAGAGGCCCCATCTTCAAATACAGCCACCTGGGGAAGGGGGAGAGGTTGGGGCTTCAATATATGATTTTTGTAGAGGGAGGGGGCACCCATATCCAGCCCATAGCAGACAGGGTGTAGTGAATGAAACAGGAGCATTTATGGAGCACTAACGGTGCGCTCGGCCCCTCATGGGCATTCTCAAAGTTTAGCTGCAGAAATGGAAAGACTCTCTCACATGCCACCATGCCCCCTTTCTGCCAGCTGGGGCTGGCACGCTGATGAGCATGCCTTCCCTTTTTGGAGAATGGAAGCCTGGGACTGGGGGATGCAGGGGCTGGTGGAGGCTCCCCCAGCCTGCCCGTCCAGCCGTGGATCTGGAATCTGAGTATTTACCGTCCCATGCAAGGACCACCTGTGCACACGGCTTCCTGTGGGACTATGGGAAGACTGGTTTCTAGGGCTGCTGTGGAACAAACTGGGTGGATTATGGCCATGGAGGCCTGAAGTCAGACATCAGGGCATTGGCAGGGTTGGCTCCTCTGGATGAATCTGAGGGACCATCACTTCCTGCCCTCCCAGCGTCTGGGGGCTCCGGGTCTTCACTGGCTTGGGGATGAGTGACTCTCGTTGTGTCTTCTGGCTTCACGTGGTTTTCTTTCTCTGCATCTCTGGGTTTCCTCCTGTTCTCACGAGGACATCCGTCATTGGATGGAGGACCTTTAATTATTTCTGCAAAGATCGTCCTCTGATCAGCCCACATTCACGCTCTGGGTGGACAAGTGTTATGTAGGGTATACTAGTGAGCCCCCACAGGGGTGTTCCTGCCCACGCACCCAGTGGGCAGACAGGTATGCCCCTTGATCCCAGCCCAGCCCTGCATGCATATGGCTTGTGTCGACTGGGCTCCAGCCAAACCTTTCTCCTCCTGTCTTCCTGTTTGCTCGTTTGGGGTTCTGTCTTTCCCATCGGGGTTTTTCTCAAGCAGCTACTGACCTTTGGCAATCTACTCAGGGTTCACAGCGGATGCTAAAAGAGTCACTGGGAGCGCTGTGTGGTAAGGAGGGCCCTGGTGGCCATGAACCTTGCAGGAGGACTACTTGGCCAGAACGAGAGGCTTCACCACAGACACCTGAGCATCCATGCCTCGGGGGCTCTCTTCCCAGGCTAGCCTGTTTCCCCAGATCCTTCTGTCCCTCCATCTGGGAGGTGTAACCCTGAGACGGAGCATTCCAGAAGGGAAGCAAGAGAAGGGGATGGGGAAGTGGGCGGGGTGTGGGAGTGTCCCAGCCACGTGACTTTGGCTTAATTGTACCAATTCTAGCCTTAGCGTCTCACCGCTGGCTGCTCTGCCTGAGGCCCCAGAGCCCAGACTCTGATTCAGTTTCTCCCCGGGAGTCACCTAGTTCAGGGTGGACAGGGGAGGCTGGTCTCCCAACTACGGAGTAGGGGTGGGGCATGAGGGTCGAAGATGGAAGTGTTTTTAGAGCCACGCAGGAGTGTCTTGGCTAAATGTTCTATACCTGGCTCGCTGATGGAAAGAAGAAGTCCTGATTTCTAGTATCCTTTGATTCTTTTGGAGTAAATATTCCCACCGTGGCCGATTTCCCACTCCCCGAGTGATGTCCCCAAAGGCAAAGTAGAGGCCAGCGGGTCAGTGGCACGCCTTCGGTGGCCCTTCCAGCAGAGGGATGCAACCCTGCAGATCACTGGAAGAGCACAGAGAGGAGTGAAATGGAACAGAAGAACCAGAAGTGATGTGTTCTGAATACTGATTACCTTTATTTTTCACACATTTATTCTGAAGTTTACATAATTAGTTTTAATAATGACTGTGCTTAGTACTTGACTCACAGAAGTTCTAGAAGTGTGACCATTGGCTCCTGCCATGGGGCCACATCCTGCCCTCTCACGGGCACCTGACAGCTCAAATTTCTAAGGCTTTCTGGACTTCGAGGCATAAATAAATGCGTTTCTTATTGGTTTCTCTCTCTGCAGGACTTCAGATTTCATTCTGGGTTTGGAAGATAGTGAGTCAAAAATGATACACGTGTCTTTGTGTGTTCATTTGAATTTTCTCCACAAACGTTGTGGTGAGGGTTTTGGAAGATACGCCAGTAATTCCTTGCTATTGTTTATAATCCTTTCTATTAAATTTCTCTGTTCTGATTTCTTTTCCTGACTGGGCTGACTGATCCAGAGCCGTGGGATAAGTCAGTGCCTGCGAGTGTCTGATGTGTTTGCCGTCCCCACAGCGTTGGCATCCCCCCATCACTCTCCTACCAGGGCTCTCAGCTCGTCTCACATGTTGGTTGTCCCCCTACCTTGTCCTGTCCAACCGATTCATCCTTCATCTGAGTGTCAGACTTGTTCTCTCTGGTGCCCTGCACTCTGGGGACCCCTGGCCACAGGCTTTTGGTCACTCTGGGTGGGTAGGTAGTCCCAGCAGGTTGGTGGGGGCAAGAGGGAGACACCAGGGCAATTTTCTCCTCCATCCCTGCTGTGGCTCCCTTCTCTGTAGTCCTCGTGTGCACCCATGGGGCCTGGCCATGGGGAATCTTCTGTCAGGTGGCCTTGACCTTTTGGCTCGGGTGACTCACCTCTTCCAGGGTCCCACGGGCCCTAGAGGTGGTGTCCCCTCCCTGACACTGATGGCTGGGTTGCCTCATTGTCCTCAAATGTCTTCTCAGCGCTCTCAGAACCTTTTATGAAGTCCCACAGGCTACATTCTTTCCCTCAGTGGCTGGTGTGGTCTCCTTGTTCTCGGCTGAATCCAATGAGTTCGTGAGTCCTTCCCCGAACCTGACCAAGTCTCCTGCCAAAGACAGGATGGGTGTGGGAGTACCCTTGACTCTCACTCACCATTCCCTCTCCCTTTGCACTCAACATTTTCCTTGTCTGTTTTCTTTGGAGTCAGTTCCAATACTTGTCACACCATGGGTCAAACTTTACATTATTTTGGATGCTGCCCGTGGAGACTCCTGCGACCCCAAATGCCTCCTAGTTAGCCCTCAGGGGGTCACATCTGCCTGAGGGTGACTGAAGGCCAACAGAAGACCTGTGGTCTTGGGCAGCTGCCTGTGACGTGTGCTAGAGAAGGAAGCACACCCCAGCGGCCTGAACCAGGCTGTGGAATTCCAGCAGTGGCCAGTGAGTAATTAGGTGTGGTCACTGGTGGTTGGTCTCGAGGCTGACTCAATCCATTCGTCATCTCTGGGCTACTCAGTCTCCGCTGACTGTGCCTGGTCCTTGTCCGGCTTCAGAACCAGACCTGAATGTTCAGGCTGCATGGTCACAGGGGAGACTCTGCCTTCTCAGATGGGAGCCCACAGGGTTCAGGCAGCTCTGTCTTACGGGGAAGAAACAGACCCAGCAAGTACAAGGGTTCTGGTTGAGGTCAGCCAGCGAGATCACTGGGATTGGTTTTAGAGGAACGCATTCCAGCGAAGTTTAGCTCTGAGCAGCATAGGCTCCAAGGACGCAAATACTCACGCTGAGGATGACGAATGAAGGGGATACCTGCTCCTTTGTGTCCTGGCGATGTTTCTCCAGCCCTGGCAGAGTCCCGGAGCCTTCCTTGAGAAAGAGGTCCCTGTGGTCAGACAGGTTTTGTACCTGGGCAAAAGCTGATGCTCGAGATGTCCTTGAGTAAAGAAACCTCAGCTTTGTTGGGTGCATGGAGCCCCATCCTTACGGAACTTGTATTTCTGGCCCATGGAGCTGGGTTAGCCTGCAGTGCTAATATTGAAACTGGCAGAGGTTCCGAGCTTGGCAACAGGGCTTCCCGCTGGGAAGGTTTTGATACAAAAGTGATTCCCAGAGTCTGCCTGTGGCTGGTTTGGTTTAAGGTCTCCAGGGTGAACCCTACAACCCACACTCTATAAAATTTTTCCAGGTGATTCTGATCATCCTTCAGGTCAGAATTTGGATTCACTATGCCTATGGAAGTATTTTAGGGACCACAGAGCCCAACAGTTGAGTTGTTCTTTTGTCTTGATGTAAGTCTGAGCATCCCAGAGGTGAACGGGAGAGGGAAGTCTGGGGTGGCCCATGTCTGTTGTCAGCCTCACCCCACAGGTAAGCATCCTGGAAAATGTCGTTTCAGGATAGACATTGATAGGACAGTCATGACTTTCAAGGGCTGGGGAAGATGGCGGTGGGGGGAGGTAACTTTACCCCGGGGGCTTGCCCTGGTGCTGAGTGGCAGGAATGTCCCCTACAAGAGTCACTGCCCTGGACTGCGGAATTAGCAGCCCTCCCTTCGGGAAGCAGCAGGAGGAAATGGTCTCCTCCGTGAATGTTTACTCATCCCTGACTTGCCCAGCATCCAGGCCAATGCTTATAGCACATTTCCACCCAGCCCGGGAAATGTGTTCTGTGCTCTACATAACATGGAAAAATCAAGTCGTGGGAGACATCTGAGAAGTGTGTGGACCCATGTAAAACTACTTTAGGAAGAGCCCAAGGCAATGGATTAGAACGGAACCGCAAAGTACCTCTTAGTAACCGGGAAGGCAATTAGGCGTTGCAAACCCTCACAGAGGGGCCCTTGAGCAGTGGGCCTGGCCACCAAATCAAAAGTCACGAATGTGGCCTCCGTGTAGAACAGAGTCACCTGCTCTCATGGAATGGAGCTCCAGACAGTGGTGATTCCAGTAGAACCAGAAGCACCCTGCCCAGTGGACAGTGAGGTGAGCTAGCACCAGGCCGGGCAGGGCTCCATGCCACCCTTTCCAACCTCGTGTGGTTCAGCTTGGCTGCACACAAGAATCTGAAAGGCAGTTGAATAAGTTATGCTTAATAAGTGACCATGTCTCATCCTTAAATTATGTTTCAGGGTTGTTTAAGGTACCCAATTGTGCGTTGGTCCCCCAGTACTTTCTTGTACAGAAAACTCAGGAGTTTATTAATAATACTTCACATATATGTATTTTTTTTTTTTTTTTACCTCCTACCCTCCACCACCAAGGCGCCTCAGGGGTTTTGAGGAGCAGACAACCCAGAGAAATGTGTGGCGGCCAACTCAGAGGTCACGGGTGAGACAAACAGCAGGTATGAGAATTGTCATGAACTCTGACATCGTTCTTGTCCATCTGGGTTTTACTCCCCACTTATCTCTGTGTGACTTTGGGAAGGTTACCTAAGTTCTCAGAGCTATAGTTTCTGGGACCATAATATGGGGATGCTGGAGGGATCTTCTTCACGGGCTCGTTTTGAGGATGAAACCCAAGGAATTGCACAAGCTGCACGGCACCCAGCCTGATAGAGGTACGTCCTCACGATAGGGCAGGTGCCGCCGGCAGACGTTACTTCTCCCTTGGGTTTCCCACGAGCTTTGTTCTGCCTGCCTTCGCTTCCTGTCTCCCCAATGAGACATGGGGGGCCTGGGCCGGGAAATCTTCTCTGCTCAGCCAATGTCCTGCACGGAGCCTGGCTCTTGGCTGCTGGCTCAGTGTGGAGCTGTTGAACAGACAAACGGATGAACGGTACCCTGAGCTTGCCCTCCATGATATCGCCTACAGAGGGAACGTGCTGGTAACAGACGCAGTGGAAGCAGGGACATGATCGGTGGGTTAAGGGATGGTCTCCTGCACATTGATCTTTGGTGACCCTCCGAAGTGAGCAGATGGGGCGCCCGAGTCCACAGATGCTCATCTGAGCAGGAGGCGGCCCTGGACTTGGCCTTCCCATAATGTCCAATGGTTTGCTGCTCAGAGACCTGGAAACCAAAATACTAAGCTGTATATGGACTTTCTTTCCTCTGCGCAGTCACAAGAAGTATCTCCGTGTGTTTTGACTTAACCAGTAGTGTGAGCCCCATGCAACTGAAAAACAAAACAAAACAAAAAAGGAAAAACACTCCTGTTTTCCGAGTGTATAAAAGCAGGAGTTTCTGGCAGTTTTGCTCAAGCTTGGGGTGTTTTGGAAGCTCCAGCCGAGCATGCCACGGGAGCAACCACTGGAGATGCTGGTGTGGGCGCCATTGACAGCAGGTGGGGAGAGGAAACTCCAGTGTGGATGATCAACGCTGGGCTGAGCCTATCACCTGATCTGCATCCGGGCTTTGGAGGGAGCTGTTTTTATCACCCCACTACGTGCATTGAGGGACTGGCCTGAGGAGGGTAAATGGAACCTAAGCCTGACGGGTTCCGAGGCCACTCCCTTAGGCTGCCCCCGGTTGGACTCGGTCTCAGCAGACTGTGTCAGGGATCCAGAGGGCATTCTGAGCTGGCCAGCCCAGCTGCCCAGAGCAAACCCCGGCACTGCCAGGGACCCAAACCCAATTTACAAAAGAATTTTCTTTTTCTTCTTTTCCCTCCCCTCTGAGCTATGGATTTGAGCATAAGTCTTTGATCCTTCATTTATAAAAGCAGATACCCTGATGAAATACATGTTTATTTTACAGAATTTGCCGAAGTCAGAGGTTATCCAAAGGCCAAACAAGATTGCCATCCAGGAGTAGTCTTTGAAGATAGTTAATTGGACCTTTGGGGGTCCTACTCAGAAGGAAGGACCGATGAAGCAGTAGGTTTAAAACTAAGCGTAGTTCATCCATTTCTACTTGGGGGTTCATTTTCCCTTCCTTTCACTCCCATAGCTGGATTTGGTCTTCTAAGGTTACTCTGAGGTTGCTAAACGGGCAATTCATTCTTTTTCCTGACAATGTAGAAAAGTAATATTGATCGCCATATGGATGGAAAGCTTATTCTTAGACGCTGGATCACTGCCATAAAGATATGGTAGGCGATGACGGCGGAAACCCCAAACCACGTGGCTTATTTTTTGGTGTAAAATCCTGAAGTGTCTGAAACTTGATACTGTTTTTCGGGGAGGCCAATCAGAGGCTGCACTACTCAGTGAAGATCCTTCAGAGAGAAGGGCCAGGCTTTTTGCCGCATTTCTGATCTTTGTTTCAATAAGCATTTTTGTAATGAGCTATTCATTCATGGGCAGTGTCTACTTTTGGTTACTTGATCCAGAAAACACCCAGACGTTCAGATGGTCAGCAAGCAGAATGTTTGCACGTTTTTCTGCTTTGCAGCTTCTCATTCAATCCTATTCCGAGAGCCGACCTCGCTGCGGGAGGCAGCCTCAGCACCTCCACAGCTCAGGGGTCTCGCATGGTGCCTGGTAGCACAGGTGGCCTCACAGAAGCGCACTGACTCCATAGACAAGGGAGTGATGGCTCTTTCTGGCTGCACTTTCCTTCAGCTGGGGAACATGTGGCCCAAATGCATCCATTTGGATTTTAACGCAGCTCCGAGAAGCTGGCCAAGACTGAGGGGATGACGATCGTGGGGGTCAGGTGGTGTGACTTCGGGCCAGATGAAGTGTGCTTCACTCCACTTTGGGCTGCGTGTCTCCAAATGTCCCTGGCTTTCTGGTGGGCCAGGTGACCCCAGGGGACCAGTCCTCACGGGGATTCCTCCAGCTTGAGTCTTTGAAGCCAGGAGCTCAATGAGTCAGGCTTTCGTTTCGGATTTCTGTGGGATGGACCACCAAGCTCACAACTGGGCTCTGAGAAGCAAGTGCCGCCCATCCCCCAAAGCTGGCTGTCTCTGCCTGCCAACTGCTTGTTGCTGTCTTTCTAGCATGTTCTGGTTCAGAGAAGGCATCAGAGCTCAGGAATCAAACCTATCTTATTCAGCCCCTCTGAGCCTTGACTCTCTCCTCTAGGATATGGACTCCACTCTGGTATCCGTCTCAAAGTGTGCGGTGAGAGGTGATCTAGACAGTTCTGCGACAGTCCAGCACCTCGCACGTGTCCGTCAGCGGCCCTCCCCGGCCCCCTCGCCTGTCTGCCTCTTCTCCCTCTCTCGCTGCAGTGTGTGACATTCTCATCAGGGGATAGCTGGGAGGATGTATGGGGAAGCCTGGGACAGGCAGGCCTGGACGCTGCTGGGAACGCCTGTGCCTGTAGGCGGGGCTCGGAGGCTATCGCAAGAATCCTGGATTAGCTTCATTCGCCCATCAGGACACTTGGCAGGTTTAACTTTATCTGGACGCGCCTGATCGCTGTGCACCCTTCATGGTCCCCTCAAAGAAGAATTCTTTCCGTATTATCACTCTCTTTATACAGATTTACTGGAGATTGTTTGTTCTTATATTTCAAACGTCAAGTTCTTTTCCCATTTTAACAGCCCCTTGCGATTAGTCTTTAAAACCCCACCCTGTGGTTACGTGTATAATATTTGAGGAATTCACATATTTCCAAAAATTGCTAACAGTGGGGAAAATAAAAAACAAATTCTTGACCCCACCTATGATGACTCAATTGATGTTACCCTCAGTCTTAGCCGGGCCCTGAGTATGTCGTGGTCAGCAGGCAGCATTCCCTGAGGTCAACTAATTTGGTCTGTGGTACATCACCAGCCAGGCAAAGCGATGGGGCTCCAGCTTGCCCTACAGGCCCTCGAGGGCTTCCTGGAGGAGGTGGAATTCTTTGAGGGAGCTTCGTTAGAATTTACCCCACATGTGTTTCAAGGCTGATGTTCACTCTGCTCGTCCTTGAGCCCCCAGCACCTTCAGTGCTCCAACTTGAGGTGATCTCAGGGGTGGCAGAGAAGGGACAGC
This sequence comes from Enhydra lutris kenyoni, assembly GCF_002288905.1. Lineage (NCBI taxonomy): Eukaryota > Metazoa > Chordata > Mammalia > Carnivora > Mustelidae > Enhydra > Enhydra lutris. The sequence continues at coordinate 43,603,500 of NW_019154085.1, forward strand.
AAAAAACACCTTTGCTGTCAGGCACCACACCCACCTGGGAGCACCTGACTGAGAAGAGAATGGGTCTGGGTTTTGTTTCACTTGCGGGTTCTCCAACTGGTGCTGTAGTTTTCACCTAAAATGCATTGGGAGGAGGGCGGTAGAGCCATTGTACAGGAGACGCTCCCTTTCACTTTGATGTCTTCGGGTTCTCAAACATGCCCAGCATTCAGAGGAGTCATGTGTACCTGCGGGGATAAGGAATGAATGAATGAGACCCGTACCCTTTGAGAGAACAAAGCTGTCACTCATTTGGGCACAGCTGACTGATTTATGCACTTCCACAAAGCTCTCAGAAATTTGGCCAAGACTTCCCACATTCAGCCTCGGGGCGGCTGCTTTTCTGAAAGCAACTATCCGCAGGTTCCCTAATGAAAACCAAACAACGTAACCCGTGCCAGGACTCACCAGCGACAGCCCCGGGAAAGCAGGCTTCTCTCTGATTACCTGCAGTGTGTCTGTGGGGAGCAGCCTCGGCGGGTGTGGACGCCGAGCACCGGGCAGATCCACAGATGATACCAGTCATCACGACCGAACCCGTGCCTTCCTGTGTCCTGGGAGTGTGGTGTGATCCAGATGGAAGACGGGAAACCTCCCATCCAACCTCAGGCTGCCTCCCACGCCCACCTCCATCCCAGCACCTGGCAGGTAAGTCTCAGAAGAGACACACAAAATATTATTTTGAATGGTTCCGTTTTCCTGCTGAGAACAAAACCTACAAATCAGAGTGAGTTCCTTTTGTTTAACTCTGTAGCTCATGAAAGACGTTAGCTATGCTACCAAACAATTTATCTAGAATGACTCCATTAATCAGTAAACCGTGCTGTCCGTCCTGGCACTAAAATTGATCTTTACCTGCAGGAGCCAAAGGCGAGCTTTGGATGTTCCTTCAGTAAGAGAGACCTCGTGGGCTGTTTGGCTAAAGAGAAATATTGCCGTTTTGGTCACCTGTGTACGGGTTGACCAGACTGTTCCCTCTGAAAACATCGCCTGGGGACACTCATTTTACTGAGGTAACACCCAGCCCTTCAAGACACGAGGCCAACTTCACCAATTTTGAGGGGGGGGGAAAGGTTGTTTTTCAGAAGTCCTCAGATAACATCGTAAGCCCGATGTTAGAATAAAACCCACAGTGTTTAATGAAGGTTGTCTGAATGATTTTTTTCCATCAATTATGTTTGAATAAGCGGGGGAAAGCAGAAATAGAGCACTGAGGAGTTAGGTATGAAAAGTCCACAGACTAGGGAAGTAGCTGCCCACAAAGGGGTCCTTTGCAGCTGTGAGGGCAGGGGCGTGGGGTCACAGGGGGACGCGGGGGTTCCGGGGGCACGGGGGGGCGTGCAGCTGTGGGACTCTGAGAGCAGCACCCCAGAGTGGGCACTAGCAGAGACCACAGCTGGCCTCCACAAAGGGTTAGCAGGTGTCTTTTGTCAATCGGGGAAAAATATTGGCTAAGGTGAGTTTTCATTCATCTTGTGAATTTTATCATTGTAAACACCTGGCCGCCCCCCTGGGGCTTTTCACACTTGGAGATTTATCATGACCAGTCCCTGGCACCTGGGGCACAGAGCATCCATCCCCCAGAGCTGTGTGAGTGCCTGCCCCTTGGCTACGCTTCCTACTCTCTTAAAGGGACAGTTTATCAGTTGTTCTCAAATCAATCAGTGGGCACATATTTCCATTTCTGGCATGAGTATAGATTTCCCAACACTTACTTTTCTTCTGCACTTAGAATTTTTTTGTATTGTTGTTTATAAGACAGTTCTTTTTTCCTCTGGTGTCTGAGCAAATACTGTGGTGGAGAGTTTATGGGATTTTGAGAAGAGGGGTGAAATTGAAGCTATTTTTGTATTGCTCGGGGTCAGCGGTGCACAGGAGGTGACATTTCCTACCTAGTGGAAGAGGTCTGAATTGAGAGTATGGAGGTCTGGGTTGGGTTTCTGCCCAGAGACCCTGTCCCAGCTTGCTTTTCTGGAATATGCCTGGGAGCATGGCTCCCCCATTTAAGGATCCAAGAATTTATGGGGGGGGTGGTGAACAGAGGGGATTGCCAAGTTTCCAAAAATGCTTTTTGTCCTAAAGAAAACCAGTGAGAAATTTAGCAGATGATTCCAGGTGGTTAAATATTTTTCTCCAGACATTATAGTTCCTTTATGGACTCCTTTATGGAATAATTTAATAAGACCCAGGAGAGGGCAAATAACTTATTACATGGTTTAATTAATCAAAAGGCATCTTATCCCTCCCCCTCAACCCAAGGGATTTCTTTAAAACACTAGGGGAAGCGTCCAATGGTACAGTGAAGCACCATGAAAATATTATGCCTGCAACTGCTCTAGGACACATCTCCTTGGCTCATCTGGGAAGCTTTTAAACATTTCAGAAAGCTGCTCATACGTAAGAGAGGCCCAGGATACTTAGAGGACACAGTGGCCTATGTCAATGGAGAAAAGAACTATGGTGTTAGAGAATAATTATAATTTCTAGGATTCATGTCTCAATACAATTGTCACCCCTAAAAATGTCCAAGGCATTGCCCACCAACTTCTAGACCAGCACCGATTTCCTCCTTCAGAAGCTAAATAAAGAAAGAATCTAATGATTCTAGACTGTTCTTTTGCCTGGATGAGCCTCCAGCTAGGCCTCCGACCTTGTGGTCCCAGCTACCTGAGCGCACTCCTTGTCTCAAACCAGCCTTGCCCTTCCCTCATCTGCTCTACGGCATGCTGGGTCCAATATGATAGCTGAGAGCTAGCTACCTGATTTTATTTCCATTTACGTTAATGAGAATAAAACACATTCAGCTGGTCGGTTGTGGCAGCCTGTATTAAAGCATTCAGTTGCTATGTGTGGTTCATACCTCTCTCACTGGACAGGGCAGATTTCTCAGCCATCAAAAAAAGAAATCTTAGCATTTGCAATGACGTGGATGGAACTGGAGGGTGTTAGGCTGAGCAAAATAAGTCAGTCAGAGAAAGACAATGATCATATAATTTCACTCATGTGGAATATAAGAAACAAAACAGAGGAGCATAGGGGAAGGGAGGGAAAAATAAAATAAGACAAAACCAGAGAAGGAGGCAAACCATAAGAGACTCTTAATCATAGGAAACAAACTGAGGGCTGCTGGAGGGGAGTGGGATGGGAATGTGGGGACGGGGTAACTGGGGGATGGGCATTCAGGAGGCCGTGGGATGGAACAAGCACTTGGTGTTATATGCAACTGATGAATCCCTGAACTCTACCTCTAAAACTAATAATACATATGTTAATTAAAATGAAAGAAAATAAAGAACATTTTCTGGATCACAGAAAGTCCTACTGGGTCGTGCTTCTCCCCAGGGTCCATACTGCAGGTCCCCAGCCTGGGGTTGATACACATGTCCCCATTTGGTCCCATCCCAGAATAGTTACTGCTGGAGAAAAATCCCAAGAACATGTGGCCAATCATACGGATGCCTTTTAATGCAGGTGGTTACCCCAGACCCTTACAGTTCTGTCCTTCAGAAACCTCCCTCTCCCTTCCTACTCCTACTCCAGCCCCCAGCCCCGTGTCTGGACAGATGACCTTGCCTGTTCCACCCTGGAGCAGAAAGGGCTTGCCCTTAATCCACTTTGGAATGTCCACCCCCGCCCCACACTGCCCTGCCCTTCCTTCTTCCCAGGAAGCTCACTTACAGCCTCTGCTCCTGACCTGGGAGTACCATCAGGGGCTTTGCTCATGGCCCTTTCCCAAATGTGCCCCTGTAGCCGTTTCCCGGGGCTGCCCTCACCAAGTACCACAAATTGCCCCTTGAGAACAAAAGAGATTTATTGTTCCAAAGTTCTGGAAGCTGAAAGTCCAAAGTCAAAGTGCCAGCAGGGCCGTGTGCTCCCTGAAGAGTGTAGGGAGATTCTGCCCCGCCTTTCTCTCCGTTTCAATCCTTGGCAGCTGTCCTTGACCTTCTGGGCTTGCGGATTCATCCTTCTAATCCTCTGTCTTCACGCAGTGTTCTCCTGTGCTTCTGGCTCCATGCAGCTGTGTTGTCCTGAGGACACCAATCCTGCTGGACGAGAGCCCACTTACTCCAGTGTGACCTCGTTTCAACCAAGAACATCTGCCGCAAGCCCATTTCTAGAGAGGTCACAGTTTGAGGAACTGGGGGATAGGACCTCAACGTATCTTTTCAGAGCAGGCATGATTGATCCACCCATCACATCCCCCAGGTTCGTGGTCCCCTCTGCTCTGTGCCCCAGGGCGTGACCCTTGTGGCTTGGCTCCTTCGATGTGCAGTTTTGTCCTCGGTCTTTGGATGGCTTTGTCTGCAGGAGTCTCTGGGAGATCAGAGGTGAACAGAGACAGACATCAGGGCTTTCCTTCCATCCCTCCCTGTGTCGATGCTGTAGCTTTGAGACAAATGTCCTCTAATGCACAATTTCTCCTCCCCCCCCCCCAAGGATTTATTTGTTTATTTGAGAGAGAAAGAGAGAGAGAGCAGGGAGGAGGGGTGGAAGGAGAGCGAGAGTGCCAAGCAGACTCCAAGCTAAGCGTGGAGCCTGACACAGGGCTCGATTTCATGACCCTGAGATCATGACCTGAGCTGAAACAAAAGATGAATGCTTAACGGACCGGAGCCACCCATGCGCCCCTCTAATGCAGGACACCTTCCCTACGCGGTTCCCATTCTTGCCTGATGGGGGCATCACTGTTTCTTGCTCTCTTCCGTTTGGGGGTCTGAGTGTTTAATGACTGTCCTTGGGTGTCACAGCATATCTTCTTGTTCCTTTAATGCTGCCCACCGTTCTCTCCGTATTAAATTCTGTCCACTATCCCAGGTGAGGGTGCCAAATGTTTTCTGCGAGATCTTGTAGGATGGCTCATATCCCAGCTACGCACTACTTCCCCTTCTTCTGCAAAAAGTCTTGAGTTTCTCACATGGCAGACATGCTCTTTACCGGAAACAAAAAGAAGACGAAATTGTCAAATCTTCCCTGGACGCCTGGTCCCCCGAGGCTGCTGCCCCATCCGGTCTGCCCTTCACCCCAAGCCTCCTGAAATGTCTTTCCTTTTGCTGGGTCCACAGCCGGCCCTCTGCCTGACTGCATTCAGTCTAGCCCCAGCTTTGTCCCTCCTGCTCCCAGAAGCAGCCTCTGCTTTCAGCAGGTAAATGGCCTTGCCAGGGAGAGCGTGCTCGCAGTGGGTGGGGGGGACAGGAGGCTGCCCGCTGCTCCCCTCGATCTTCACAGTGGTCCTCACCCCTTGCTGGTCTTCTCCAACTCACCTGCGTCGTCTCCCTGCAGAATCCCTTGCTTGTCTGTGGGGGACGTGCTCCTCTGCCCAGGGCTGCTGTAACGACGTACCACGGACGGGGCTCCAATGACAGAAACTTCCTCCCAGTTCTGGAGGCGGGAAGTCTGAGATCAGGGTGCTGCGGGGGTTGGTTCCTGCAGAGATGGTGCTCCTTGGTGTGCAGATGTCTGTCTTATCGTGGTGTTCTTGCCTGGTGTTTCCTCCGTGAGACCCCATTCCTGGCTGTCCTTTGGTGTGGCGACAGTTCTCGTAAGGACACCAGCCAGACTGGAACAGGGCCTTGTCTGAATGCTTTGTTTTAAGTTATGTGCCTCCTTAAGGGCCCAATCTGCAAATGTGGCTACCTTCTGAGATATGGGGGCGAGGGCTTCCATAGACGGACTGGGGTGCAGGTACCATTCACCTGCAACAGATCTTATCACAGGTTGGTTCCAAATTCCTCTGTGAGTCAGTAGACACCTTGCTCTGTGTGTCCAGTCCCCACCTGCTGTCTGAGACCCAGACCCGTGTTCCTACCCACTCTGGACACTTCATGGTGTCTTCTCAGGAACTCGAGCAAAGCAGGCTGCCCATACCAACTTTCTTTCCTTCCCCTGCTCCCAGCCCCAGGAGTTGAGACACTCCTCCTGGCACTGGCTGGAAGAGGAGGGACAACAGCTTGTGTAGCAAGCAGTCATTATTTCTCTCACAGTTCTGGGAGTCAGGAGTCTAAGATCAAGGTGCTGGCAAACACGGTTTCTGGTAAAATCCCACTGGCTGGTTTGTAGATGGCCACTTTGTTTGTGTCCGTACATGGCCCTTCTTTTCTGTGCATGGGGTGGGAGGTGGGAGGGAGAGATCATCTCTGCTTGTAAGGCCACAGCCCTATCCCATCCAGGGCCCCACTTGTGACCTCATTTAACTTCAATGACCTCCTTAGAAGCCTTGCCTCCAAATACAGTCCCATCGGGGATCAGGTTTGCAATATGTGAATTTTGGGGAGCCCAGCTGGGCATGCAGCAGAGGCATTTGGGGCTCAGATGTTGTGGAGGGGTACCCAGGGTGGTACATGGAGCTGCGACTTGTCATCTGGATGATCTCAGCCGTGTCCATTCACCTGTCTGACCTCCCAAGAGGTGCCCTGTTCATGCCCTGGGGCTGGGGTACCCTGAACGGAGGCTGGCTCATGGTGGGGGAAGGTGCCCCATCCACACGAAACATTGTAACATATCCCACATCATTTTGGACAGTGAGGTTTGGTGACAAAAACGTGGAGATGGTGAAATCACCAGGAAAACAGACTTGCTGCTGTAGTAACACTTCTTTCAAGAAAACCTTGTCCCTAGAGGTAGGGCCTGGTTGCTGACATTCAAATACCTTCACATTTCCAATGAATGCAGTTCTTTTTTCCGTTTGACTGGGAGCTTAATAGTATTACCACTTAATGAATTCCAGATGAGAGATCCGAAGTACCAGGACCGCGAGCCTGTCCTAGATGTGCGTCAGGCCGGCTGGGTCTCACGGGTGCCCCTCCTGACATTTCCGCAAGCCAAACGGGAGATAACAGCCCAGGTTTTGACCATTAAAAACGAAATCATAGTCTCCAGTAATAGGTGTCACTGACATTTTCGGGTCTTGACATTATTTAGCAAGTCTAGCAGAAATGAAAGGCCTCTGAGAGTCCAACAGAACCCAAGGGCTGTGCTTCTCCTTAGGCTTGTTTATTTTGCATTTAGTTTTCTGAAATACTCTGAAATGATCGAACATCTCCATTTTCCATCAAGTCCTATGAGAAGAATGCTGGGTCTGCCTGCATTGTGTGATTTTGGCTGATATAATACAAGCTCAGATCTTATGATAACAAAAGCACCCAAGGGGCACTTGGGTGGCTCAGTCAGTTAAGCGACTGCCTTCAGCTCAGGTCCTGATCTCAGGGTCCTGGGATCAAGCCCCGAGTTGGGCTCCCGGCTCAGCGTGGGATCTGCTTCTCCCTCTCCCTCTGCTCCTGTGCCTTGCCTCTCACTTTGCCCCTCTCTCTCTCTAAATGAATAAAATCTTTTAGAAGAGAGAAAGACATGGAAAAATGAGAAAAACAATGGAAAGGAAAGCCATCACCCCTCCGCCCCATTTGTTTATGTAATGCTGATTATAGAAATAAAATGAAGGTTTTCAAAGACAGCTCCTTAATGAGATGTTACTAAACAAGAACGGGGCCCTGCCTGCAGGTGGGAAAGATCCGTGGGAGAAGGTCCTGTTCCTTAGGTGCCACCAATGCCCTGAGGATAATAGCTGTAGCTCACGGGGTGACCACTCTGCAAGATGGCGCGCCCTGATTGCTTCTGCCAGCGTGCCTGGGGTGATGCGCTTAGCCTCGGAGCATGGGTCTGCTTCATTCCAAGACCTTCTTTTCTTTCTGGTAGAGTGGGCTGGGTTTTCTTTTGGATGTGACTTAGGATGAATCAGAAAGGGGGGTTTGCCGCTAGCTGGTGAAGGTGAGGACTTACAGGGCGCTTATGGGCAGGAGTTTTCCCACGTGCTTTATGTATTAACACGCACGATGTCACATGGGAGAGGGGCCGGCTTCTCCTGTGGTGGCCCCGCTTTTACTGGCCCATGACATGTGAGAACACAGCTTGGCGGCTTGCCCTCTTCACGGTGCCTGTCTGGGGCTATTCGGGAACACGAGAGTTAGCCCTCTAGCATACACACTTATTCTGGAAATTAGTGCCCCAGAGCAAATGTCATGTTCTTACAAACAGAACACACCCAGAAGGTACATGAGTGGAAGGCATGGGCCACCTGTGGTCTTAAAGGGGAAGATTTAGAAAGACGAGGTCCTGGAGCTTTCTTCAGACCACTGAGATACAAGCTGCTGGCACCCACAGCAGCGCATGGAAAGTAGGGTTCCAGGACACGTCCATCTTGACAGGAAAGAGACAAGGAGGAAAGCCATGCTTTGGGCAGAGAGGAGCCAGGCCAGCGGCAATCAGAGAGCTTCACTGGAGGGACAGTGGGGGAACCACCCAGGGGGATGTGTACCCTCAGACGCTGGTGTTCTCCGTCCCAGACTCACTGTTAGGGTTTCTCAACAGAGCAGTCCTCTGGTGCTCTGGTCCCACAAAGGCTTTAATAAAACAACATCAAGTTGATGGTGAGCTTTTGGTACTGGACTTGGTTCAAATGCAGGCGAGAGGCTGTGCAAGTTCAGTGACACCTACCAGCCCTTTGGAAATAACCTTTCCTGATGCTTCGGTCTTGTGTCGTCAGCTCAGCCAAGTCCCAGTCCAGCCACTCAACATTACGTGCTAATTACCTTCAGTGTCAGTAACGATTAGGCATCAGCGCAAACCTTCTAGCCTGTTTCTTGGTGGTGGACGGCTTGAGCGAACTAATTATGTCCAAATGTATTTTGCTGACGGTCTTGGGCGAGTGGTAACCAGGGGCCTGCAGGCCTCCTCTTGCACACTCAGACCCAGCAGAGAGTCGGGAGGGATGGATCAGGCTGCCCTGCTCTCAAGGGCATGGCGGCGTCGGGTTAGAGGAGCTCTTTTTTGGGTGGAGCTGTGGAAGTGAAGTATCCGTAAGTGGGAGACGAACTTGTGGTCTTCCTCACACCTTTGGCGATGGGCGTGGCTCACCCACCTCGCTTCCCTCCTGCACGGAGACCTGCAGTGTTGGCTTCAAATCCTTCTAACACAGTGACCACTGTTGCTCTGCTGATCGGCTGGGTCTGGCCCTGAAGGAGAAACTTGTCAGCCACTTAGGTTCAAGGGGTCCAGCACTAAGGAAGGTGGACATTTGCGGGGGGTCTCCCATTGGGTCATGTGGGGGCGGAGACTCGGGACCAGACGGCTTGGCTGTTGCCTACTGATCGTGTTCAAGTCTGGCCTTCGACGCACATAGGATTGAGCTCACTGCTACTTAACCCAGGGTCTGACTGTGACGGACACCAGCTGGGGTTCTCCTGCCGTGTTAGATTGTGTGTTCCCTGGGGGCAGGCTTGAACCCCATTCCCCTCTTCACTGGCCCCAGCACCTGGACATGGCATGGGTTTTTCAGACATGCACACTGAGGGGCTGGCCTGGAACGGGAGGCCCTGTAGAGATGAGGTGAGCAGTTTACTCCAAGGAAAGCCGCCAATGGTCTTTCTTTACTCAAGTTCCAGTTTTCTTTTTTATCTTTTGGAAGGACAGTTCGGGGGCTCCCAACAGGTTTCTGCTATGAGTGGCCTTGCGCACAGGAGCTCAGGGATGGCTCACCTGCCACCTGTCTGCACGGGACCTAGACCGGCATGGGGCAAGTCTGCAAATAAGGTTTTGTGGGTCCTGGAAATGTCCAGATCTCTTGAAGCATACCCAGAGGCTCCCAGGCTCATGGAACAGTTTCATAGATTGAAACAAAAACAAAAACCAAAATCCAGTTGTTGCCTCCGTGCCTCCCCTTCCCCTCAGGGAGGTTTAGTGCTGTGTCCACATGTGGCTCCCACAGGAAGTCCTTGGGTAGCCCGAATCCTCAGTGCCGTTCACCCCAGGGCTCCTTCTTGACCTCCAGCAGGCCTTATTCAGCATGATGCAAATGGGGTGCTGCCTTCTGCTCGCCCCTCCTGGTCTCTGCCCTCTGCTCCCCATACCTGGATCAGAAGCCTGGGGTCCTGGAACACGCAGAGGCTCCCTATTCCATACTTCCGAACAACTGTGCCCTGGCCTTCTAACTCTCCCTTCCCCTGGGTTGTAGAGCAAGAAAGAGCTTGTTTTGCCTGATGGAACTCTGTCCCAGCTCTCCAAAGGGGCAGCCTCTTCTTGGCACTGCCATCCTCACAGGAGGGCCACAGAACACAGAAGCTGGGCTGTGTGTCCACATGTGCCTTGCTCAGAAGTGGACCTGTCCAGCCCTTGCCCGTAACGTGAGGCCCTTCACCATTTCTGCCTGCGCTCATGGCACAGTGAGATTCAAGGAAAAGCAGCAAGACCCACAGTCACATTTTCTAGTTGGTCAAGGTTCCCTACCTGTCTTCTGAGCTGATTACTAAGACCAAGGAGATCAGCAGTTTCTCCCTGCAGGGACCAGGGACAGTCCTGTGAAGGAGTCAGGAGACCCTGGGCTGAGATGCACCTGCAAAGAGCTTCTTGTTGCCTCGATGCCTCCTTGAAAGGGTATCCAGAGCTCTGTCTGCCTTGCGGGGTGCATGCAGTGGGTGTGTGGTGGTGGGCAAACTGAACTGGGCGGGGAGGGAAGGCATAGCCAAGAGAATGTGTTTCCAGCTCTGGGTGGGTACTTGATGCTTATTCTCAGAGCCTTCTAACCATTCCAGTCTGATCTACAGACGAGGAGGCTGGGCTTGCGTGTGGGTGCCCTGCTGGTCCGTGGGCACGGGGAGGGGTCGTGCCGGGGATCCGGCTGCATGTGCAGTCCCCGCCGGGCCTGCCTGTCTCTTGCTCTGGCCACCCAGAGTGCTTCAAGCCTGGAGGGAGGCCACGGGCTCTCCTGACCCAACCCGCTGCAGCTGTCCCTTCACTTCTCCACGCTTGCCTACAATATATGAGTCTTTCACACCATCTGCTGGGGTGGTTTTCTTCTCTAGGAGCCTCTCCAAGGTTGGCATTTGCCAAGGCCACCAAATGAACATCTCATGCCGCATTTTACCTAGCCAAAAAAAAAAAAAAAAAAAAAAAAAGGAATTATGTCAGCAACACGCCCTTATTGCAACAGCAACAAAACCCACCATCTTTTTAAAGAAGGGAATATTATTGGGAGGATTTAAAAACCATTTGGTGTGCTGAAAATAGATTTTTGGGGTCTGGAGGTATTGTGTGCATGGGTCTATGTGGGAGCAATGGGGAGAAGGGGCACTCCCTGTCCACGGGGGTCATTACTCAGCCTATGATCGCTCCTGGCGTCTCCATCTCCTCCCCACTGACAAAGAATGTGCAGGGCAGTCTCACGAGTCCTCCCAAAGGGTCCCCCAAGGGCTTGATTTTATGAAATGGCCATACTGGGAGCTTCTCCATGTTTCTGGAAAACTGCTGTCCCCCAGTTCTAGAAATCCATCCCACTGTTCTGTGCCCATGCCACGGACACGCAGGCGGCACGTTCTCTCTGGGGCTCTGCCGTAGGAGAAACGTTCTCTGTCTTGGCAGATGGGCATTTCCCAGAAAACGAGGGCTGGGGGATCCTCATGTCCTGGAGGTGCAGGGGAGCCGAGCACCCTGAAGCTGAGCTCTCTGTAGCCACCGGGGTCTTCCCTCTCTGCTGAGGTTTTCTGGTGAGAATATTTGCCTCTCCACCTTATTCCTTGACTGTCTTTTATTTTATGCTTCAGTGGTTTTTGGATTTATTGCATCTTTCTTGGTGTAAATTGCCCCAAACCTTCTCTGGAAATAAGTCACTTTCTCCTCCATCACTGTGCGGGCTGGTCAGTGGCTTGGCTGTCACGGGAACCGAGCATTTAAGGAAAGACAATGCCAGCATCTGGGAAGGGCTTGCCGTAACTTCACTGCTGGGAGACTCACCGTGCTCATCTGGGAAAAGGAATAGTTACCCCAGGACCTGGCAAAAATGGGAGATATGGGTTTTAAGTTGCCGAGCTGGGCTCACAACAGGTTCCTTAGATGTTCCTGTCCTTCTGAGTGGCCTTGGGTTGGTGTGATCAGGGATGCCACCCATCCCGTCACAGGTCACAGGGCGTATGCTCGGAAGGGCCTGCCCATTCTGCCTTTGCCCTCTGGAAATCCTATTTTACCCCTGGATCTGTGTTTTGTCAGCACAGTCTGATGGGATGATGGAGCATGTGCCCCCTGCACCTCCCTGAGCCCCCAATTCCCACCCATCCGGCTCAGGCACCTCCACGGTGCTGCACCCCTGGCCGAGGCCTGGGTGGTCGTGCGGCTGGGCCCGATGCCCGTGCAAGCCTGCAGTTCCCTGACACGTATCCCTGTGCCCAAGTGAGAGGGACACAAATAGCAAGTAAAGCCCATCGGGATAGGTCGAGAGAGAGGGAAGAGGCAGAGAGAACACTTTCAGACAAGTGAACCCGTGAGCTGGTTTTGTGCTGGGCTCCACAGATCGCGTGGCTGGCTCTGGGGCTGCTCCCGGCTCCCGAAGGTATGTGAGTGCCGAGCCCATGAGCCGAGGACTTGTGTAGCCCGGGTCCCCGCCTTCACCGCCTGAGGAGGGAAGGAAGGGGGAAGGAAGGACCGCAGGTTGGTCCCCGAGGGCTGCAGCAATAGTGAGGCATGGGCTGGGCACCTTCACACAAGAAAACATGTTGTCTACAGTCTGGAGGACAGAAGTCTGGACCCAGGTGTCGCGGGGCCCATGGTCCCCGAAACCTGCAGGGCAAAGGCCTGCATGCGTCCTTCAGCTTCTGGGGGCTGCCGGCCACCCTTGGAGCTCGTCAGCTTGGAGATGCCAGCCTCCCTTGTCGCATGGCAGCCCCCTGCCAATCCCTGGGTGTCTGTGTGTCTCCTCTCTCCCTGCGAGGTCACCAGAGGTCTTCCAGGGGCTATAAATAAGACCGGCAGTCGTGTGATCATCACACATCTATTTGCGACAATTCTGGTCTAGCTCGTGGGCCACCTCCCACCAGGGCACTGATCCCACTCCCAGGGGCTTCCCCCTTGACCTGATCTCCTCCCCATCTTGGTTGGAGATTGAAGGCCCACCCAGACAATCCGGGAGAATCCCTCCATCTCGAGGGATGGTCACAGATCACAGGGAGTAGGACATGGCTGATTTCCCCGGCGGTGGGTTCGGGCGGGGTGGTGGTATGTTACCAACTTGCTGGCAGGCAGGAGACAGTGAGGTTGGGAATGCATTATTGGGGGCCCTTTGTGTTTGGAGAAACTGAGCTAGTGGGGGAGGTGGGGGAAAGAAGCCGTGGAATCAGAGGGTCCCTGATCACATGGAGACTGGCAGTCCAGGGCCGGGGTGGGTGTCAGAAGGGGAAGGAGGTGGCTAGGCTGGAGAAAGCTCAGGGTTTGGCCTGACTTGTCCACTGGGGTACACTTGGTGCCTCAGACTGTGGATACAGTGCCTGGTGCCAAGTAGGTCCTCAAGTATTTTTTTAATGAAGGAATACATGAAAAGAATCTTTCTTATGACAGAAGGCACAGTGCTGGTGCCCCTGGGTCCTCGTTGTCCCTGAGCTGGGCCTGTAAATCCCCGTGGGAATCTGGGACAGGGGCTGGGCCTGACCGTGCCAGAAATGGGAACTGGGCCCCAAGAGAGGACGGCCCCTCCACCTGCTCTTTTTCAGAGGCTCAGGGCCGCCTTTGGAGCACGGGCTTTGTGCAAGGTTGCACTGCACCCAGAGAAAAGGTGAAACCCGTAGAGGGAATACTGATGGGGATTTGGCAGGCAGAGGGGAGAAGCCCGCGAGGTTGAAGGCTTTGGGTTCTGTCCCACTTTCTGCAGGAGAAGACGAGAGACTCAGCCCCAAGCATTCGTTCCCGTAAACCAAGGAACAGATTCCACGCCAACCAGCAGACTCTTTATTATTCAGAAACCATTCCCCCTCTTGGAGGCTTTCCTGCTTCTGAGACAGACCCAGAATGTCCCCGCGTTCCAGCTCTAACCCCAGACTCCCAGCGGACGGAAGGGCCAACCCGGGGCCTTGCGGGGCCAGCGGTGTTCCGCGCTGTCTTTCCTGCTCGCTCGTCTAGCAGACCCATGATTCACTGTTGCTGCTGGAGGCCTTCACATTTAATCACGTTTGCTTGCAAAGTAAACGCGGAGTGAGACGTCCAGCCGAAGCCGATCCCGAGGCAGGCGGAGAGAGACGAATGGCAGCGCCGTCCCTGCCGAAGGCTGCGGGGCTTCCGGCTCCCACGGGCCCGCGGGTGCTGTGAAACCCAGGCTTCTTGAAATTCCAGTGCGCGGTCGGTCACATGCACGTGTTCTCTCCCCCGCGAAGGGCTTTGAGATTGGATTTCTTAGACTTCTGAGCAAGTTATTTATTTTTCGGCCCCTGCAAGTTAGTGCAAAATAAGCTCTGTGTAAGCCTCTGTTTACTCTTTAGCAGGAGGGACCCCGGGCGGCAGGTTTGCTCACTGAATCCGTCCTTCATTCGCTGACCCAGCGCCTGGGGTGTCAGCCGTGCGCCGGCAGGAAGATGAACTGGGCCTGGCCTCTGTTGGCCAAGCTGCTGGGGGAGGAGCCTGCAAAGTGCCTCGCTCGCGCTCCATGGGGGATGAGGTCTGTGTAAAGTGTTTTGGGCGCACCGAGCATGGGGGGACCATCGGCCCTGGGAAGGGCAGGAGGCCTCGGGCGGAGGGGCATTTGGTAGGGTCTTAAAGGAAGGGAGGTCATTGGTTTTTCCAGGAAAGAAGTAAGTAAGTGACGAGGGGAGCCTTGGGCCCAGTGGGAAGGCCGGGGCTGCCCCTGCCCCAGCCCCAAAGTCTGGTCACGTGTCCATTTAGGGCGCCCGGTGGGCAGGGTGAGGGGAGAGACAGCTGGGGCAGATGGGGAAGAGCTGTAAGTGTTTGCTTCCTGCAAGTAAGAGAGTAGTAGCAAAGGTATTTAAACAGCAGACTGGCTGGGGCAGCTTGACCGGTGAATTAGGGACAGGGGAGCCTGGAGGCTGGGAGGTCCATAGAGCGGTGCTCCCACCATTGGGCAGTGCTTGGAGGATTGCCATTCCACAGAGGGAGGAGGGAGAGGACGGCCGCTGGAGGTGTCTATTTAGAGGGTATGATCTGGGCTGCACTGTGTCCCCCCTTCGTTTGGATGTTGAAACCATAACCCCCAGTACCTCAGAATGTGACCGTCTTTGCTGACCTTAATAATGAGGTCATTAAGGCACAACGGGGTCTTTGGCATGGGTCCTGATTCAACCTGCCTGGTGTCCTTGTAAGAGGAGGAGATTAGGGCACAGTCGCAGAGGGAAGATGGCCCCTGCAAGCCGCAGAGCCTCCCGGGAAACCTAAGCCCCCTAGCACTCTGGTGCTGGGACACTCAGCCCCCTGGACTGAGGGAACTGTCGTGTCTAATGTTGATGGCCACTGTGGCTCTTGGTTGTGGTGGCCACTGACAAGCATCATGGGGAGGGAGGGCTAGACGTGGGTCCTGCTTGTGCACCATGATTTCTGAGACAGGTAGAGAGCTTTGCCATCATCTCAGGGACACAGGAGAGGAGCAGGGTTGAGGGGGGAAGGATCTGGTGTAAGCTCGGAGGACCACTCCAAGAGGCTGTGGTGGGGTGGGTGGGGGTCCAGAGGAAGGGGCTGCAGAGGGCAGGGAGTCATGCGGGAGATTGGAGCGGCGCCAATAACGTCGGGGCTGGCAGGAGGGGTGGGGTGGGGTGAGCCACAGTGGACAGCACAGCCGTGGGTCTTACCAGGGGAGTGATGGGACCCTCTGAAGATGGGCAGAGAGGTGACCAAGTGAGGCTGGTGGGAGCACTCCCCTTCTCCGAAGGAAGAAGAGAGAGCAGTAAGAGGTCTGAAGTTCCGAAGGTGGGCCAAGTTGTTGGCCCCGGCCATGTGAAATGGGCCTCTGCTTGCCTCGCGGGGACTTGATGATGCTGGGCTCCACACCCCCCACTTCTGGCCGCTCTGTCCTCTCTTCTACCCGACACGGAGGCCAAGGCCTCTCTTGAATCTTTCCCTTCTTTTCTGACCAGCCATAGTTTCATTCTGATAGCCCTATGGCCTTTATATTTCAGGGCTGGATTTTGTGACCTTCGCAATTCCCTACATCCTCACAGCTCCTCCCAGGGACATGGTGCCCCTCACCCACCCACTGCCGGAGCTCAGAGGCCTGGGCAAGAACAGCCCCTAGGAGGTTGTGGCCATTGCTGGTCAGGAAGAGTGGGGAAGTGTCCTCCGATTTCCTGTGCATCCGGCTGAGCTCTTTCCCCTGGGCATCATCGGCCACCCCAGGAGGGCACCCTCAGCAGGGATGGGAAGCAGCCTGTTTTAGATATCCAGTTGTGATGACGGGTGTCCCCTCCTGCATGTAGCCTGAGAGGGCTTGTGGCAGGACGTTCACAGGTGGATCTCGTTCTGCTGTGAGTGGGAACAGATGGCACCTCCAACCACAGATGGGGAGTGGGGTTCAGACAGTGGTATTGCCTGAGAGCACAAGGGGAGGCGGCCGAAGGGGACGTGCTGCTTTGAGAATCCAAGTCCGAAATGCATGCTCTTTCTGATTTGTGCTGCTCAGTGCCCAGCAGGTGCGCCTATGCATGGATGAGGCCGGGAGATGGTTCGGTGTGAGGGCAGGTCGGGCCACAGGGGCCGCCTGCAGCTCGCTGGCTGGAGGCTTTCATGAGGACTGACCTATGTCCCTGAGCTCACAGGCGGACACCAGGTGAAACCTGGTTCCCTCTCAGAGACTGGGGGGCTGAGGATCAGGGACGGGAAGTGCCCGAGCCCCCAAAGGACCCACGTCCTCTCATGGAGTGGAGTCATGGCAGGTCTAGAAGGGCAGTTCAGGGTCATGGGGACCCATCCTGGGAGGTGCTGGAGGCTTTATCCTGGGAGGAGGGGGATGGAAGGCTGTCCAGGGGCTGAGTGTGGAGACGCTCCTCACCCTGCTTCCCGTTTACATTACTTGTAAACTAAGACTAAAAACAATACAAATAAGTAGGAAATGATACTCAGAAAAGCAAATGAGAAACAAACTACAAAGGAAAACTGTGACTGAAGCAGTGGAAGCCAGGCAGAAAGGTTGGAAACGGGTGTCTCTGATGAGCTAGGATCAAATCCATTTTCCAACGTGGTCTTAGGGGTGTTCGTGGGCCTGGACGCCTCCACCTGGTGGGGTGCAGGGCTGGCCTGGAGCGTGTGTGCTCAGCGGCGGCCAGTTCCCAGTGTGGGACGGGTGCCTGGGCCTCCCTCCCTGGCTCCTCGAGGCACCTCTCTGTCCCTGTGGCTCGCCCTCCACGGGGTGGGCTTTGTGCTTGGCTGCAGAGATGCTCGGCGGTGGGAGGCTGCTCTGGCTGGGGCGCAGAGCCTGCGTCTCCTGGTCCAAGTCACTCACATGGTGCCCTCTGAACCTGCCCCATTCCCCTCTGCTCCAACCTGCTGCTGGCGTCACAGGGTGCAAACGCCAGCAACCGTCTGCGTACCCTCTCCCGTGACACGGGCTGTTCCAGACATTCGGTTTGCTGAAGCACCTCCGGGTCCAGAACATCCCGGCTGGCTGGACCACACAGTGCTCTGAACTGCTGAAATGCGGCCTCGTGGGGGCTGCCTCTGCGTCCCAGCATGAGCGCCAGATGGCTTCTCCTCCCCTTGTCTGATTAGGAGAAGTGCCACCATGGAGAACCCTGCTATGACCGATTTCCCCCATGACGTGACCTAATGGTGCTCACATCAGCAGATAGGTGACACAGACTTCTCTCCAAATTCCTTCCACGAAAAAGTGGGTCCTGACTCAAGGCCCACGAGGCCTCCTTTTAGCTGCCAGAGGAAACTTGTCATGCTTCCTTTTCTTGCACAGTCTTCTAGAAGGCTCTGTGCAAAAGCTTGCTCAAATGTACCGAGCATCTCATTTCCAGGAGTTGGAGGGATTGGCGGTGTCTTTCCTTCAGACATGGTCAGCTTCTCCGTTTGGCTTGTGTGTGTCTTCATTATAAGATACTCGGATATCTTGAGAAATAGGCAGCAGGGGTTATTTCAAAGTCTTAGGCTAAGGCCCAGAAAAGCCCAGCTGGGTAAGGACAGCTGGGAGAGCTGGTTTCCAGGCCGCTCATCTGAAAGTGATGTGAGGGGCACCAGGTGGTAAATATAGAGTCAAGACATCGGAGTGGCTGCTCTGATGTCCCCAGGCCTCCAGATGGAAATAGCCCATCACGTCAAGGCATGGACTCCCCGGAGCCGTGTGCGGCTCGTATCGCATCTGCAGGGTGGCCCTGGGTCCTAGGCTGGATGTGAAGAGGGCAGGGGACAGGCCCAGCGTGCCAAGCTGGATGGGCAGCACTGGTCAGGGGATGAGAGGGCAACCTGGAGGCAGTACGTGTGGATGTGGGTTCGACTCATTCTGTGTGCTCCCAGATGAGGGGGTCCAGGGCAGGAAGCCAGAGGTTGGCTCAGTGTAGAGAGGTCCTGGGTCATCAGTGGCTAATGTTAATTAGTGGTGATGAGGTCCCAGTCAAAAGGGGCATCTAAGAGGAGGTGTTCACCCACTTATCTTGGACTGTGTAGAGATGTGCTTGAAATGGGGTTGAGCTCCCAGCCTTGAGAGTCAGTCACTCCACATCCCCTGGACGTGGGAAACCTTGGGAATACTGCCCTGGAGGCTGCTACTGGCCTGCCAGGTGTGGGTTGGGGAGCAGGTTCTGGAGGAGAAGTGGGAGGCTGAGGACTTGGAAACCACCCGGGGGCCAGCTGGGGAGGAGGAGACGGGGGTGGTACCGTGCGCTGGTTGCCTCCTCGTGTCTAAAGTTGAACCCTTCTTGACCCGTGGCAATTCTGTCTGCCAGAACTGGAAACCTCGGACGTGCTCTCCAGCTTTATCTTAAACTTCCTCTGGGTGGTTTTGGCCTCAGAAACGTTCCTATTTTAATATATTTTTTTAATTCCATTTGGTGACTTGCCTTATTAGCTACTGTACGTAGGGGGTGAGGAGGGACTGTGGTGGATTTGTGGGTGCTGAGCTCAGGACTGGGAGTCTAGGGCTTGACGTGCCCCTAGGATGTTGCTACGCTATTCCACAGCTCACTGTCCCAGACTCTGACGGAGCTCTTAAGCGCAGAGTGAAGGCAACCACAGCCCTCTGTCCTGAGGGAGACCCATAAGTTCTCAGAGGAGGCAGCCTGGGGCTGGTGGCTCCTGGCAGAAGTCAGAGGAGTTCCACAATAGAAATGTTGGGCGCCAGGGGTCCAGGGTGAGCCCTGCTGAGCTCCCACTGTGTGCCAAGCACAGGTAGGTATTGGGGCACAAGGAGAATAAGATGGGATTCTTGCCCTTACGGGGCCCAGGTGGGGGGTGGATGGGATTCTTGCCCTTACGGGGCCCAGGTGGGGGGTGGTTGGGGCATCATGGGGAGGCAAACACAGACCCACTCTCAGGTGCCACCATTACCCCATGACACGAAAAGTGCCCCGGAATCATGCCACGTGGAGGTCCCAGTCGCCGGAATTGGGGGTGTGCGGCAGGAAGTAGGCTGTGAGCCTGGGTGAGTGGGGTCACCGAGAGGGGTGACACCCCATCCCATCAAGGGAAACAAGGCCAACCAGGCAGCTGGGGGCCCGGCATGAGCATCCCCTGTGCAGGCAGAGACACGGGCGCCTTGCTTGGCTTTCTGCCTCCCTAACCCTGGGGCTGTCGACGGCAGCCTCCCTGTTTGTTCGTAGCTGG
This sequence comes from Enhydra lutris kenyoni, assembly GCF_002288905.1. Lineage (NCBI taxonomy): Eukaryota > Metazoa > Chordata > Mammalia > Carnivora > Mustelidae > Enhydra > Enhydra lutris. The sequence goes on from NW_019154085.1 coordinate 43,623,108, forward strand.
AAAGCAGCGCGGTTGGGACCAGGCTTCCTGATGCTGATTTCCCTGTAACTGTTTCCATCTTCTTAATCCAATTCAGCACCCGTTTTCAAGTGAGCACTTCGTGCAAGCCCAGAAAGGAGCAGGCGGTGAATAGTAAAGCCTGGAGGCAGGAGGGCAGAGGAGGTGAGAGAAGCCGGCCCCATGGGTTAGGGACGTTTACACAAACCTATGAGTGAGCAAAGGCGGGCAGGGCGGGCCCTCAGGGAAGGTGGGCTTCTTCTTGGTGGTGGGCCCGTGTGGAGAAGACAGAGCGGGGGAGCTCTTGGGGCCCTTCCAGCGAATGCAGAATCCAAGGCTTCCTGTGTGTCCCGAGGGACCCTGCTCCCCATTGCTCAGAAACCATCCCTGCCTACCTCGTTGTCCTTGTCTGGCGAATAGAGGCTGGGGGAGGTGGTCTGGGCAGCCCCCCCTTCTCAGGACCCTGCTAATGTGGCCTGGCCTGGGTGCTCACCATTATGGGCAGTGGAGCCTTCTAGACTGAGGGCCATTTGTCACCACCATCAGTTTCCAGGAAAGCACTCTGGAGGTGGCCCCTTCCCTCCGGGGTGCCAGGATCTCAGCTCCTTAACACAAAAGCACCTGGAGTGGGTGAAAAGGTGGGAGGGGGACAGCCGCGATGGTCTCACTTAGGGAATCTGGCCAGCATCTGAAGGCCGACCTACATGGGGTAGGGTCTCAGGCACCTCTGGCCTCCCAGTTCTGCCTGGCCAGGCTCTCAGTGGGCAGCTGGTGCTGGGGGTGCTGTGGAGGAGACCAGAGCCCAAGCTGAGAAGAGTTCCAGCCATGGGACTGAATTTCCCTCTAGGGTCCACATATCCTCATGTTCCCCAGATGGGCCTCAGAGGCTGGGGGTGAGGGATGGGCTAGAGGACAAGGAAGGGGCACCGACAGGACCATTCTCCTATTTTAGCTGGAGAACTGTTTAGATTAGTTCTACTTTTTGCAATCCTACGTCAATTTTTTGGGGGTCAGTGCAAGCTTCTCTCTGCTTAGGGAATGTTTGAGACCTTCCAGGTAGCAGATGAGGCATCTTCCTGGATGTCCTGCTCCTGCCCGATGTCTTGTTACTCCTGCCCGACCTGCTGTCTCATGTCCAGTCAGTGCCCCTCCTCCCGACCGAGACGGGAGCCTCCAAGGGCAGGAGCTTCCGCTCCTCTTGCTCATTGTCGTGCCCTCCCACCCTGGAACCTGGGCCTGGCTCACGTCTGCTTGGGAAGAACATTTGTTAGATCATCAAGCAAGTTCTGGAATAGGAGTCAGGACACCCAAGTATGAAGCCGCCCCTACTGGGTGATAAAACTTGATAAAGTGATTTCACACCTTTGAGTCTCAAGCTTTCTCATCTGCAAAATGGGTGCGAGAGTGGGGCTGATGCTCTGCACTTGTGAGACGTGACATCCCCAATGCTCTGACATCTCCCGTGCTCCCCAGGAGCATCCCAGGAACCAAGCCTGCTCCCCCAGGGCTACGGCCTGTGAGCCGGGAGGGGACTAAGCCATTCTAGGGCCGCAGTCACCTGAGATCAGACCCATTGCCCGCCAAAGGAGGACCTTGGCCACCAGCTCCCACTGCCAGGGGTGGACGGATGCTTGGCAAGGTGACAGATTCCTTCTTGTGTAAGCTGGTCAAACCTCGACCTTGGAACCCACAAATGCCAAGGATCCTAGGTTATTCCTCAACGGGGTGGCATGTTTGAGAGTAGGGTGACTGGGCTACTTGACGTGAACGGTACCTATCAGTTTTCACTCTGTTTTCCTGTCTGTAGAACTTGAGCATTTACCTGGATGCACTTTGAGTCCCCATTCCGTCCTCTTCATCCCTTAGGGTGGCCTGGGGGTCTCAGTGAGAAGGGGGCACAGGGCAAGGGTTTCTCCAGCCTAACGTGAGGTTCCACGTTCAGACCCAAAAGCTGCCTTAGGATGGGCTAACGGCACTTCTCCAGAAAGACAGGGACCTCCAGCCACAAATCCAGGGAGAAGTGGCTGTCAGGGTCCATGCTTGCTAAGGAACCCTGGAGGCCAAGGGGTGATGAAGGGTGTAGATCCTATCTCCACGGAGGGTCCAGGGAGGTAAACCCTTAGCTTGAGGGGTGTGGCCAGGGCAAAACAAGTGTGTGCTCGTTTGCTGAGGAGAGGGAACTGGTGTCATATGATGGGAATTGGGGCAAGCCGCCCTGGGGACAGGCTTACGGTGCTGGGATCAGGGGGAGGGATGGTTCAGACCTTCCTTGGCCCGTGGTCCCTCCGGGTGTGGCTCTCCTTGTATGCTCCCCACACCTACATGTCTGTAACTCTCCACCCTTAGAGCGGGTCTGCCCACTCCCCCGTGAAGGAGGCAGGATTGTGCAAAGCAGGTGCTGGTCTTGTCCCCAATGCCACATTCAGGGGACATTGGTGGGAAAGTCATTGGGAGCAGCATCTGTGTCCAGGACTTTCCCTGTGCTGACTGGCAGCTGGTGGCTACCAAGAGCCAATGTCAATAAGAAGATAACGGTGTTGGGTGGGACCCCAGAAAACAGAAGTCTCCAGATGAGTGCAGAGGAAATGCTGGCTGCCTTTTTTACCTCTGTCCTCTTGATGCCACCAATGTTTGTTATGGGGTGTGGGTGCCCAGGGAGACAGCAGCAGGTGACCCCCAGTGAGGGCTTGTGTCTTGTGGGTCAGGTTGTCTGGGTGACCCAGAGCAGGTGACTCTCTGGGCAGACTTTCTCTCAGACTCTGGGAGTCTGGACCCCCTAAAAATGGTGCAGGGAGGGTGAAGAGTTTGTCTTGGTTTGCTTGCTTGGTTCAGAGCTGAACCCTTATGTCCTTGTGTCCTGGGAACCCCCCGCAGCCTCGGGCTGGCCAGGATGTTGGTAGTCCCCAATCTGGAGTGGGTAGGGAGGCTTCAAACCCCCAGTGTCTGGGTGTAGCCGAGGGGGTCTTCCTGCGAGCAGGAGGTGAAGGGAATCAGTGTCTGCAGGAACAGGGCCCCAGGGAAGCTGCAAAGACCCCTTTCCCAAATTCGGTCTCATTCTGATTACAGCATGTAGACACAGTATTTGGGGGGTCACCATTCGACCTACAAAACTCAGCCTCACAGAGAAGTTGGGGTATTTTGGCTGGATCTGGGTCTGCTCTGCTGAGCCTGCCCAAGTTAGCTTGTTCTAGCCACCTATGGAGCTGGGTGTACCCATGTCCCCCGAGGTCCTGCCTGCCTTCCCCAGAGTCCAGGGGCTGGGGTCCCCAGCCTGACCTTCAGCTTGGCAGTGGTGCATTTTCTGGGGACCCAGACCTGACAGAAAGCTGTTTTGCTGGAATCTGGGATGGGCTTTGTGGTGGACTCGGTGGTGAAAACCCTCTTTTAGGTATTTTGCTAAGCCCGCGGCTCTGGGCAGAGCAAGTGGAGTGATTCATTCTTTGACCCTCTGAGTTCAGAAGTCAGGCAGCAGGGTCTGTCTGCGGGGCCCTGGCCCAGTGTGCTTGGGGGCCCGAGGCTCTGACCCTGATCTCCCTAACCTTGGGGTTAGAAGCAAGGACCCCAATGTTCCTTCTGCTCCCATGATCTGCACCCCGCTCTGCTCAGAAAAAAAACAGGTTCAGGCTTGGCTTGGATTAGTGGCTGGTCATGGCAATGAACCCATAGAGTGCCATGTCTCTCCCACACAGCTCTGTTCTCTCCACTTCCTGCATCCTTTTCTGGGGCAAACTGCTGTGTGACTCTACCTCCCTTGCTGGGAAAGGTGGTGCCAGGCCCGGGGTCCCTATTCCAGGCCTCGCCTCTGTTGCTCATTGTTTCGGGAGATCTCAGTCTCTTTGCCTTTCTGCACGTTGTTTTCCCTGATGGGCGTTTGTCTTTGCTACAGTAAATCACCCCTTTCCCATCATTTCACGTCATTTTTGGGGTCTGGGTAATCATTATCACTAAGGAAAGGATTTTTTTCTTTTTATAATTTGACCAGGGTAAGTTTGTTTTTTTAAAAAAAAGATTTCTTTATTTGTCAGAGAGAATGAGTACAAGCAGGGGAAGCGGCAGACAGAGGGAGAAGCAGGTTCCCCGCTGAGCATGGAGCCAGATGTGGGACTTGATCCCAGGACCCTGGGTTTATGACTCGTGCCAAAGGCAGACGCTTAACAACTGAGCCACCCAGGAGTCCCTGACCAGGGAAGTTTAAAAGCAAAGGTGTGGGGCGCCTGGGTGGCTCAGTGGGTTAAGCCTCTGCCTTCAGCTCAGGTCATGATCTCAGGGTCCTGGGATCAAGCCCAGCATCAGGCTCCCTACTCAGTGGGGAGTCTGCTTCTCCCTCTCTCTCTGCCTGCCTCTCTGCCTACTTGTGATCTCTCTCTCTGACAAAAAAAAAAAAAAAAAAAAAAAAAGACAGACAAAGGCGGGATGGAAGGCTGATCTTCATGGTTTTATTTTCTCCCCTTCTGTTGTCTGTTCTGATCCACTTCCTCTCGTGCTCTTTCGTCTGACCACCGCCTGCCCGGGCAACGTCCCCAAAGGGGGTGTCCTTCGCCTCAGGGTAGTTTTACCATTTACGTTTTATTTTCCAACAGTGGAAAAAGAAACATTTGCTTCCAAACGTATTCTTATGATATCTTTTTGGAACTCAGGATATGTGGGAAAAGTAGAAAGTTAACATTTTTTTTTTTTTAATGGCCTGTTTCTGGCAGCCTCAGGTGGAGATAAAACACGAAGCCCTTTCAGGGGGGCGGGAGAGTGACAGCAATGAAGTCGGGTTGGGAAGGGATTTAAACAACACACACTGTTGGCTTGCCTGTATCTTTAAAAAATGAGGGGATAATGAGCATCATACTCCGTGCCAGACAAGGCCCTTGGCTCCTCCAACGTGCTGTCTTGTGGGATCCTGATGGCCTTCCCAGGGGGTGTCTTTATCGGCAGATTTACAGGAACGGAGGCTCTGCTGTCTGTCGATGGGCTTTCACTAGGACCTGCTTCAGATCCCTGTGTATGCGGCACCAGAGTCTACACGATCTCTCCGGGACGCCGAGCCACAGGCAGGCTCCTGCCTCCATTCCCTCAGTGAGGGGCTGCTGGGCCCTGGATCTGCCTGGACCGCCTGCGACCCCTGTCTGCCCAGGGCCCGGGGTTCAATGGGCGCGGTGGTCCACAGGCAAGACCTCATAACCGGGGATGACCGTTGGTGTTGTGATGAAGCACTCGTTTCCTGGGGGCCAGGGCGGATGCTCCGAGGGGGATTCAAGAGGGAGCCTCAAGAGTCCGAGAGGGCACGTGGGCCTGGGCGAGGGCAGGCCAACAAGGCAGGGAAGGGGGTGTCGGAGGGGTGGAAGGGGTGCAGCGTGGCTGCCCGCGGTGAGGACGGTGTAGTAGAGAGGGGCCACACCAACCAGTCTTCCGGACCTGAGCTCAGACTCTGGGTTTCTTCCTAAGGACAGAGGTTGAGCACACGGTGATTTTAGGTGGGGAGTGGCTTTCCGGGAGTCACTCCTGAACCGGCCACATGCCTTCGGGCTGCAGACTGGTGGGGCCCGGGCAGGAGGTGGCAGGTGGCTGCGCCTTCATGGCCTCCACCCTGAGCCTGAGTCCTCATTGCCAGCTCGCCCCAAAGTACAGAAATCCCTCGTGGCCACAGACCAAGGGTCCAGGCTCACCGTGGACGTTGTCTCTGTGCTGTCGACTTCTGCCTGGGCGGGGGGGGTGGGGTGGGGATTTAAAGAGGGCTGTCAGGTGTTTGTGGTGCATCCGTCCATCAGTTTGGGTTGGTCTGCTGTTCTCATGGCTTGACCGGGGTTGTGGGGTTTGGAGGGAGCCCACAGAGCTGAAACACCCTTCTTGTTGCATCATGTCTAAGGTCAGTACTGTCGGCACAACGTGTTCCTGAGGCGGGGCAGGGGGCTGTGACCCACACACCCATGACAAGCAGAACAGTGGGCTCTGGGATTTGGAAAGGCGTGAGAGAGGTGCCCCTCGAGGAGCTCCCAGCCATGGTATGGAAGGGACGGAGGCATGCCGACAGCTAGGGTGGGGCGGGGCATGGCCCGTGAGAGGGGGAGGGGCACAAAGGGCAGAGAGCGGCGGGAATGAACTGACGCTGTGAGGTGGGAGCTGTCAGAGGAGGCTATGTGGACACCTTGTTGGAAAGGGTTTCTAAAGGATGGTCAGGCTCATGGTGAGGAGGGGTGTGGCCTGGGGGCTCAGCACATGGACGGGCACTGGACTGGAACTGGGCTGGCTTTGCATTTCTAGGGCATAGTGTTGATGTGGCTGTGGGGACATGGGACTGTGGAAGGCCGGCAGGTCACGCCAGGACTTGGGCCTCCTTGCGTAGGCTGAGAGGTGGTGGAGGGCGCTCAGGGAGCTGCGTGGCTGGCCCTGTGGAAGCAGGTGTGAGAGGGCAGTGAGGAGCTGATCATCTCAGGCTCCACCAGAGGCAGGGGAGGACCTTAGCTGGGACAGGGCAGTTGGGAGAAAAGGATCAAATGAGTCAAGACATTAAGAAGGGAAGACAAACGGGATTAAGTGGAGACGGGGCCAGCCTGAGACCTGAGGGGCAGTGGTGGTCCCTTCCCCTGGGCTGGACAGAAGGTAGGTCTGCTCGCCCTGCCAGGGACCTCAGGGACACGTTTCCAGGTGACAGGAAGCAGAAGGGGATCAGCTCCATCTACAGAGTCAGACACGTGCGGCCAGATCGGGGATGGAGATTAGAATCTGTGGGTCATCTGTCTGTGTGTGGTGGGGAGCTGGGTGAGGGCCCGGGAGAGACGGTCCTAGGACACACCCATAGGAGCTGGTCAGGAGTGGGTTTCCTGGGGCCTGAGTGTTGGCCTGCGGTCAAGCTTTAGAAATAGGCAACCACACCAACAATATTAGATGTTGCAGGTGAATATCATTCTAGTGTCTTTACGTTTCTGGAACATTCATGTATTAGGATTAGAGGCTAGCTCTAATGCGTTATAAACCAGTTTCTGGGCTCTTTGCTTCCTCGTGCTTGGGCGTCTTGGCAGAAGAAGCTGTACCCCTTTCATTGACCCCTAGGTCCTATTTGACACCCTCTGCCCGACCAACTTTCCCTGACCCCCTTGCTACGGCAATCTGAGCCCACCCACCCAGTTTTTTTCCACTGGTGGAAAAAAACCAGTCCTAGCTGGTGTTGGTCATAGTCACAGGGGCATCTAGGCAGCTCACAAAATGGGAAGCCTCTTTTTCTGGCGTGATGGGCTGAGCTGGGTCGGGAGCCTGGACTTCCAGCTGGCCTCCTGATTTCTCAGGTCTCGAGTTTACACGTCCGGGGGACGGCTTCTACGTGCTCTCGGCTCTAGGGACCCCTCTCCTTTGTTCCTGCGCCATTCTCTGCTAGGCCCTGAAATACAGGTGACGGATTATCCACTTGGCAGGTTAATTAACTTTCCGTATTGTCCTCTCCCCGACCCCTCCCTCTTCCTCTAAGTCAGTGGCAAGCGTAGGCTGAGGCAGCGTCCTGTCCCGGCCATGTTTTCGGCTGTCATTCCTTCAGTCTTGGATCAATGGTCTGGAATCACAGATGTCTCTTCCTGGATTTCTGTAATTTTTCCAGAGGTTGATTCAGGCTCCTCCTCGCCGAGCATCAGGCTTGACTCACCGGAGGAGGAGAGCGGAGCCCCCGGGTGCTCATGACAGCTGACATATTCCCCACAAGCTGAGGAATGAGTCCCATTAAATCAGGATTTATGATCAATCCTCATAAATTAAGGCTGCCTCGTGAGCCCCAGGTGAGACCCTTGCCAGTGAGTCTTTGTTAATTAGCACGGGAAGTGTCCCTGCTTACTCAGGGAGAAAAGCCAGCGACCGTGTTTGTTGAAACCATGTCCTTCCATTGCACGGTGGCTGTCTCTCATGCCAGCGGCACAGACCTGGGTTGGGTGGGCAGCTGCCTACCGTGGGCCACACTATGGCTAGGGATAGACAGTTAAGACCTAAGCGCCCCAGTTCTAGAAGCCTCAACACCATGGCCATTTCTGGGTATTCCGTTTTGCTCTGGGGTAAAATCAGAAATCAAAGCCATCTCTCTCTTTCTCCAGAACTCACACACACTCACACTCGCACACACCACTGCTCTGAGCTTGCTTCTTGCCAGGTGTGTGCCGTATCAGCTACTGAGCTTTTCCTCTCATGTCTTCATCTCTAAAATAGGGGTAGCATGGTCATAACCCCCACCGCCCCCACAGCTGGTTGAATAGTGCCTCTGCCTGACCCTGCCAAAAAATACACCCGTATCCAAACCCCTGGTGCCAGGGAAGGGGGCCTTATTTGAAATTAGGTTCTTAGCAGACACGATTACTTCAGGATCTTGAGAAGAGGTTATTCCGCATGAGGGTGGGCCCTAAACCCTAGGACTGGTGTCTTTATGGGAAAAGGAGAGGACAAATGGATGTGCAGAGAAGAAGACCATGTGGAGAGGTAGGAGGGAGGCAGCTACAAGCCAGGGAATGTCCGGAGCCTCCCCAGGTCAAGAAGACACATGGAGGATTGTCCCCGTGACCCTAGAGAGCACGACCCTGCCAACACCTGATTTCGGACTTCCGGCCTCCAGAACTGTGTGAGAAAAAAATATCTGTTGTGTGAATCCACACAGTCTGTTCAGCCCTCTGCTCCCAAGGAAGTGGTTTGCCGCCTGCCCGGGGCTTCACGGCGCCGCTGGGGCTCCCCTTCTTGTTTTTGCTTCTGGATGTCGCTCCCTCAGAATCTCAGGAATCTCCACCAGGTCGCTGACCTTCCGAGCCAGGAAGGAGAAAATTATTTTCAATGATTTTCAATGATTTCACTATTTTACTATTTCATTGTAAACACTTTGGGGGTGTTGGACAAGTCATGTCAGCTCTTTGTGGGGTGTGTGTGGATTCCCACAGTAATGGTTTCAGTCCCCAGACTGGCAGGTGGTTGGAAACTGTGCATCACACCAGCACCCTGATGTCAGCTTCCATCTTGCTGATGTGATAGAGGAGGTGCTGGGGCCCCAGACGAGGCCAGCGTAATGGCTGGGGTCACAACCACTTTTCCTGGACACCTTGTATCAGAGTATCACCTGGATGGACAAATGGGCCATTTATTTAAAAATAAAACTGGTCTCCAGAATTCCACCAGACGAACTGAGTCAGAATCTTCTAGATGTCACATGCTTGCTGGGAGTCTTTGAGAGCTCCTGGGGTAGCCTAGGTGAAGTTGATCGTCCGTGCTCAGGTCACGGGAGCTCCCTAGAACCAGGGACCAGTGTCCACGGTCTGCTCCCCTGAAGAAGCTGGTTCAGTGGGGGCTCTCAAGGGGGACTGGAGCTGCCTCCCCTTTTGCATGGCAGACACTGAGAGAAAGGAGCTGCAAGGGTGCTGGTCCTTCCAACCACCCATCGCTCCTGAGCCCACAGGGCAGGCGGGAGACCTCCATTTTGGAAAGTTCTCTGGCAGATTTGAGCCTTGTAGAAACCTTCAGATAAAGAATGCATTTAAGTGAGGGATCTGATTAAAGCTTCAGAATGAAGTCTAACCAATTTGTTCAAATAGTAAATGAGGCTTTAAATCAGAATGATTTTGGCTCAGATGGCCTGGGATCCTGGGAGCATCGAAGAGTAAGAATCCAGGCCAGAGCTGCAGAGTCCGCCACTGGAGCTTAGCAAGGAGTAGCTGGAAGGTCACAGCTCGCGTGCGTGTGTGCATGTGATGGCTACATTATCCGTATCATGTAACCACATACACTTCTCGTTCTCATGTGATGGCTCATTTTTTTTTTTTTTTTAGATCAACAGATCCTTTGCCAGATGCAGAAAATCCTGCATTTACAAAAGGCCCCCAGAAAGCATTTTCTGTGAGTGTGCTGGGGAGGCCGCTCAGGCCCATGCAGAATGCTATCTGTAAGAGGCTTCTCTGTGGCCGTGAGCCACTTGGCATGACAGCTCTCCATTCCAGGGTGTTCTCCGCAGCTGGAGTCAGGAGCACAAGCTTGGCTCAAGAACATATACTCTGGGCAAGGTGAGCAGAAGGAAGGGAGCAAGCGTGTGGGGGGGAGTGCGGTGTCCGTCCCTGGCTCAGGGCCCATGTTTGACAGGTGAGGAGTCTGTCTGGGCCTCATCCTTTCCCCTGAGGAAGGAGAAGCTGAGCTCTTTTTCTAGGAGGAGTCATAGTGTATTTGGAACCACACAGGATGACATCTGGTCTTAGCACTGGGGACAGCGTTCAGCCTAGACAAGACCACCTCGCCATCACATTTTGATGTGACCTCCTTGGAGCTCTGCCTTTCTGGATGTCCACTTTCAGGGCCTTCCCTCCTGCCACTTCTCTACCTGTCCTCATTGCCTGGGTATGTTCCTTCTCCTGTTCTCAGTTCCTTTGTGGACTGTCCTCTTCTCTCCATCTCCCAAGGGTCTGTCCTGAGCTCTCTTCCCACTCTCCTCACCACAGCCTCTGTTCTCCAGGAAGGCTGAACCCCACTGTTTCTGAGCAGGCTTTCCTGTCACCTGAGCTCCAGTCCCACACATGACTCAGGATGTCTCCATGGCCATGGGGAACTCAGTGTTTCCAAAAAGGCATTCCTGTCATGAAGCCAGAAGTCCCAGCAGTGACCCGGACTGAGTCTTCTCCCTTTGCATCTTGTTCTCTCTTCCTTGGACCCGTATCTGTGCCGCCTCCAGTGTGGCTATTCTCAGACCAACCTTCTGAAAGCCTTCAGTTGGTTCCCCTTCCCAGCATGGTGCACGAGTCCTTCTCAGCTGGTCCTTTCCTACCTCTTCCACCATCGTACATCGATGTTCTACTTACACTGTCATTTATGACCCCTGTTCTCCAGTGCGCCCTCTGCCTAGGTCCATCTGTCCTCCTCCTGGTGGACTTCTAATCATCCTTCAAGACCCTGCTCAAATGCACCTGGTTTGGAAAGATTTCCTGAGTCCCCAGCAGAACCCATTGGTCCTTCCACTCTGAGCTCTGCCTCTGTCTCAGCAGTGTCTCCTGTGTTGGGCTCCCCCCTCCCCACTTTTCTCTTCCTGAAGGTCATGCATCTCAGGGTGTGGACACTGTTCTGTTTATCTGCTTGTCTCTTGCCTGTCCTCACTGCCTTACTCCAGCACCCAGGCAGATCCATCAGCCGGGCTTGGCGGCAACCTGTTGAAGGCTGCTGAATGCAAATCTGTAAGGCAGGGCTTGGGACCAGGCAGAGGGACCTGGATGTTCACATTCTGTTCAAATGTTCCCCAATTCCAAGAGGTGATGGTCATTCTGGTTACTCTTGCAACATTGTCATACCTTCTTTTTTCTCTTTCTTCAATTTTATCATTTATTCCCTCTCCATCTGCGTCCCAGGCAAGAGGGGAAGAACTCATGGCCAGTTTGGAGCGTGAGCAATGAGAACCATGGAAAGGAGGGGAACTGGTGTTTTCCTTCTCTTCTTATCCTTTTTTTTTTTTTAAATCCAGATACAATTCACGTTCTAGAAAATGTACCCTTTCCAACTATACAAATCAACTGTGTGTGCGTTTTTATAATATTCACAAAGCTGTGCAAATGTCACCACTCTGACTCCAAAATGTTCTCATCACCGCCAAAAGAAAGTCATTAGCTGTCACCTGTCACTCCCCCTTTCCCATCCTGTTAACTTCTCACCATAGCATTGTACACATCTTTTTTTTTTCCTTGAGATAGCATAAAATTAAGAAAATTTTAGTTCTAGAAAATTTTAAAGGACACGTAGAACCCCATCTTCACAGACTTAACTCTATGGAACCATACCTCTGTATATAGGGATGTAGGATTTACTATTTACAGTGTTTAGAACCATGCCTGGGGCATGCTAAAGGCTATAAATGTGTTTACTAACCACCTAGCTGAGTGGTAGTGTTATCAGGAGAGGTAGGATTTCAGGACTCATTATAGACACACGGATTCCAAGTTTTCTCTACAGGATCTAATGGAAAATCCCATCTGTTCAATTGAGGACAAACACCGGATTTGAAACACAAGGATGTCTCTAAGAAGGGGATGATTCCTTATTAAATATTGGAAAATATTCCTAACTTCCCTCCAGAGAAAAACCATGGAAAAAAACCAATTTCAAGAAAAATGCAGTGCAATGAAAGTGGAATTACAACATTTTGCTATAATTTCAAATAAGTGGATTCTTTCCATTTGATATCAGTTGTATTCCCACTGGGCACCTCAGTATCGATATTTCCTACTGACATCAGCAAGGAGCTCTGGGCACGCTGGGCAGTCCTGCAGTGCACGGATATGCCACTCTCTCCTCTGCAGGATGGCGAGCTTTTAACAACGTAGGCCTATGACACAAGGTTTTTAGAATGAACTTAAAAATAATAATAAAGCCTAATTCAGCTTTTGGCATTGATTTCTTGGTTGCTAACATGATGCATTTCTGTAAGAAGAGCTCATTTCACGACCTTTAAGGACACGATGTATCTAACCTGCAGGTGCTGGTGAGAACAGCAGAGCCAGCTGGAGGCTTTGGGAGGAATTCCATCTGGAAGGAAGCATGATGTGTCCAGAGGGCAGCGGGGTCTGGTGGAGTCAGTGCTGGCGAGGGTGTGTGTATAGTGGCAAGACTCTGGACTAAGGTGCAAATTCAGGCCAGCAGATGGAGAGGCTGGAGCTTCCTGGGACTGAACCAGCAGGCAGGAGTCAGTCCAGGTGGGTGGCTTGGGCAGAGAGCAAGGGAAGCAGAATGCAGACCTACATGGGGACCCAGATTCCTGAGGTGGCTAAAGGTGGTGACTTGGCCCCAGGAGCTGGAGCTGGCCAGAGCAGAGCTGTAGCAGAGTTGCCCACCTGGGGCCAGGTGGGCTGAGGACAGAGCAGCCTCCTCAGCACGCAGAAGTACTGTAATATGAGTGCTGGCAGGGGGAGGCTGCAGGGGGTTGTGAGGTTGGTGAGTCTGGGGTTGTGAGGACAGGTGAGTCTGAAAGAACATCTGATTGGTCTTTGCAGTGATGGGGTTGTGAGCATTCACACCAGGTGGCCACTCTTCTCTGGCAGTGTTCCCACTTGGTCTGTAAGTAAGGTCCATCTAGTAAGGACTAGATGTGTCGGCCAAGGCCATACTGGTGAGAAGACATCTGATGCTGGCTTCAGCATGTGACCTCTGGAATAAGGCAGGTGTGGGCTCAAATCCCAGCTTTATTACTTGCCAATGTCATGGCCTTGGGTTGTTATTGATCCCTCTGGGACAGGGCTAATTAAAAGCACTGTTATAAGGATGCATGAGATAATGTTGGCAAAGAGCACCCATGGTTATAACAGATGAAGCCCAGGAAGGTCATTTTCCCTGATTGCACTGGCTACCTACAATCAATGCCATGACCACAGCCATCTGCTCTGCCATTAGTTTACTGCCCCCCACATCCGTGTTTCTTAACTTCTAAAATGTTTTGAGTCACAAACTCCTTTCAAAACCTGATGAAAACTCTGCCTACTCCCTCCACAAAAATCCAAGCATACATTTTGTAAGGGATTTCAGAGGGTTCACAGATACTCAAGTTGAGAATCCCTGCTCTTGAGTTCAAGGGTGGTTTTATAAATGTCATTTTGCCAGTCTCTGGCCATATGTGTGTGCAATCCTACCTTAACACTCTGATTTGTGGAACTGACTTGGTACCTGATACACACTGTGCCCTATGCATTGATTGATCAGCTAAGTAAGACCATGACTCTGGCGTAGCCCATGAAACCCCTCTACTCATTTCTGGCAGCTATCTGGACAGCTTCTGAGCCTACAAAAAAAACCCTGCCGCTTGGAAGTTAGGGGGTCCCTTCTCCTTTTTGTCCTGCTGAAACCATCTTTCCACAGGGATGCATCAAGTTATGATCTGAACATGCTGTGTTGAATTCTATCATAGGTAGACATCAAGTTATGATCTGGATCTGACCTGCCTTTATTTCTGGTTTCCCTTCTAATTTCCCCTTTCCACAACTTCATAAAGTCCCATGTTCTCCTCCCCAGTTGATGTTTGGTGGGAATTCTGCATGAAGGAGACAATGAGATGGGATGGCTTGATAAGCAACAGAGTAGTGTGCATCAATAAAATAAGTAATGGGGAAGATCTTTAAGAGTTGATATGATATGATTTCCAGATTGGGTGAGGATATCTCAGGTGCAAAAGACTGTCAGAAAGGAGGAATAAGAATAGATGATTATATTTGCATATTGTGCAAAAGGAGGCACAGAAATGGCAAAGTAGAAGTTAGTCAAAGTGGTGACCTTTGGGGATTGGGTAAGAATGGGGTAGAGAGAAGGGATGGAAGATAGGTTGTTTGAGTATAATTTTGTATATAATTGTGATTTTTGCACCATACATATTCTAATGTTCAAAAATAGAGTTTAGGTTTTTTTGTTTGTTTGTTTGTTTAGAGAGGAAGGAGCAGAGGGTGAGGGAGAGAGAGAGAATCTTAAGCAGGCTCCATGCCCAGTGCAGAGCCTGACACGGGGCTTGATCTTACGACTCTGAGATCATGACCCAAGCCCAAATCAAGACTCAGATGCTTAACTGACTGAGCCACCAAGGTACCCCTCAAAAATAAAGTTTAATATGAAATGATAAAAAGAAATCAAACTCTAGTATTAAAAACATAAGCTAATTTAGCTGTGTGTCAAATTGATAATTCTAATTGTACAAGAGAAAATTTAATTCAAATAACTTTGAACTTGGCTAATTAGATTTGTTATTGCAAGTGGCATAACTTCTGTAATTATGTAATTTCAAATTACTTGTAAATATTTTGGGATAGATAAAAGACATGAATCTGTCCATGTTGGGGTCCAGGGCTCTCACTGTGGAAGAGGGAGCTGTGAATATGGGATGGGGCAGATGGGGAGGAGCCTGTGGTGTTGGGTTGATCCAGAAGTATCAGAGTAGAATGTGTTATCTATCGGTTATTTGGGACCAACAGCACAGAGGTGCAGTGACATTCCGGTTATGATGGGCACACCTACCACCCAGATATTGGCTTCTAAATACTGTCCTCCACTAAAGGGAATCAGAACTCTTGGAGAGATGGCTGCTGTCTGCAGGGAGGCTTACTGAAATCAGGAATGTCTAACCTCAGAAGCCAGGGGGTTGCTCCTGGGCTGGTAGGAACCTATGAAATCACAGAGCAGGCAAGGAGGGGCTCCCAGTAGACAGTCCATCTATCAAAACAGTAACTATGTATGGCAACAACACCTGGGTGGTGTTCATCCCCAAACTATTAATAAAGGGGAAATGATCAGGCAAATCCAGAATGCCAGACATTCTGCAAGACAACCAGCCTAGACTCCATTTAATGTCAGGAAAAACAAACACACCAGAGGGTGGTAGATGGAGGACTGTTCTAAAATAAAAGAAAGTAAGAAAAAAAAATGAAAACAATAAAATATGGTGAAAGAAGCATAACTGGATCCTGGGGGCAAAAACTACCACCTCTGTAAGAGGCATGCTGGGACAAATGGGGAAGGTGAACAGAGCTTCAGAATGGAGGGTGCTTTTCCGTTCTGATTTCTATTTGTGGGTACACTCATGACGTGTGGTCCCCTTGGGAATAGTGTTCCCAGAACTGAGCATCCAGCCTGTTGGGGGCCTGGGGCTCCCTCCATCCCTGTCAGCTGGGAGGGTCCCAGTGGCTGGCAGGAGCCTATCAGTTCTCTGCATGTCAATGTGTCCTTCCCTGTAGTCCTGCCTCATTGAGGGGGACCAGGTCATTCCCCTGCTCCTGCTCCAGCTCTGGATCTGCTTTATTCTATCATCCCATAACCCCTCCAGATCCCTGGAATGTACAGAAGAAGATTTTACTGGTGTAGCCAAGTCCTTGCAGCCAGGCCACAACTTTTTTTCAATAGGTGGGTTTCTGCCTCATAAAACGCCCTCACGTGTAAGCTGGTCATACTTTTCACTTTTCCAAACAGCCCTGTTTCCTCGCTTCCTCCATGGGGGGGTTGGATCAATGTGCCAGGATGAGGCAGGGATTCTGAATTCCCAGACCTTGTGGGGTTGATTCTCCCCTAAAGGGCCATCGTGGGCATATGAAAGGAGTCCATACTGGGGGAGTTAGGGATTGGGGTCTTCGTGAGCTAGTTGTGTATCCTTGGGCTCCGTGGTTGGTCACCTTGGGTCAGTGGACTTGGTGCTTCTTTGTGGCACCGTGGCAAACACCGGAGTCACCTGTGGACCATGAACAGCAAAGGAAAATCAACACCACCGAACACGTGGCTGGCTCCAGATCCTGGGGGCTCTTGTCCAGCAGGCCTGGGCGGGGCCTGCAGGCATGTACTTTTAGAAAGTTCACGGGTCTTCTGACACATGTGTCTGTTGGAGAGCCACCAGACCAGGATGACATCCAACAGAGCTCTTTCTAGGGGAGGGGCTGGTAAGTGACTTCCAAAACGTCTCCGAGGCTCAGAAAAACAACAGCAAAGGAGTGACTCAGTGCTTGGGTCATGCACATTCTTCCTGAGTGAGGCTGAGCCACCCCAGAGCCCCTGCTCTGCTCTCCCATCTGCTGTTTCCCCAGATGCATGACACCCCCTCCACTGGGCGGTGGGGGTGGGGGGGATGTTTTCATGTTTGCTGGCTGGCCCTGGGCCTTCCAAGGGGTCATTTGAGCCTGAGTGGGACTGTTAAAGAAAAATAGCGGAGGGGATGAAAAATGGGCTTGATTTCAAAGAAGTGTGTTTGCAGACAGGGGAGGGCAGGCTTCCCGGGCAGGCTTTGCCTCCGAGTGCTGAGTCACGACCCACCGCTGGCTCAGCACTGTTTCACAATCAGCCTCGGGGTTCACTTGCATCAGGCCCATTCCAAGAAAAAGCCCAAGCCTGGCCTAGCAACGTGCTTTTTTGGTGTGTTAAATACAAAGACGAATTGTTCAAAATATGAGAGAAAACAGTCTTGCAAGTGTTATGGGCGGGTTTCCTAAGAATCCCTTGGAGATTTTGGACCCCATTTTTTTCTCTGGTTCTATTAGTTTGGAATACTGTAGCCCAAACAGTTAGCAGCCCTGGAAAACATTTTTCAAGCTCCTAGTTGCTCCCTGCCTGGTATCTCAGGCAAACACCTGGGCCCTTCTCTGAGAAGCCCAGGGGAAGGTCACTGATGATCACGTGGGAGGGACTGGAGACCCGCCTGGGGTCCGGTGTCCTGACATGTCCATGGTTTCTGCAGCTACTTGCTCTCCTGAATGACACCTCCTGGCCCACCTGGGCCTACCAGGCAACGTCTTTCCACCTCACCTTTCGAGATTTGGTCCCTCTGAACAGGAGTCTGTAGCTTATGTTGACATTGGTGAGAAAGCAGAGCCAAAGGTTTCATTAAAATACGGACCGAACAGGTGTACAGGTTAGACGGTGACCTCTGAAAGGTACATCCATGCCCTGATGACAAGTACCTGGGAATGTTACTTTAATAAAAAAATGGAGTAAGTAAAATATACAAAATTTAAGGAGAGTCTTTGAGGTGAAGAGATTATCACAGTTTGTCTGGTAAGTCCTAAATCCAGTGACAAGTGTGCTTGTAGGGACGCCCAGAAGGCGGACTGGAGGGAGGTGACCACATGCCAAGGGATGCCTGGGGCCACCAGAAGCTGGGAGAGGCTGGAAGGGCCCTCACCCAGAGCCCGTGTATGTGGCTCTGCTGCCAGCTTCACCTCACGCTCTGGCCTCCAGAACTGTGAGAATTTCTGTTGTTTGAAGTCATTCCATTTGTGGTAATATGGCAGCCCCAGGAAATGAAAACAACGGGTGTGTGCACACACATGCGTGTGCGCACACACACACACACACACACACACACACACACACCCTGGTGAGCGTGCTACATACACACACAAGACCTGGACTCTTGATAGGAGTCAGAGGGCAGCTAGGATGGAGGGTGCAGCAGACACCTGGACCATCTCCTCTTGGAGCCTATACCTCCCTTCCACCCAGGCCCTTCATTCTGCCCAGCAGATGCCCACTAGTCAGCCTCAGTCTCCAGGTTGCTGCCCAGGAACGTCACATCCTGCCCTCAGTTCTGTGCCTCGGCACACCCCCACAGCTGAAGGGGCTCAGCTGACTAGTCCGAGGTCCATCGTCCTGACCCCTAGGCCACTCCCTGAGGGGGTCACTGTCCTGTGGTTCCAGGGACTTTCTCCTTCTGGAAGCAGCTCAGCCCTCCTGTCATGTCTGCCTCTGAGGACCCCATGCTGCCCTGAGTGGCCCCTGATGTCTCACCAACTACATGTCCCTGTCACACAGCTGTCCTCTGAGCCTTTTTTTTCCCCTCCTTGAAATATGTTCTGTGTCTCTGTCCTTTATCATTTGGATTTTAAAGATGACTTGAGCCATTTTGGATTTTGATGAAGAGTCTTGATGATTTTTCTTATCCACTTTTAGGTGTTGGGGATGTCAATGTTTCCTTCCTGAGACTGAAAACGTAAAGGTTTTCAGCACATTATTACAGCTATTATTATGTTCTGAATGTTGTTCTGAGGGTAATAAACCCTAAATTTACCATGACTATTATATCTAGAATACGGATATAATACCTGGAGATCACGCATTTTGTCACTATTTTATCTCCCAGCCTTTAGAGTTTGACATTCCCTGAAAGGGTATTTTCTTTTAATACAGCTTTTGATAAGACAGTTCTAATTAGAACAAATACTTCTTTTTTAAAAAAGTTTATTTTTTAAAATTTATTTGAGGGAGAAGGAGAGAGAGAGCATGAGAGAACACAAGTTGGATGGGGGGACAGGCAGAGGGAAAGGGATCTGCAGACATTCCGCTAAGCAGGGAGCTCAACTTGGGCTCCATCCCAGGACCCCAGGATCACGACCTGAGCTAAAGTCAGATGCTTAACCGACTGAGCCACCCAGGGGCCCCTAGAAGAAATACTCTAAAGAAAACTAGAGAGATAAGTGAGTCATGACTTCACAAGGGGCCAGGTGAACCATAACTATCTCTTTTCTGTTTCATGTCAGCTCCTACCATGGCTATTAATTGAGAAGAGTATCCTGGAGTTCTGATTGTTTTTGCTCCTTTATGAGGACATAGGAAGACTTGTTTTAGACGGGATTAACCACTGTTAGCCTCACTATGGCCCTCCTGTTCACAGAGCAATGGGGATTCTTTTCATTCCAGTCTGAAATTTATCTTCTGATTTTCTGCATGCACAAAATGCATTCCCTTCATCTCCTTCCCCATCCATCATGGTGGAATGCTCCAGTCATGGGATCTGATGAGAAAGGTCAGATGAGACACCTGTTGGACATACTACTTTGTCAAATAATAACCAGAAAGAAAATAATTGAAAGAAGACAGACAGGAATTCATTACTAATTATAGAGCAAGGCCATCTTGGCTTCAGATGCAGAGTTCAAGAGAAGTATATTTGTGAAGTAAGTAGTATTAAAAAAGTTTATGTTTACAGGTTGGACATAGTTCATATGTTCTGTGAGACTTCAGAATTATAAGCCATCAAGGAGATGCTACGAGAGACCAAAAATAATTTTATCTTTCATCATGGGTAGCTTCACTCTTAAAATAAAGTCTTCCTAGCCGTGATGTCATTTAATTACTAATAAAAGCAATTATATTCCCATCTTGCAATGCTCTCAAATAGTTATTCTTAGAGTCTTAAAGCCAACGGAATTCACTGCATTACTTTGGGCTGACTGCAGAGTCCTGAAATCAACCACCAAACTTGTCCTTTGAAACAAACAGACATCAATTAATGGCGGGTCCCCCAGGGCTGTTGTTGGAGACAGGCTAATGGGCACATCCAGAAAGACAGATGCTACCTTGGCTCCAGAACCTTCCCCCATTTTATGACTTGCTACCACCCATGGCCAAGGCGTTTTGCTAAAGAGTAGTTTGTAGTTTGTTTATTCAGTTTTTCACTCCTGCTTTTAGGAAACTCAGAGACAAGTTTACTGTTCACGGACAGTGATAATTTCACACCCACATTCTCTGCTCCTTGAGGATGGTCTCTCTTCTGCTTTGATCTTACATTTTATGTGATGTTCTTCAACAGTGTGGGACACCAGGGCCCAGCTAGGAACTGGCCTTCATTTTCTGATAGAGGGGTGAAGCAAGCCAAGTGGGGACAAGGAGCTTTGGCAGACTGGGCTACTGTGGAAAGTTCTAGAAATGGGGTAGTTGTGCAGTAAGCATTGTAGGCACACCTCTCCCAAAGTGCCTCTGGTTCTTCCAACATGCATTCCCCACTCCCACAGCACCCCCATGACCCTTGCCCCAGCCTCCCACCCCCCACCTCAACCCCTCTGCTCCCAGGATTACACATGGAGACAGCTATTGCTCTCCCTGCAGAGGGGCCGTCTTGTCTCGCTGATGAACCCTGGCTGGGCTGGACTGCTACTGAAACAAAAAATAATGTGTGGTTTTATTACCAAATTCTTGAACAGTTTATATGTATTCATAATGGGAGATAAGGTGAGTAAAATAACCCCATGTCCATAATTCTTCTGAAACATCTGTTTTCAAAATATTGTTTTACCCAGAGGGTGCCACCTTCAAATAGTTGAAACAACTTCTAGAAGGGCCAGGCTGTCAAGCTTGAGTTTACTGTATGAATTGTAGTTGAACCCTGCAAATATGATTCACTCAATTGCCATCCTTTTCTTCATGTCCATATTTCCGAAATAGCTTTTCCTAAGTGAGGTCCAGAACCACTTGCTTTCGAATCATCTAGAAATCTGTTTGGGTTTGCTCCAAACCTCCTCAACTGGAAATTTTCTGTATAGAACTTGAGTTTAACAGGCTCCAAAAAGATACTAGGTCAATATACATTTTGAGACCCCCTATATCAGGAGTTGGCAAATATTTTCTTTAAAGGCCTAGATAGTAAATGTTTTAGGTTTTGTGGGCCATAGGTCCCGGTAACAGCTAAAATCTACCATAGTAAAACACAGATAAATGGACATGGTTGTGTTCCAATAAAACTTAATTTACAAGAATAAGGGGTGAGCTAGACTTGGCCCCTGGGCTGTAGTTTGCCAACTCATAAATTAGACAGTGAGTTTAGAGAGTGGAGACCATATCTTTCTTGCTTACCATTGCACAGAATTCAGCCAAATCTGCATCATAAAATAATCACTTAGTAAACACCGAGTGCATGAATGAGTGGACCTTGACTTCTTAAGGTTGTCTAAAAATTTACATAAACTACAATTCACTCTTTCTGGGGTGCAATTCTAGTATTTTGGCAAATGCATCATCATGGAACCACCACTGCAATCAGGATAGAGAGCTGCTCCACCCCCGCACCAAGTCCCCCCAGCTGCTCTTCATAGTCACACTGATCTGTTCTCTGTCATTACAGTTAGTTAGGTTTTTGCCAAAAGATCAAATACATAAAATAATGCTGTGGGTAGTTGTTTGAGTCTGGCTTCTTTCACTTAGTACAGAACAATAGCGATTCATTGATACATATATTATATGTATCAGTAGCCTGGTCCTTTCATTGAGGATCAATATTCTGTTGTATGGGTGGATCAGTTTGTTCACTCATTTGCCCACCGAGGGAAACTTTGGTTGTGTTCAGCTTTTGCCAATTAGAAATAAAGCTGTTATAAACACTCCTGTACAGGGTTGTTTTTTTGTCTTGTTTTGTTCATTTTTTCCCTTAATTTAATTTTTTCAGTGTTCCAAGATTCATTGTTTATGCACCACACCCAGTGCTCCATGCAATATGTGCCCTCCATAATACCCACCACCAGGCTCACCCAACCCTCACCCCCAGTCCCTCCAAAACCCTCAGTTTATTCCTCAGAGTCCACAGTCTCTCATGGTTCTTCTCGCTCTCCAATTTCCTCCAATTTCACTTCTCCTCTCCATCTCCCAATGTTCTCCATGTTATTCCTTATGTTCGACAAGTAGGTGAAACCATATGATAATTGACTCTCTCTCCTTGACTTATTTCACTCAGCATAATCTCTTCCAGTCCCGTCCATGTTGATACAAAAGTTGGGTATTCATCCTTTCCGATGGAGGCATGATACTCCATTGTATATATCACCACATCTTCTTCATCCATTCATCTGTTGAAGGACATCTTGGCTCTTTGTGGACACATGTTTCATTTCTCTTGGGTAAGAAATTCAGAGTGGATAGTTGAGTTGTATGGGAAGAGTCTGTTTAACTTTATTGGAAATTGAAATTGCTTTGGAAAGCTGTCTGATTTTGATTCCTACAAGCAATGTGTGACATTTCCACTTGTTCTATAACCATGCAAGCACTTGATATTGTCCATTCAAAAAAAATTGTAATCATTCTGGTAAGCATGCTTGAGGATCAATATTCTGTTATATGGGTGGATCAGTTTTCTGTGGTATCTCATTGTGGCTTCAATATGTATTTTCTTAAGGAGGAACGATGTTGAATATCTTTTAATGTGTTTATTTTCCACCTGCATATCTTCTTTGGTAAAGTGTCTGTTTAAATTTTGTCCATTTAGAAAAAAATTGTTTTGGTTGAATTTTGAAAGTTGTTTATATATTCTTGAAACAGGTTCATGGTCAATTACATGACTCACAAATATTTCCTCTCAGTAAGTGCCTTGTCTGCTCTTTCTCTGCCATAAGACAGATGTTTTGGAATTTGCATGATGTCCAGTTTTCCCCCGTTTTCTTTTATGGATTGTACTTTCATTATCCTAACAAAGACCTCTTTGCCTAACACATGGTCACAGATATTTTTTTCCTGTGTTTTTTCTAACCACTTTATAGTTTTACATGTTACGTTTATGTCTATGACCCACTGACTTAAGTTCTATATGAGGTGGCAGATGTAGATCAAGGCTTATGTTTTGCATATGGATGTCACATTTTTCCAGCACTATTTGCTGAAGACTATCCTTTCTTCCTTGAGTTGCTTTTTCACATTTGTTGAAAATCAATTGACCATATCCATGAGGGCCTATTTCTAAGCTCTCTCTTCTGTTCCATAGATCTACAATGTCTATTTATTTTTACCCTTCTTTAATTCTTGGTATTAATAATTTGTATCTCCTCTCTCTTTTTTCTTTATTAGTCTGGCTAGAGGTTTTATTAACTTTATTGGTCTTTCTAAAGAACGAGCTTTTGGTTTATTTTTGTCCACTGTTTTTTCTATTATAAATTTCACTGATTTCTGTTCTGATTTTTATTATTTCCTTCCTTTATTTGCATTTAGATTTAATTCATTCTTCTTTCTTTATTTTACTAAGGTGAAAATTTAGATTAATGGTTTTAAATATATTTCTCTAAAATATACATGTAATGCTATAAATTTTCCCCTAAGTATGATTTCTCACAGCATCAAATACATTTTTGTTTTATTTTCATTTTCTCCTAGTTCAAATGTTTTTTATGACTTCTTTGAGACTTCTTTGACTCATTAGTTATTTAGAAGGCTATTGTATAATTTCCAAATATTTGGGAATTTTCCAGTATTCTATCTGTTACTGATTTTCAGCTTAATTTTATTATAGTCTGAGAATATACTTTGTGTGATTTCTATCTTTTAAAATTTGTTAGGTGTATTTTATGCCCCAGAATGTAGTCTATCTTAGTGAAAGTTCTGTGTGTTTTTGAAAGGAATGTATACAATGTATACTCTAATGTTGTTGGATGTCAATTAGGCCAGGTTGATTGATAGTGCTGGTCAGGTCATTTACTTCCTTCTTATTTTCTATCCTCTATGTCTGTTGATTACTGAGAGGGGGATGTTGAAGTCTCCAGCTTTGTGAATTTATCAATTTCACCTTTCAGTTCGATAAGGTTTTGCTTTGTGTATTTTTCCATCCTATTATTATGTGTATACATGCTTAGGATTGCTGTCTTCCATAAGAATTGACCTCTTATCATTACATAGTGTCTCTCTTTGTTCCTGATAATCTTCCTTGTTTTGGGAATTTGGCTTTGCAGAAGCTAATGTGGCTACTCTAGCATGTCCTAGATTATATCTATGGTATATCTTTCTTCATTCTTCAACACCCAATGCTTTTGAGTCTTTCCTTATTACTTTATTTTATTTTATCTATTTATTTTTTAAGACTTTATTTATTTATTTATTTGACAGAGAGTGAGGAGAGAGAGAGAGCGCACAAGCAGGGGGAACAGCAGAGGAAGAAGCAGAAGCAGACTCTCTGCTGAGCAGGGAGACCGATGCAGGACTCGATCCCAGGACCCTGGGATCATGACTTGAGCTGAAAGGAGATGCTTAACCAACTGATCCACCCAGCACCCCCTGAGTCTTTTTTTTTTTAAGATTTGTTTATTTATTTATTTGAGAGAATGAGAGGGAGAAGGCATGTGTGTCTGCATGAGTGGGGGGAAGGGCAGAGAGAGAGAGAGGAAGAGAATCACAAGCAGATTTCCTGCTGAGCGCAGAGCTGGACTTGGGGCTCAATCTCATGACCTTGAGTTCATGACCTGAGCCAAAATCAAGAGTCGTTTGCTTAACCTGAGCCACCCAGGCACTCCTGTATTTGAGTTTTTATATTTAAAATGTTTCTTATGGCTAGCATAAAGCTGAGTCCTTTTATTTTCTCTTAATTTACTTTGACAGTCTCTTTTATTTGTTGTGTTTGGACCATTTGCATTTAAAGTGATAATTCAGGGGTACATGGATGGCTCAGTTGGTTAAATGTCTGACTTTTGATTTCAGCTCAGGTTTTGATCTTAGGGTCATGAGTTCAAGCCTTGCATTGGGCTCTGTGCTGGGCATGGAGCCTACTCAAAAAAATAAATAAATAAATAAAATTAAAGTAATTGTTCATATACAGGCATCCTTGCTTTGTATAGTTGTGTGGAGCTGTAGAAATGACCATGGAAGCTGAAACCACACGGAATGATCTCAATCATCAATGTAAAAAATATGATGGTTCCATGAACTCTAAAACTATATTGTCAAAACGTTAAAAACTCTCATATATTTGGTTACCAATATATAGGAAAATGAAAAAAAATAGTAAAACTAATATTTACTTAGAGTACCATAATGTAAAACATTAGGAACATTGAGAATTGAAGTGTTTCATTCTTTGTCAAAAACTATCAAGTATGTGAACAGTGCTTGCCTTCTTCTCACTTACAACTTCTGTAGGTTCTGAGATCCTCTCTGTGCTTTAGCAGGTTGCCATTTTGATCAGCCTCCAACATTTTCTCCTTTGCTTTTGTATGTCATGACATATCTCTGTGTGTTGATCCAGCACCATAACACTGGGAAATCCTCATCGTCTTTGTGAGAACCCCTGTCCTCATGTGCATTGCACGTGTGCCTCACTAATTTCCTGGTTTGCATGTGGAGCCCCTTCGTGACAGCAGTGCCAGCATTGCTGTGGTCATCTACTTCTTCTATAAATCCATTCATGTTCCACTTGAATTTTTCCTGAACAAATTACTTCTCACTTATTTCATGCACTCTCATGTACGTTGGCCAATTTCCTCTTTTGATTATCTATTCTTGGGTATCTTGGTGGCTCAGTTGGTTAAGTGTCTGCCTTTGGCTCAGGTCATGATCCTAGGGTGCTGGGATCAAGCCCCACATTGGGCCCCCTGCTCAGTGGGGAGACTGCTTCTCCCTCACCATCTGCCTCTCTCCTCACTCATGCTCTCTCCCCCATCACTCTCTCTCTCTCAAATACATAAATAAAATCCTAAAAAAATGATTATCCATTCTTTGCAAATACTGCATGGTTTTATCACTGGAACAAAAGGAGACAACAGAAATAGACAACTTTGCTATCCATGAAGCAATGGGCAAAAGAGTGATCATCCACCATAGATTCTGGAAGAAATGATGATATTGGTGGCTGATATGACGCATGTCATTATTTATGTCAGGGTCTGCAGACAGGAGAGCCAGTGGTGAAGTCTGTGCTCTATGCAATTCCTCATAGTTAACGTGCCATGGGAGCTGAACATAGAAGAGTGTTGTTGGGGGGCTGGTCTTACTGAACTCAATTGTTCTTGTCTCCCTTTGTGCTTCTCCTCAGAGTCTGTCTCTGACAGTAACTCAGCTATTGTCTACTAGTATTGTGGATGGAGTCTTAACCAGGTGGTTTAGGGAATGGGGGAGGGGATTGCATCACACACTGGATGGGATGTCACTGCTGCTATTTGGAAATGTCATTCCCAAGATGAAGGCTTTGTTCTGTAAGGAGGAATTTTTAGTTGGATTAGACACTCCTTCCTTCCTCCTATAAGGACCATGAGAAGTATCAGGGTTACTCCCTTTGCATTCACCCAATCCTCTCTGTAAAAGCTTATTGGAGTTCCTGGTGGAAAAACCTGAAGAAGTGTGGGTATTTCTCTAAAATTGTGCCCTCAGGAGCTTCTCACTCAGGATCCCACACTCAGAGTCCAGCAGTTCCTCAAAATTCCCTATCTTAATGTTCTTACTGGCTTGTGGCATCTGGTAATTTCTGCTCCAAGTTAGTCAATCTAAGGTCCTCCATCTCCTCAGGGCACCTATTATTTCAGATGTCAGGGTGGTGGTTTGCCCCCAGACCTCGGTTCTCTGAATGGTCCAAGAAGCCAATATTCAGTTCATCCTGCTTTTCTTATTGCAAGGATGGAATGCTAAGCTCTTTACATGTCCAGCTAAAACCAGAAGTCCAGCAAAGTCATGTTGGAGTTTCCTTCTCAGTTTCCTGGTTGTGAGGCTCACAGAGAAAGCGAGGTCACAAGTGGAAAGCCATTAACTAGAACCATTAGCAACCTGGTTCTAGTCAGATCCAAAGGGTTCAAGAAGGGCTGGAGTCATTCCCTGTCATAGACAAGATCTCTGGAATCTTTTCCCTAAGCAGCCTGGGAGCATCTACAGGACACTCCAAATCAGTCCACATGCCTTGTTAAACACCTACAATGGTTGCATCTCACCACATCTTACCATTCCCAATGTGTGCCCTGAAATGCTGTTTTTGGGGATGTTAATCAGAGTCATGGGATGTTGGGGCAGGCAAGGGTGGAAACTAGGAAACTAGTTTGGGAAACTGGGTTGTACCTTGTGGAAAACTCTGATTCCAGGGTTCCAATCCTTGTACCAAGCTGGATTCTGGGACTGAGGGAAAAAGGTGGGAGGGTTCACTGAGCAAGTCTCCTCCGAGCCATTAATAGGGATTTGGCTGTGTCTTGGGTGAATCAAAGGATTCTAAAGACATGAATTGATGTGGCCAAATTAAATACCTATATAAAAACTCTTGAGGAAAAAAGAATCCAAATGTGTACTAGATTAACTGAAGCAGATAAAACAATCAATGCCCTTAAAGATCACACAAGAGGTCACTACCCTGGGAAAGCTTTGAAAATTAGAAAACTTTGAAAGGTAGAAAATCACAGTCTGAAGGCAGAGGCTATGTCCTCCTGAACTGCACCGCCGAAAAGAAAGAATGTTCACCAATTATCTGATTTGGAGGGAGCTTCCCCGTCAGGGTACAGGAGTGTCTTCCAAAGCATATGATAAGAGCAGTCACACATGAAGGTGTTAATGTATGACACCTACAAAATACAAGCCAAAGTTCTTTTGGAAAAATTTTAAGGATTCACTGGCTATTATCCAAGGCAGCTTATTTTCCAAGAGAAAAAGGTCAAGATAATGCATTGAGTGCTCTTTTGGCTGAGAGACCCCCACACAACTTAAAAAATGAGAGTTCTTATCTGAGACCAAAAATATTGAGGAAGAATTTTAAAGGTTTCTAAAGTATCTGTCTGTCCCTGCTGTTGCTGATGGGGCATTTGGCAGACCTGAGAAAGCAGGAGCACTGGGGCTGTGGCCGATGGGGGTCCAGGGTTCAAGGCCCTGGGGCAAGAGCCTCCACTAGGTCTGTCCTATCCCCACATGGAAGCTGTTCACTGAACATGAGAAGGAGGGGCTTGCTTTGATCCTACCTTGCCAGAGAACGGAGGGCGGTTGGCCTGGCCTCCATCTTCCTTTGTCATATGGCACAGATTCCAGGAGCCCTGGGGTGGGGGGCAACCTCTGGGAGGAGGACTCTGTTCTTCCCCAGATTGTAGACCAGAAGAAAAAAACTGCCTAGGGTTCTTCCCCACTTAGGAGCCCACCTCGTCCAGTACATCTTCTCCTGAGGTGCAGAGAAATAGATCTACACCAGGCACCATCCATACAGCATGAAAGTAGAAATGTGTTGCTTCTGAGTTGTCTCCATCTTCAATGAGGCTGCGTCTGAAGATCCAGAACCATAGTAAGGCACTTTTCTCTCTACCAAAATAATTTTTGTTTTTTTCTTTTTAGTTTTACTGCTGTTAGTTTTTATTGGCCCAAATGGAAACTTGATAGGATTTTGTTATTTTTAGATAATGTTTTATAAGTGGAGATTATTTAAATGTGACTCATAAATTACTTGATTCCATTTTATTTTATTTGAAGATAGTGCAATTAGAGTATCTTTACTGTTGTTAACAAGTCCACTAAAATCATCCAAAAGCATGGCAAGAATTTTATTTTGAATAGAATAATTTTGAAATTTGTTTTATTTTGGTTTCACTGTTGTTAAGTAACTATATAACATCTCAAATGGAGATTTGATTCACAATTTCTAGGACGGTGTTTTATAAATATATATTATACAAGTGTGAATCTTATTAGTCAGTTGTTTCTATCCTATCTTATTTGTAGATGGTACAAAAGTGTTTTTCTTACTGCTATTTAACAATATCTTCTATTGATCCAGAAAAAGTTTTGTCTCCCTTCGAAAGTAATGTTGCATTTGTCTTATTTGACTTTGATTCTGTAGTTAAGTGACTATACAAGTGCTCAAATGGAAGCTCAGTAGAATTCTAGTTCTTAGGATATTATTTTATTTTATGTTTTAAATATTTATTTATTTATTTTAGAGAGAGAGCAGCGGGGAGGGGCAGAAGGAGAGGGGGCGAGGTTCCCAAGCAGACTCTGCTAAGCGCGGAGTCAGATGCGTGGCTTAATCTCATGACCCTGAGATCACGACCTGAGCTGAAACCAAGAGTCATTTGCTTAACTGACTGAGTTAAGCACTGAGCCACCCAGGCCCCCCTAGGATAATGTTTTATGAATGTAGCTTATTTAAAAGTGAATTTCCCAAGTGCACTGTCTCTTTCTCCTCTAACATGTGTAAGGGGAGTACTTCACTTGCTGTTCAACAAAGCTCATGGCAGTGTAGTGTAGTGAGAATTTCATGTGAGCTTTCTCGTGTTCGGAGGTATTTGAAACTTAAAGTTGATTTCTGTTTACCAAGGGAAGAATTTACTCTAGTTATAAGATAACTAAACAAAATTTGATTTTAAAATATAGTTTTGGAAACTTTGATATGGCCAAAGATCCCTCCTTCTGTATTCATTATGAATGGTAGGGTGTATGTAGAGAGGGGTGTGGTTGGGGTTATGGAGGATCCTACAAAAGCTTTGGATTTTGCTCCTCAGTTTCACCCTTAGAACTGAGGAAGAATGACCTGAAAGAGGCCCCAGTGCCCAAAGCTAGAACAATTTTGGCAACAAAATTGATAATGTAATATTGGATTATAACATACAATGTAAAGTAATCACACATGACTCCATGCTGGTGTAAATAAAAAATTGAATAAAGATATGAGAGAGAAGAAACAAGTCTTCCTTGCAGAAGAATTCAAAATCAGAGATATATAACTCCCTATCCCAGAAGAGGAGCTGAAAATCCTCTCTCCCTTCAAGTGGGCAGACATAATGACTGGCTCCCAAAAAACAAAGTATGGAAAGGAAAGGTCCTAACACTACAGGGAAGAGGCCTCACAGATACACCTTAAGTAAGTGATCAAGGGTAGGATCTCCAGTGATAAGTCACACTGATATCATGTCCCTTTTGATGGGATAAGTTCACTGCATCTCCATGGATTCTTTCCCCAAATCCATGACCCCAGTCTCATCATGAGAAACTATTAGACAAACCCAAATTAAGGGGCCCTGCAAAGTCCCCTACCAACACTCTTCAAGTCTATGAGATCACAGAAAGGAAAGATGTATGGACAGGACATCACAGATCAGAGAAGGCTGAGGAGACATGATTGACCAAATGCATTTAGGAAAAGGGTATTAGTGGAAATACTGGTGAAAACCAATAAAACCTGGAATTTAATTGAGAATAATGCACCAATGTTAATTTCTTAGTTTGGACAAATGTGCCTTGGTCATGTAAGATGTTAATGTTTGCAGAAACTGAGAAAAAGGTAAACAGGAACTCTCTGTACTGTCTTTGCAAATTTTCTATAAATCTAAAATTATTCCCAAATTAAAATCTGTTAGACTTCTGAGCCCAGAAAAGATGGTGTAGGCTCATCTCTCTGCTGTTCCTGCTAAGCACAGCAAAACCCTGGACAAAGGCAATAGACAATTGACCCTAAGGTGACTCTGAATATCAAAAGGAAAGGACTGACTAGTTGGGGGCCTGGCTGGCTCAATCAGTTAAGGGTTGGACTTTTGGTTTTTTGACTCAGGTCATGATCTCAAGGTCAGGAGATCCAGTCCTACCTCAGGCTCCATGATCCTTCTGCTCCTTCCCCCACTTGTGCTAGCTCTCTCTCTAAAATAAATAAGTAAATAAAGAAATAAATAAAATTTAAAAAAAGATACAGAACAGTTCCATCACAAGACTCTCTTGATCTACCCTTAAAACAACAAGAAAAAAAAAAAAAAAGACTGACTATGACCTTTAGGGATTGAGGAATAACAAGTAGATGTGTTCTCTGGGTTTAAAAATTTTTTAATTTAAAAACAATTTTTCTTTATGTCCCATATATCCCAGGCTACATGCTAGGGGAGCCTGAAATTCAGAACTGCCAGGAGAAGTAGACAACAGAAACACTAAGACAATCTTGGTCTTTCTGGCCAAAAGACCAGGAAACAGACTTCCCAGCAGGACAGAAAATTTTTTGGCAATATCCTTGTATGGATGCCCCCCACCTTCCACCCCAAGGTGGTGTTAGCAGAGCCTGAGAACAGAGGGCAGATACCCACTCCTGTTCCCCACTCTGGGCAGGCACTGAGGACCTGGAGAGACATTCCTTTTCCTCACTGTTTTAGTGTCAGTGAAGGCAAACAGGAGATTCTAGGTTTCCTCTCTCACGGCAGCTGGTGTCCACCCCTCCTCCCAACTTAGAGACTGAAAGGAGAATTTCAGATGGGAGGGAGCTGCAGAAAGGGATTTTTTTAAACCTGCATAAGACGTCCTGGGCAGACATCTAACCACTCAAACATGAAACCGCCCTTAATAAACATACCAGAAGGTTTGAGAACTGGACACGGCCTCTGAGCAGTGTACAAAGTAGACCAGAATAGCACTACAAGGGCTCCAATCCAGATTGTCACTGGAACTACAGCCCACGCACATAGGCCAGGACCTGTGCACTAAATATATACTGAGTGATGGCTGTTAAAATAGGAGATTCATAGAAGATCCAGATTGCCTAATGCACTATTCAGATGTCCAGGGTACAGCAGAAAATCACTCATCATAACAAGGTGTTCACTGGAATGTGCACTGGACAGACTTGCATGATCACACCGGTATCCCTGGGACAGAATACCTCCCTGTGCATCAGTGTTCTAAAGTTTCTAATGTCTCTAATGAGAGTGCCCTTGGACACCTGCTTTGGGGAGGTGAGGAGTAGAGACCCTCATAACTACTTGCGGGGTGTGGGAGGCAGGGAACTGAGAAGGGTGAAGGAGAGTCAGGTAGCAAAGGAAGGGAGGGTTGGATTAAGGAGCTCACACCATCACTTTCCAACAACATTGAAACAAAATCCTTTCCTTGGGTTCTTTACACCATTGATCATTTTCTATTGAAAATACTCTTGATTTGTGTTCATGGCCAAAAGCAATAAACAGACACTTGATCATTACGTGGATGTCTCTTCTGAATTGATGGAAGGATGAATGATTCGTCATTCCTAAAGAACTAAATTCATAAATCTCCATATTAAATCTCACGACAGAAGGATGCTGCCCCACTTTCACATCTCCTGTAAAACCTACAGCTCACGCTCCTTTGATTGGCAGCATCCCCTCTGTCCTCAGCTTTGTCTAAGAAATTCGATATTTGGGAGACAGATCTTTTCTATTCTTTTTTTTTTTTTAATAATAAGCAAACTTTTCAAACACTTTAAGGTCATTAAGAAGCAAAATACCTTGACCACATGACCTCAGTTATCCCCCACAGAAACACTTCCATTCAGTAATGAGAATGGAGGGGCAATACAACCATTGTGGAAATGGAATACAGCTTCCAGCTTAGACTACCTAAGATTGGTTAATGTCCTTTGCAGTTTACAAAGCACTTTCACGTACAACAGTGTCTTGTTTGAGCCATGTATTAGTCAATGTTGTGCCCCGTGGACTTGCAGAGAGGTTTGTTATCACACCAGTCATGATGAATGGGTTTCCCATCATTAGACAAAGGTTGAGTTAAATCCTTCATTTTAGAATTAGGAACTTTCTCCAGATGTATTTTCATGGCACCTTTTGTTTTAAAAATGCCAATTATGTCCAAAGCGTTCTACTTTTGACTGGTTTTTAGGAAACTTAAAGGCTCAATTTAATGTTAAGTTGTTATAATAAGCTCATATCAGGATATTGAGACACCCAGCCCTTCTGTTTCTTTAAGATAGTTTCTAATTGTACTACTTTTCATTATGTTCCATCATGCTTTTAGACATGAAAGGGGCTTTGGATGTTATCCAAATGGCAGTAGGAAGCCATAAAAAGGTTTTGGCAGGGAGATGACCTGATTGAATAAGGATTTAAATGGATCATTCTGGTTGTCACATGGGGAATGGAGTGCAGTGGGCAGGCATGGGGGGAGGGACACTGAGCGTGAGACCAGAGCAGAGGTTTGGAGCAGGTGCCACAGAGGAGATTGGCAAAGGAGGACAGATTCAAGGCAATTTTGGAAGTAGAACTGATAGGAATTAGTGGTGGTGTGGCAATGGGGAGACTATCTGATGGATGGCCAGTACAAGGAATGGAGTACAAGAGGAAGTCTGGGGATAGAACAGGACGAGCAACCATGGCGTGGTACTTTATGGTAATATACTAGACTTCTCTTATCTGTGAAATTGTGGGGAGAGGAAGACAATGAATCAGAATGTGAAGGGAGTTTGCATTTCTCAAGGATGTCAGGGACACATGCACAGACTAGTGCTGCTTGTCAAGTTGCTCTTGTGCCAGTGTGTGTCCCTTGGTGAGGGAAAGTGTTTCTTCTCTGCGGAGTTGTGGCTAGGGATTCTCCCACTTGTGGCACAGAAAGAAAACCCCTTGGCCCGTGGTGGGAGAGGGGGAGGCAGGTGTTGCCCTCTCAGGTCTATCTTGGTTATCAGTCACCACTCCCTTCCTTTTTCCCTCCCAGGGTGAGACGATAAGGGGGCCCACTAACTCAGTGTTTTGAACGTTGTGTCCTCTGTCTTATCCCATCTCCCCAGCTTAGGGATCCTCCCCTGTGACTTGCACCTCTTCTAATTGTGTGGGAGAAAGTGTCATTTTAGCTGGAGTTATGGACTGATCGCCATGTTGCTTTGATATCGGGATGGCTGCTTCTCTTTTCCCTGGGACTTCACTGTCTCTGCCAGGTTCTTTCTGTGGGAGACGCCGGTCTTTCACCTGGTGTAAGTCCAAGGCTGCAAAAGAGGTATGGGAAGGAGGAGAGCAGGCAGGCATGACCTCTCGTGCCACATTTGGCTGGTCCCAGGGCAGTGCAACTGTCTGACATTAAACAGAAACCTCTGAGTTACAATTAGGTGAGAGAGTAAGAGGATGTTCCAGACTCGAGCATCTCACGGCCAGGACCACATGGCACTCACCCAACAGCATCAGTTGGATAAACATCTGTTTCTATAAGATTCTGTCTACAGTTTCACTTAGAGAGCTTTTCTAACCTAATTAGGTGTGTCAACTCTGTGGCTATAATCAGTGCTCTTGGGTTAACCTTCATAAACAGTCAAATTTAGATAGCTTTATGGGC
Source organism: Enhydra lutris kenyoni (assembly GCF_002288905.1). NCBI lineage: Eukaryota > Metazoa > Chordata > Mammalia > Carnivora > Mustelidae > Enhydra > Enhydra lutris. The sequence goes on from NW_019154085.1 coordinate 43,657,071, forward strand.
TGTCTCAAGGAGTCCTTGGGTTCCACTAGACATGACAGATTACCGCACGGTGTAACTGAACTGTGCAGCCTGCTGACCTTTAATATGCACATTAATGGAGATTGAGTCTTGGCACCACCTTGCTGTTTTGGCTCTTGTGTTGCCTTTGTACATTAAAGTATGGATAATGTCTAGCAAATTAGAGTGACCTGAACTGGTTCCAAGTTATGAGTTCTCAGTGAGTTTGCTTAAGAAGGAGCCCAGCAATTAGCTCTGAAGTCATTCTCATCTCCCATTGCCTGCCCCTCACCTACCCCCTGTCCTGGCCCTGGGTTAAGTGATGGGATTACAAATTAACCCAGCTAGAATGGCCATCAAGATCAAATAGTGCACCTTGTCTCCTCAGAAATCCTGAAGAATGAATGACCATTGTTTTTCTCCCCAACTCTTCCCAGCTGTTTGTCATTTGGAATAAACATGAAGGAGCAACATGAGTTAGAAGGGGGCTTCGGGTGGCTTTGGATGTTTATACGAAGTTATCTGATGTGTTATGGTAAAGTTCTCTCCCTAAACTTTCTAGGTTGTTACTGCATTTCTTTTCCGTTTATAAAAGCATTTTTCTTCCTGATGGTTGATCTTGGGGTCCTCATTTGCTCAGACCCTCTCCTTGCCCTGGGGAGTTCTAGCGGAGTGTACCTTGTAAACCTGTGCTCATCATTTCATCAGAAGTGGTCAGTTATTTTTTAAATAAGGAAGCAATGACCCAACACTACAGGTCAACCTACGAAGCTACTAAAGAGAAATCTGAAATTGTAAAATAAGTTGATGAAGGCAAGTGAAGTGGAGTCTGTTGTTTTTGGAGACACTATCAATATTCAACTGTAATAAAAAGTGACTGGGTAAAAGCAATTCTGATATATAATAAAGATTAGCCTCATTTTATGAGGCAGGTTACTCCCTAGTTGAGAAGAGTTAAAGAAACATAAATTGCCCTTCCCTCTTCTGGGAGATAAAAAGCGCCTTTCCCTCTTCAGCCTTTGATGTTGGGTACAGCGTGTGTTCTTTAGGGCTCGTGGTTGAGAGCATTAAAGTTTCTTGCCCTGTTTTGCAGCAGCTATATCTTTTATATATATGTTAAAAAAAGAAACTCGAATTTGCTCAAACTCTCCTTTGTCTTTTCCAGAGCCGGATTGTCTGGTTCTCTTCCTGAAAAATGTTTTTAATCCTTCAGCCTTTACGAGACAAGAGTAAATAAGATACGTCGGGGCGCTAGGGAGGTGGTGTTGCAGGGGAAGAAGAACCCCAGACGGAGCGTCGTGCCCAAGGCTGCTCACACTGGCTTGCAAGGGCTGGAGGCTTATTTTTCAGCCATTGGAAGAGCTGGTTGATTTCACGTGGGTCGCTGGAAATTGATCGTGGTGGGATTATTCATTTGGTAAGAGTGCCAGTCGTGGCTCTTCACACCAACCACCCATGAGGTTATTAGCATATGTCCCTAGACCACTGCTTCTTCTGGAATAGACCACAATCTGGGTGCAGAACCCTTCTCCACCATTGGTGACTCTGATGGCAAAGTGGGTCATTTCTCAGATGCTTGGGAATACACAGAGGCTCGGGGGCAGGGGGTGGGGACGGTCGGTCTAGGACTGGGGGTCTGGGTTATCAGTAGCCTTCACGGCTGGGATTCTCTCACTCGCACTCTGACTCCGCTGAGTTCTGGGAACAGAGAGGCTTCTTGCTGTCTGTGCACAGACAGACCAAGCATTTAAACAAAGGCAGGTGAGCTCCTGGGACAGCAGGCAGTCCCAAGGAGCAGCAGGTGGGGAGGCCAGGCCTGGCACTCAGTCTTGATTCCTTCACCTGTGTGGCTGACTGTCATGGACAATGTCCAGGTACATCTGTTTTAGGAATAAAAACAGTGTAGGAACTTCTTTTAAAGCACTCATTTCAATCCAAGCCACCAATCTTACCCCTATTGAAGAAGTCAAGCTAAAAAGATGTTTCTGAGAAGCCTCAGGCAGTGAGGGGCAGGAATCATGTCCTTGGCTTTATATCCCACGTTCAGGGCTCTGATAATGAAATTCCATGACACAGGAGACCTCCCAGGTCGTTCTTCTTGTGGATTTCTGAGTTCTCGGCAAACCAGAACCAGATGCTCTGAAATCTTGGGTCAGATTTTCCCGGGCATCCTTAAACCAGTCTGCAATTCTGGCCATTCTACAGCCAGCAGCAGTGAGGAGTCTGAAGGCTGGCTCTCCATTTTTAGAAGCCTTCCCTTGCTTCAGGCTGCCAGACATTTGTTTGATGAGGTCTAAGCACCAGTTAACCCGTTTCATCTGAATGTTGACTCTTTTAGCTCCTCCCCCTTCCTCCGGCTGGACAGACAGAAACCATCATCTCCAGGTGGAAAGAACACTCCATGAATTTCACTTATGAAGCTGTCCGCTGTGAGTACACTCCACCCCAAAGGAAATCCCAAAGGAGCCCTGTTTCTGTGGCCTCCCTTCTGCCCAGCTCACCACGCCTTGCTCCTGCATTGCCTGGGAACTGGGTGTCTTGATACCTTCGTCTTCACCATCATTGAGGTGATGTACTATTCATCGAGGACATTCCAAATACCACATTTGTTTGTTCTCATTGTTGCTATCCTGGTTAAGTTAGTCTTATGCTCTTAGTAATTTCACCGTCTGAACTGAGCAGATGATCAGGGAAAAGGTAGGAAATTCATGGAATCATTAAGGTTAGGACCTTGCAGATGAAGGATCCCAATCAATATTCTGCCCGAGTGGTTCTCAACCAGGTGACTTTGTCTCCCGAGGAACATTAGCAATGTCTACAGACATAGTTGGTTGGGTAGCTGGTCACTGCTGGGAGGAAGTGTTGCTGGAATCTGGTGGGTAGAGGTCACGAGGCTGCTACACATCCTACAGGGCACAGCCTGCCCCTCCCCCCATAAAGAATGATGCGGCCCAGAACATCCTTAAAGCCGAGGCTGAGACATGCCAGTGTCTACCTAGTGAATGGACCCCTTCCAGCCTCAGACTGGACAGCTCCAGGAACAAAACTGCTCAAGAAACTGTGCACAGGAGAAGCACCTCCTACCCCAGACCCACCCATGCAGTAATGAGCCGGTGACCACTGGAGAGAGCAGGTGGGACCAGGAGACCCCTGGGGACTCAAGATGTGCAGCGGAATCCCAGGTATGTGGTGGCTATCTTCTGTGCACAGAAGCGCATACACACATTTATTAAAAGAGAGGTGGTTGCAAAGGCAGGTATAGAACAGGGACACGGAAGCTGTGGCGGGGTCGGATATGGCTTTCTGAGGACGACCACTAGCTCTCACTGAGGGAGGGTTCATGCGAGCCCCTAAGTTCACAGCGAAGAAAATCCGGAGGTTTCCTCCATTTACTTTGTTTACTTCTGTCCTAGCCCCCACTCCATGCTGTTCCTGTGCCATTGAATTTTTGGCCCCAGCGGCGTTCACGCTGGGCGGGGAGACAAGCGGGGACAGTGAGGGTCGAAATTCCAGGAGCAGACCTGAGGGACGCTTCAAGGCCAGGAGCGCCGTCTCCCTGGCTCTCCTCCCGCTGGAACAGCCTCGGCATCCCATCAGTGGGACCGGCTCTCACGGCCAAACCTGTGAAGCTTGCCAGCAAGGGGAGAAGGAAAGGCAAACCATTACTGCGAAGTTTAGGACATAAGTGGGGAATGAGTGTGCGTGCATGGCTTAGAGGATATCATTCCTCTCCCAGAAACTCTGGATCGCCCTGCAATAAAAACACGGAGCATCCGGCTCGGGGCTGAGAAGGGCCTGGAGTGTCTCCTGGGGGTGTCTTTGAAAGGCTGCCCAAACCACAGCCCTAATCACCGAGGCACGTGGCTGACATTTTAGCAAGCCTGCCTAGACTCTCATGGAACAGAGAGTCGGGAATACTGTCCCTTTGGAAAGCCGCTTCCCATTCCCTCTCCTACCCGCCCGGTTCGGGCAGGTGTCCCTCTGTCCGAGGAGGATGTTTGTTTGCATGGTGGCCGGATACCAAGGGCATCGCTCAATACTCTTTTCCGAGGGGTGGGGCTCGGGAATTTTGGCATCACGGTGTGTGTTGCTGTAACAATAATGTTTTACATTAATAATGTTGCTTTCATCCAGATGGGTTTGAAGCATCCTACAAGCTTTGTTAAGTAATTAGAACAAGTTTTAGCAGTTTAATTTGTCTATCGCTGAGCGTAGTTTCTCGGTGAATCATGGGGGTTTTTGACCACACACAGCAATGGGATATTGATCTGGGATGGGGTAGAAACAAGGGTTTCAGCTGAGCTTCAAGGAAGCCAAGCCTTGGTGTGAACTGGAAACGCACCAGGTCCCACGGTCTTCTGTTGTACACGGAGTGAGTGAGGACCAAGATGAATGGATGCGTCCAGTGCCTGGTGTTATAGGAGAGGATCAGAGAGGTTATGCGAGTGGTCTGAGGTCACACAGCTAGTGACTGAAGCAGGCTTGAGCAGTCTGTCCCCCGCAGCAGTGCCGATCTCAGAGAGAAGGACAAATTCTTCAGGGCTGGAAGACCGGTCTCAGGTGGTTTTCTAAGGAAGGCCACTTTTCTCTTCCTTTAAGCTAAGAGATGGATCTTGAGCAGTGGGGTGGGGAATGGTTTGTTCCTCTGCAGGATGGAAGCAAGCTCTGGGTGAGAAGACAAATTGCTCTCACGCGGGCACCATGCACCCGGGACAGGGGACGGTGAGGCACACGTGTGCCCCATCTTTCTCTCCTCGCCACACCCCTATGAGGAGGCCATTCTCAACTCCATTCTGCTGCTGAGTACATGAAGTTTTAAGGAAGTGAAATGATTTGCCCAGACACAGCGCCCCGAAGGTAGTGCTCTTTGCACTGCCCTCCCACCCACCATGGGGGGAGCACCGTGTGGACAGCTCCCCACGGCTTTCCCGGTGGCCCTCACGCTCTCTTCAGGCACCTGCACTCTTCTTCTCCTTTTACCCTGAGCCCCTGTCATAACACCTGGCAAGGGGCGAGCACCTGGCAAGGGGCCTTTGAAGGGCACACACCGCATCCTATGTGCCCTTGAAGACTGACCTTGGCTGCTCTGGCTTGACAAAAGCTGTCAGAAGAGAACTTCCGTGTCATCTCATCACTTCCTAGGGAGGTGCCCGAGTTGGGCGTGAAAAGTGCCACCCCCAGGGACGTCCCTTCCTCATCCCTGGAACTGGCGAAGGTGTTAGGTTACATGGCAAAGGAGAATTAAGGTTGCTAATTAGTTGATGTGAATGTAGGGAGATCATCCTGATGGCCCTGGTGTAATCACAAGGGTCTTCAAAGTGGAAAAGGAAGGTGGGCAGGTGAGCCAGAGTCAGGTGTGAGGACCAGACCAATTCTGGTCACTGCCACTGCTGGCCCTGAGCATGGACTGTGGTGGAGGCTGGACCCTCATCACCTGGGAAGACCCCTGTGGTTGGTGGAGCTGGGCACTGCCCCCTGTGTGTTTCAGCTAATACCTGCAGAGTCTGTGTATTTAGTTATGAGCAAATGGTCCAGAAAACTAGGAAGAGGCTGGCAAGGGGGTTAGTCCAGGTGTCTGACTCAAAGGCTCAGGATGTTTCTTGATGTCAACATTCGTTCATTTAATCATTCATTCAACAAGGATCACTGGCCTCTCCAGGACCAAATGTGATTCTAGGTGCTGAAGATGGGATTCAGGTGGACAGGTGCCTTCCTGTGTCTTCATAACACACACCCTCTCTCCAGGGGCCACAACCTTCGACGTCTCGGGGCCCAGTAGGTTCAGGTAGGGATGGTTTTCGTGAGTGAGGGTGACGTGGGCACTGGGCTGCCCTGCAGGGGTGCAGGCCCGGTGAGTGTGGCTCACTTGGATTTTCAGAGGAAGTCAGATACCTGGAATTTTGAAAATGTGAGCTAGTTTATAAATATTTAAAATGAAGATGACATTTAAAATACTGGCCACCAACTTGATTTTACAAAATACTGGAGACAAACAGAACCCTTTGAGGGGGCTGGATTCAGCCCATTGTCTGCACTGGTCAGATTTTGATTTTGAGCACTGGTCAGAGTTGGTTTTACTCGAACCAGAGCAAACTGCAGATATGCCCCAGAGAAGAAGGAGCGAGAGTCACTGGAACACGCTGAGCCCTCGGTGCCCAGCCTTGATCAAACCTGCGGTTACCACGCCAGGTCAGGTGTAATAGCACATGGACCTGACCGCGTGCCTGAGAGTCGTGCTCCCACAAGGATTTTCCACATTTACTGGTAGAATCGTTGCTGTTGTGAGTGGTCCGTGGGTTACAAGGCACGGTCTTGAGGACTTGAGTAGATCTGCTTCTTTAGGACTCAGGCGGCGGGTTTTTCGGTTCCGTCTCAGCCAGCCACACAGCTGGACTGTGCTCAGCGTCCCTGTGTTCTTGGTAGAACCCAAGCTCTGTGCCCTGGGCACCTGCCTTCACATTCAGACGGAGCCAGTGGCTCGAGGGGAAACATGAGGTTGGCTTCACCTGTCCGTGAAGACAAGGCCGGGACAAGGCCGGGAGGAGCTGGGTGGGGATGGTTTATCATGAGCGTAACTGGGTCTATCCTGACGGACGACATGGACTGGCTCTGTGGTCCGCTGTCCCCAGCTCTCATTGGTCAGCGGCCCCTGTGATGATGGCAAGATCTCCCTTGAGCTCCTGACCCCGGAGCCACAGGCTCAGGCCACCCAGGTCATCTCTTAACAACTGAATCACAAGAAATTCTCTGTTTGTCCATCTACTGTGTTCTGGTGGTCCCTGGCGATGCAAGACCCAAGACCAACCTGGTCATCTCTTGTAGGGAGCTGCTGGTCTCCCTGAGCCTGGGCTCATTGCCTCTTCAGGTTCTGTCGGAACGTCTTGAGACCGGCTTCTCGTAGGCGGCTCACCCCCCCAGAGCCCCTGGCCTCCCCCTAGTCCCTACTAGAATTCCACAGAACCTTCTATTAATTACTCAAAGCACAGCAAACATGGTGCTGTCACAGCACATGCAACTTGACTGTAGACTGGGCCAGCAGGGAGATTCTGATGCAGGAAAGTCACTGTGGTGGGGACGTTAGGGCCCCACTGGCTCCATCTGCCCTGAGCTCTCCCCCATTGTTGTGCTTCCTACCTCCCGGACCATGCCCTCCCTTTCCGGAGTCCACACTCCCAAGCACTTTGAGGGATAGCGTTCTCCCCACCCCCTCGGTCCCACTGGGGCCCCGTCACCATGTCTTCCCGGTTACAAATGTGCCAACAACAAAGGCGCTTTCACATTCTTCCAGCACACAGCAGTCTGGCCCCTGGGTCTCTCCAGCGTTCCCACCCTGGGAGGATTCCGGCTTTCCCTTGCACAGTGAGAGTGTTTTCTCTTCATTCTTCCCAAAACAGAGTGGCAATCTGTCTCCAAAGATGAAGCCAAATGACCCGCCGGAGAGGCAGGGCTGTCCTGACACTGTACACGGCGTCGCTCCCTTTGCAGCTGTGAGGGCTTCTGAAGCCAGGTACTCAGCCTGACTCTGAGCAGCGTGCTCCCAGCTCCTGTGCTGGCAATCTCCTTGCCTGGGTCACAGATCTGAGCCTGGGGTCCCCATCCCTGAGTCATGTCAGTGTTCCCGCAGCAGGCTGGGGTCCCCTGACCAGCCAGGCTTCTGTCATGCCAGGCAGGTGCACCGCTCCCTGTCCCTCACACCAGCTAGCGACCCCCTGGAGGGCCTGGATTTTCGTGACAGAGGACACCACCAGGCTGGAGGAAGAGTAATGAGTTTCACTCCCCGTTCCCTTCAGCACATTCTACGCCACAGCCCAAGGACGGATGTCCTGTCTCGGGGCCAGGGATGCAGACTCCCTGGCAGCAGCACGGACACCTACCAGATCTCCTTGCACAGGAGCCGGGGTTGTAGGGAGACCCAGCACACCCACCATCCCAGCTCCTCTCCAGACTGGAGGTGGGGATCCTGACCAGGCATGAGGCATCTGCTGTGCCCGGGGCCCCATGGACTTCCGGTGGTGTTTGCAGCCTCTTAAGAGCTGAAAAGAATGTTCGGGTAAACCTGTAAGGTAAGCCTGTAACCCTGCTCACAGTGCAGGGCAGAGACTGGGGCTCTGGCGTCCAGCGCAGTGGGAACTGTGGTGGGGCCCCACGAATTAACACCTGGACAGCAGCTCAAGGCCAGGCTCTCTGATGAATGTCTGCCCCCGGCACCCGCGCTGCTCTCAGGTCTCTTCTCCTGTGTATCATTTCACATCACAGCCCATGCACATCGACCCTGAGTGTCCTTCACCTCCTTTTAACGGCTTGTAATTTACCCCTATTTGATTAGTCATTACAAGAGGGCATTGGGATGGGTTAGGTGGTGTCTCCCCAGATTCATATGTTGGTATCACAACCCCCAGAATGTGACTTATTTGATGACAGGGTCTTTACTGAGGTAATCCAGTGAAAATGAGGTTATCCAGGTGGGCCCTAAACCCAGTGACTGATGTCCTTATATCAGGGGATATTTGGACACAGAGAGAGATAGACATTGAGGGGGGACCATGTGAAGACATGGGGAGGTGGTGGCTGTCCACACGCCAAGGAGAGAGGCCTGGGACAGCCTGGGACTGCTGGGACTCACAGCCTCAGAGGGAACCAGCCCGGCTGACACCTTGACCCTGGACTTCTGGCCCCCAGAGCTGAGAGACAATGAGGTTCTGTTGCTTTAAGGGCTTCAGTCTGTGGGACTTTGTTCTAGCTATCCTAGCAAAGGAATGCAGACCTTGTCATGTGTGTTTGTTATGATAGATCATCCCACGAGAGCATCTCCACGCCTGTGTGAGCGGGGTATGAACCTTTGCTCCTTCTCCAGGACCCACTCACATGCCCCTGCTCCCCACAGCCCCTCCTAACCCCTCTGTGGGTTAGGACAATGTGTCCCCTGCCTTCCTCCACCAGAGCTCCTGTCCCAGGCGGCGGTCAGCACAGAAGTACAAGGCTGTGGGTCCTCTTCTCTTTGCACCCATCATCCTGAGCTAGCGTGGTGGAGGACAGATGGGTCTCTGCTGCACAAAGTTGGGAGTGGCGAGGTGAGGATGCCTCTGGGCAGTGGCCACACTTGGTGGCCAGTGGGGACAGTTTTGGGTTCTGGCTGGTCTTTCTGTGGGAGCCCCACCTCGGGACCAGGCAGGACTCGGAGGTTCTGATGCCCACGCTGACTGACATGGAGGGACCTAGAATGGTGGCTCTGCGATGGGACCCCGGCAATGAATGCAGCCCCAGGCCTGCCAGCTGGGCCAGCAGGAGAGGGAGAAGCCACCATCATGGACACAATGCGTGACCTGGCCGAGAGAGCCCATCTTGGGGCGAGTCTTGCTGTTTGACCCAGAGTAAGCTGATGGCGTGTTAGTGTCAGTACCATGGAATTCATTTCATTGTGGACATGCTAAAAATCTGCTGCCTACAAGTTTAGGATGCAGGTTTGAAATTGAAATGTCAGTCTTCCATAGATAATAAAAGTACAAGACGTTTACTGTGCTGCCAAGTTTTATCTTTGAGGAAAAAAAGGAGGTTCACTGAACATCAGTGAGCTTGAACCTCCTCCAAGTGACTGGGACTCAAGGAAGTTTCCAGATGCAGCTGAAACTCTACAAACCAAGGCCAAGTTCCAGGCCTGGGACTTGAACAATTGTTGTTGAGAACTGTATGTGTGTGTGTGTGTGTGTGTGTGTGTGTGTAGGCACACATGTGTGTGGATGTGTGTGCACATGCATGTGTACGTGTGCAGGTACACGCAGGTGCTGCACTCTGCTGGGCGGGGACTCAGGTCCTGAGATTGGAGGGCTCAGTTGGGGTCACCCTCTCCAACAACAGGGATGCCAGGCCTGCCTGCCAGCGGCCTGCCTGCTGGCTGAGGGACAGAGCAGATGATTTCTTGCCCAATGAACCCGTATGTTGTCGACAAAGGGCATCCACAGGTAACCTCCTCTGTGGCCTGATGGTTGCACAGGCTCAGGGAGCCACGTCCCTGGTACAGGGATTTGGGCAGTGCCCCTGGGGTGTCTGCATGTGGTGTTCTAGGCTGTGCATGTGTGGGGGAGTTGGTGTTTGCATGTGTGTCTCTGAGTGTGAGTGTGTGTAAGCCTTTGCCTGAGTGTGCACATGTGTGGGTGCTTACAAGTGTGGGCACGTACATGTGATTGTGTGTATGAGTGTGTGAGCACTTGGGTGTGCACACCCGTGCATGCCTATGTGTGAGTGTCTGCCTGAGTGTGAACTTGTGCATATGTGATGGTGCATGTGGGCATGCGTGTGCACTGGTGTGAACTTCTCTCATCTCTCCCCACCGTGCCACGAGAACATTCCCGATTTTATTCTCTCACATTCCTCCGAAGTTCACACGGGGGCTAGAGACCGCCAGGCCTTGGCTTTGACACGAGTCAGCTCTGACCTTTCTGGGCACGGATGTGGAAAAGGGGATGAGCGGTATTTACGCTAAGATTAGCCCACCGGCGGGACGGCTGGAACAATGAAGTGAATGTTCTACATTTCCTCTGGCAGCCGGGGAACATGGGGAGGACAGGATGCTCTCGGGAAACCTTCGTTCACGCCGGGAAATGAGGCCAAATAACAATTTCCCCCTCCTATTTGGGAACTGTTATTGCTTACTGTATCAGGGCAAAGCGCTGGGAAAGAACCGGGGTTGATAATTTAATGGTAAACCTTGGTGGGTATGATGGGCTTAAGCAGACAGGACTCCCAGATGGTTTTGCAGCTGCTGCCTGGTGCAAATCCGGGAAGCCTGATGCAATGATGCACCATATTCAGGTCGGGGGTGTGACCACCAAGGGTGTGGGAATCTGCATCTTTTGTGAGAGAAGTAGGCAACAAGTGCCCACGGCTCCTTATAGCCCGGTGTTGAGCGCCTTGGTGCATGACTGCCTTCAGTCCTCACAGTGAGGCTGTGTTTAATGAGCTGCTGGGGCGGCTTTGGGTCCAGGACCCTGGGGGCCAGCAGAGCTGGGTGTGGCTCCCTCTTTGTCATCAGGCCCCGGGGTGGGATGCACACATCTTTCACCTCCTCTCGAGCAGGAGGGTACTGCCTGCTGATCTCCTGATGAGCCAGGAGGAGCTCATGATGAGCCTCCTGATGGACCCAAACTCCATCGCCTGTGTCTGTTTTCTCTTGAAGTTGGTGCAGGCCTGCAGACTTCAGCCAGCCCACGCTCAGACCCCTGGCAGAGCTCAGACTCGCGGGGTCCCATCCACTCTCTCGGTGCTTGGTGTAGGGGGGCTCCGTGGGGGAGATGGCAGCTTGGAAAGCTGGGAGGATGTAGTGTGGGGCTGGTTGCGTGTTTGACTCCAATTCTGTAGTTTGCCAACGGCCATACTGGCGGGCGTTTATTTTCCGTCTGAAGATCACTTAGAGCATTCAGATGGCCTTCTCATTTGCTGCAAGCTTGTGTTCAGGACGGAAACCCTGAGTGTGCGGCTTTGTGGACTCATCTCCTGGACCTGGTATGTTCCCCCATGTATCTGCCCAGAAGCCATGAGACTCGTATTTTCAATCCAGAGGTCTTTCCCAGGCCACCCCTGCAATCCATTACGGGGGGAATGCCATCCCCTGCCAAGCGTATCTGGAAACATACCTCTGAGTACTTATGTGGACGCAAGAATTAAAATACTTTCTGAATTAAAACATGGGGACACACAGGCTCTGGGGTCTGCTGCTCAAAGTGCCAACAGCATGGAATGAACGTGAAATCATTTTCTTCTTCCAGTGAGGAGGAGATGGAGGAAACATTTAGACATTGGGTTTGATGAAAGAATGTTGTTCCTACACCTTTATTCTCGGGTGTGATGAGGGTTTGAGCATCACTCTGGGGCTGATTCCTTCTGGAACGAGTCCCTCTGCCCCATCCCCACTCAGAATGCCATGGAGAGAAGAGGGGAGGTTGGATCTGCATTGCCATTTTGCTGCTAAGGGCAGGGCGGTGTCGGGCGGGACTTGACTCTCACAGAATCAGTTCATGAAACTCCAGGATCGGTCGGGGTTTTCTGTGCGCCCCGCTATCTCCCCTGATGGGTCTCCTGACAGAGACTGAATACGCCACTTCTTAGTAATGGTGATCGCCTCATGTTGTGTATCTTTAAGACTCCAAAATCATAAAGCACACTTCCAGGCAATGCAAAAGGTTTGAATTTGCCATTCTAACCCTCCTTCCAACTCACGGAAAATCATGATTTCTTTGTAAGATGTTAGACATTAAAATACATCTAATTTGATTGTACACATAGCTTTCCCTGATCAGCCCAGAGAACACAGTTATTACCATGCAAAGGCAGTTTTGTGCTGCTGTCGCTCTTGCTGTGGGAACTTAAGAAAGGGGATCTTGGTTTTTATCCATCCTCGTCAATCAATGTGGGGGTTGATTTTGTGATATTTATACCAATTTACGTCCAGGTGCATGAATTGTAGGACAACGCAAACAGGCTTATGGAACTTTTATTTATATTTTGTACTTTTGCTTTCCTCTATACCACAGCAATTTAAAGGATAGAAAAAAAAATAAATGAATGGTATGGAAATTCAGCTGAACAGTTGGCTCGAAATAATAGAACCCTTTCATGTTTACTGTGGAGTTCCCTATTCATGAATCATGATGCCAAGTTTGGGCAAATACGCCAAGTGTGGATTAAGTTACAGCCAAGTATGTTGGCTTTGCCCATTCAATTTATTCTTGGCAAACTTCAGGGAGTATTTATAATAAAGTCCCATTTCGAACATTCTATTGCCCCAATGGAGTTCTAATAACACAGGGTATTTATTTAATGTCTAACTCGAGGAGTTCAAAGCGCTTTATAGGCATTCTTTGACTGATCTTTATATCCCTGCAAGATTTTACAGATTGGAAAAGTCAACTGAGGCATGGAAACTTGCTTGAGATCACCCAGGAAGACCTCGGATTACTCAAGTTAATCACACACCTCCCGACGTTTACCTCAAACAGCGATGCATTCCCAACCTCTTATCTAAATGGTGTTGAATAGAAAAGTATTTGTTTATTCCTCCATGGAGATCTTTAATTAAGGAAAGTGAAAACCCCACAACACTTACGTTTGTATGTCAAAGCATTAATTTGGCACAGTATTTTTCAAGTACTTGGATTCTCTGGCGAGGAAGTTAGTGTTTTAGTAGCTAGAGAACCAACAGTTTGGGAGGTGTCCCATTTGGATAAGTACATCGTGGAAATTTTTTCCATGGCTTCCAGAGCAAATCACACTAGGTCTTGGGTGTGTGTGTGCGTGTGTAGCCGGGAATCACAGGGCTGAGGGGTGGATGGTATCAGAGAGATCGCCAGCTAGGAAAGCCTTCAGCCTGAGTGTTACCACCATCCAGGAATCTGCTGTTCTCGGGCACTAGCTCGAAGAGGGTCTGTTAGCATTTTCTTCACACTTCTTACGTTTGCCAAGTTATATTTGTGTTAAACTTTATACTGTGTCTGAGATGGAGAACATGCCACATCGAGCCTTTGAAGATGATTAAAAGAAGCAGCAGTGTCCCAGTCTGAGTGCTCGCTCAGGGGTCTGTGTGCAACCATGTTCCACATGCAGCAAAGTCATGTTTTTTCCGCAGATGCTTCTTTGAAATGTGGTATGGAAAGGCCGTTTCACCTGCTTGCCCTGATGAGCCCAGACCTGGTGTCTGCTCCCCCAGCCCTGGCACGGAGCTGGGGGAGCCCTTCCAGGGAGGCTATAGTCCCTACGATCTGTTTATCTTACAGCGGACGCAAGGTCCCAGGGTCCACTCTGAGACTGCAGGTCGCGGCCAGAATTTCAGCTTGCACAACCGTTCCACGTGTTCTCCCTTCTTTGTCACTTGGGGAATGACATGCTGGAGTGGACAGCAGCTGGGGCCAGTTCCACCCATGGATGGAAAGGCATGGGGGGGTGGTGGCGCTAAGATGCTGACTCAGCAGGAACGAGTCTGATCATGGGTGCCCCTCAGCCCTGTCGTGACTGTGTGGGAACCAGTCGCTCTGATCCTATTACGGTGGTTGGCATATGCTAGATGCTTGAGACCATTCTTGGCATGTGATGAATATCTCATTCGTGTCCTAGCTGTTGTTATTCCCATACACGTCGCGGGGTAAGACCAACCCTGCAGCTACTCTCTTGCTGCAAGATTGACTGTAGGACAAAACTAGGTAGGCAAATGCCACCAGCGCTGAGTCGTGGAGGTGGGAGGCTCTGTGGCCTCGAATGTTGAGGGCTCTCTGCTGGGTATGGTGTAGGTGAGACAGGCTGCTGAGGCCCCAGGAGGCACCTCATCTTTCCCCAGAGGTCAGCGAGGGCCCTGGGTGTTGGTGGGTGGTCTTTCTGGGAAGCTCACCACAACCTGGGCCTCAGAACACAGGGTTTAAGGTGACACTGGGTCCAGGGGGAGTCACCTCTTGTGTTCCCTTGGCCCTGCCTGCAGTCACCTAACTTCCCTCAGTGAGGCCAAATGGAAAGCCAGTTCATGTGGAGCTTATCTCCAAGGGGCTCGTCCAGACCCCAGGAGGATCTTTGACTTTCCAGGGCCTGTTCGTGATCCGCAGTCTCACGTGAGGTGGGAGGTAGTAATCCTCCAATTCGGTGGATAGGAAGCCAGCCAAAGCCACCCTGGGTGCTGGACAGCTGGCCTGACTGGACACCTGGGTCTCCATGTGAGGGTTTCCTCAGCGAGAGGAAACATCAGGCAGGAGACCAAGGGACTGAGCAAGGCCAGCACCTACCCTGTAAATCTTCAGGGGCCTGTTGGCCCTTCTGGCCAGACATCATCTTGTGACGGCCCAGACCTGCATCCTCACTCGTGGGAAGATGGCCACATCCTAGAAGGAAGCAGACTCACGTTGCAACTGACAGGGAGCAAACACATTTAGCCGAACTTAACACAGGACACAGGAGGGAAATGTACACATCAGCTTCTTTTCCCTTTTACGTAATTGGCCTAGTCAGAGGGGAATTAGGACACGGCCAGGCAGAGATGAACAAGGAAATGGCAGATTTAAGAAGAAGTGGTGAGAGAAAAAGGAAAAAAAAATGGTAGCAGAATATAAAATATATAAAATGGATTAGAAGAGGTTAAAAAAAAAATCAGTCAGAATTCCAAAAGCTGAGTTTGGTCATATTGAGGGTCTATTTTTAGGACAAGGTAAAAACATGAAGGAGGACTGCTAGAAAACATATATTCACTATGGGTGAGATACAGCAGGGTTTCTGTGTGTTGATGACTTCTGTTCCTCAGGAAAGATTTGTAACCCTCGGAATGATGCGCTTCCTGCAGATGACCGAGGTCACCTACTAGACCTTGCCGGAAATAAACAGTAGTGGGAGACCATCTGTTGCATTTTGAGAGATCATGTAAGACGGGGTGCCTGGGTGGCTCAGTAGGGTAAGCATCTGCCTTTGGCTCAGGTCATGATTCCAGGGTCCTGGATAGAGTCTCATGTTAGGTTCCCTGCTCAGTGGAGAGTCTGCTTCTCTCTCTGCCTCTGCCTGCCCCTCCCCCCTGCTTATGCTCTGTATCTCTCTGACAAATAAATAAATAAATAAATAAAATTAAAAAAAGATTACATAAGAAAAAAAAGGTGAGAATTTGAATACTATAATTAATAACTTTGAATTGAGAGCTAAGCGTCAAAGGGCGTGCTCGCCAAAGGGAGAATCCAGCACCTTCTAACTGACCCAGGGGCATCTGCAAAAATTGACTTGATATTTAACTATTAAAAAAGAAAAGCTCAATAAATTTCAAAGAGCAGAAGTAGTACTATCCACATTCTTTGATCACAATTCAGTAAAACTTGAGAGAAATAAGGAAGATATAAACAGGACACTGGAGCCCCCCGGAAAATTAAAACAAAACAAGACAAAATAGAACATTCCTACATGATGGATGGGGTAAAGATAAAATCAAAACCACAAACTATTAAAATATTTGATGTTCTGCAAAAATCCAGTATCAGTGATGAACGATAACTTTGACGGCTTTGATTCTGACAGTGAGAAGTGGAATATCCCAAGTATCTACCACGGAGGGGGAAGTTAAAGACGTTATGGCTCAGTGTACAATGAGCCAGCTGGCTGTGGAGACACCTTTACTGGCATGGAAAGATGCCCACGTTTTATGTAAGAAAACCAAGACTATAGAATCATCGCACTTTTTTAAACTGTGGTTATGTTTTATCAGTGGGTGGTAGGATAATACACATACTTTTTTTTCTTTCTGCTTACGGCTCTTTTCCACTTTGTCTTGATGGGTGTGAATTAATTAGGTATCAAAATAGACAAACATATACAGACGCAAAGGGGGACGAAGGGGGACAATTAGACGCATGACGGCCGAGGCAAACATCCAGCAACTTCCTGAGGTCCGGGACAGTTCACCGCGTGGACTTGGCTGGTATGAGATCTTCAGAGAATGTATGCTCAGAACACACTTGTGTAGATACATTTTCATGATCAACTTTATGGACTTCTGAACAAGTCCCACTTGATGTTTTCCACTCTTTGCATGATAACCGGGAGCTACTTACTAATCCTGAAACCAGTTGGTAAGGTTTAACTTTATTTCCAGAAATTCAGTGGCCTGTGTAGACAAGACAATTGCCCTGAGCCATGTTCTGAATGATGGCTTCAGGGTACAATCACCCAAGACACCACAACATATGTGTTGGTCCAGAGTATAACTGCCAGAGATTCTGATGGATAGATTAGGTGATTTGGATAGATTTGGAAGCTATCTGCCTCCTCCAACCTTGGATCGCCTTAGACCGTATCTATAATTACGGCTCTCGACACATCAGTAGATCTGCCCATCATACGTCTAAGGTGGTGGGGATTCTGTTACACACAACCAAGTACTTAACAGCTAGGCCAAATATTTGGCTTGGAAATCGAACAGACTCAGTTTTCGTACTGAGAAACACTAAGCAAAGTGCAGTGACCTTAACTTGTCAGTGACGCTTCCAGCCCTGTTCAAATTGGTTTCTCAAAAATAGAACAACATGCACACCTTATGGAAATATTGGGGAAAAAAATCCACATTTCTATAAAGCAAACCACAATCAAACAGCAACAGCAGCAACAACAACGAAATAAAGAATACTAGGAGAGACCCGTGGGTTTATGTAATTCAACCATTATTTGCAGGACCTGATCACAAGGAAGGGTTAACAAAGCATTTCTAGGAGAGTGGTCTCATGAAGCCACAAGGAAAGCATCTAGTTTGGAACCACAATAGGTACAAGGCAGTAGTTCAAACTGAGAAAGGATCGCTCATTCCCAAAAGGAGCAATAAAGTGGTTGGATTGGAGTAAAGGAGGTTACTCCAGAGTGCAATTGTCAGGACCCCCCACTCAGGGCATGAGATTTAGCAAACAAACATACAGAACACTCAGAAATATTTGATTTTCAGATAAGCATTGACTCAGTTTTTTTTAGGGTAAGTATGTCCTAAATATTGCATGTATATGTCAAAAAAATTCATTAATGATCTGAAATTTAAATTTAAACTGGGCCTCCTCTATTTTATCTGGCAACCTTTCCCCTCTCCACCACCAAGAATGGCTTAATTGGTTTGCAGAAACAATATTCATGGAATCACCTTTCGGCTCTCACTTAAGACATTCTTGACCCGAATAAGTCTGTTGCCTGTAACCCCTTTCCATCCAAACAATGTCCTCGGCAATGTGCTTTCTGTCAAGAGAAATGTGATGCTGTTTGCTCAGTGTGACCTGGCATCGCAGGTGATGGGAAGTACCTATAACCCAGTGTCAGGACATTTTGTAGCGTCTGTAAATCTCCTTTGGAAATAGGGTGCATGGGCATCTTGGGAGGGTGAGTAATCCAAGGCCTAAATACTCTCCCATTCACCTGGGTGGCTCAGTCGTTAAGCATCTGCCTTTGGCTCAGATCACGGTCCCAGGATCCTGGGATCGAGTCCTGCGTTGGGCTCCCTGATCAGTGGGAAGTCTGCTTCTCCCTCTCCCACTGCCCCTGTTTGTGTTCCCTCTCTCGCTGTCTCTCTCTCTGTCAAATAAATAAATAAATAAATAAATAAATAAATAAATCTTAAAAAAAAAAAAAGATAAATACTCTCCCATCCCCAAACCAACTTTATGAGAACCTCAAATATAAGAACCCCCTGAAGGTTATTTATTGAATTTATATATTAATAACACCATCTAAGCCATTTTCAGTATCTTTGTTGGTGTTTCGTTCCACGTGGTGGGGACCTATCCCTTAGTGACACTGTTCCTTCCTCCCCTGTTGCAGGGAGGGGAGTAGGACTAGCACATTACTTTCCTATAGGGACTCGAACCCGGCACCATCTATGCACTAGGAAATCATAGTAAGGCTATGGTTCTAGGATTATTTTATGCAAAGACATCTTTGTGCATTTCTGCTCCTTATTTTCTTGATTGTGTCTGAGCTGGCTCTAGACACCGAGATGCCAGCCAGGTCTCTGGCGCTGGGTGGTGGGCAAGGCTGGGGCCAAGCAACACACAGCTGAGCAGTACCGCCAGGATCAGAAACCCATCTCCTGAGGCTGGAAGACAGGTTTGGAGGGAGAAGGGGGCAGACCTTCATGCCAGTGCCTCTGACTTTTCTTTCTTTTCCTTTTCAAGTCAGCTGAAGGTTCAGGCCTCCACAGCAAGCCCTTGTGGGCAGAGCAGCTTGGTGCTAAGGAATGTTGTAACGTCCACGGGGGATGTTGCTTAGGGAGGTCAGGCTTGACATCTCCCAGCTCTGTTGCCAGAACCCTGCTTCCGAGCTACCCGAAATGCTGAGACTCTCGGGCTAATGGTTTTGGAATTACTTGGTTCATCATGGAATACCAATGCATTGGGAAGTTGATCGGGTTTTTCCTGTGCAGTTTGTAGCTGAGGAAATGGGAGGTCTCTGAGCTGTCCCTCCCAGGGCTTCTGACCTCCATGAGCAGTTCTGAGAAGGGAGCTCACTCGTGGGACACCTGGTCCTTGAGCCAGCACTGCCGACAGCCTCTCTGCCTGATTTCGCCAGTAAGGACCAGGATGAGACAGGCCAAGTGTTAATCACACTTGCCGCTGTTAGCAAGAAGACGGAGTCTGGGTCCTTGGGGTTTGCCATCCTGAGACTGCTGTCCTTCCCAGCAGGGTTTCTCCAATGGAAAATTCTGTGAACAAACTTCTAGAAAACATCAGTGAGAGACTAAGCAGACACAGATTATTTCTGGGCCAGGACACTTCTCAAGGAGAAAGGAGACAGTGCTCCTTTGGGGGCGTATTATTATTTGGTTTCTATTTACTGGAATTGACTAAGAAGAAAGTGGGTGTGGGTCCTTTTTAAAAGGGGATTTTTATTCTTGTCTACATGGACTTGAGGAAAAAAAGACGTGAGGTACAGAGACACCTTGATCTGCCCGTTTCTGGGAAGTAAGTGCCTGTAAAATGAAGTTGGCTTTGTTTCAAAAAGAAAACAAAACAACTTCATAAATCCTGGCCCTTGGGCTGGGCCTGTCATGGAAGGACTGAGCTGCTGCCCACCAGCCGCGGGGTGTACCAGGACCTTCGGCTCAGTGCGGGCTGGAGGCGGGGAGTCATCCTGCAATGAGCAGCCCCATCCCCCTCTGTCTTTCGATGAGCAAACTTGGCCAGAGCCGTGAGGCCGCCTGACGTCATGCTTGCTGTGAACGGCAGGTTGGGAGTTGGTTGTCAGAGCGTCTGTCTCCAAAAAAGTTCTTTGCCTACAATTAGAGGCAAAAAGGTGAGCCAATGTATGTTTATTCTGAGTCTGAATCTCTCCCTAATTATGAATCCTGCCCACCCAAGAGTCTGCAGCCTGCTCTTCCCAACATTTTCTCCCCTAAGAATAGAATTAGGGTTTTCCTGCTGCCACTTCTAGTGTCACACACTCTTCCTGCTTGTGTGTTGAAGAACGTGGGTTTTGGAGAGCCGCGGTGAAGAGCCTGGGATCTGGGGAACCGCGGTGAAGAGCATGGGTTCTGGGGAAGTGTTTGAACCCCACTCTCTCCCCTTCAGAAGACTGTGTCTAAATGCTCTAGTTCCTCTTCCTCTTCCTCTATAGAGGGAGGTCATGCTGTCTGCCCCTCGGGGTTTCTGGAGGCCTGAAATGAGAAAGTTCTGTGGGACTTTGGCATGTGCCAGGCGCAGGGAAGGAATTAAACATTTAAGAGAGGTTAATGATAATACTACCAGATTAACAATGTTCATGTATCTCTGCCACTATACTGCCTCAGCCAGACATTTGGGTTTTGAACATTTTTCCTCTACCTGGATTAAAAGACCTTCTGTGCATGACCTGTGGGCACTAGCCACCCTGTGTGAACAGAGGGACCCCGACATCACTCCATGAATATGGCTAGTTTGGTGCTGCTGGTGGAGTGAACCCACGGCCCAGCCACTGGCCTGGCATCGCCCCAGTGTAATAGAATCTGGATGGTAAGCTGTTCTGGCACATTCCAGCTGGATAAGAAACCTGGGCCAGCTCACCCCTCTGTGCCTCTTAAAAGATACCAGAAGCCTGCATGCATTGATTACAGCAAACCTGGTCCCAGAACCTTCTGAGGGTGGAAGATTTCTGAGTCTAAGTCAGTTATAAGCCCTACCTGGAGTGCTCGAGGCATAAGGAGAAGGTCCTCTCATTCTGTCATCACTTGGTCTCTGCTCTAGGGAGGCACCTGGCCAGCCTGGTCATCCTCTAGGGGCCCCGTGTGAGAGAACCTGGCCTCTACCTGCCGCGTCACCCAGAAGGTCCAGACTGCAGGAGGAGCCAGCCTCATTAGCATACATCTTCCTCGTGGTGCTCTGAGCCTGTCCCAGACCAAGCCTCTGGGCCTGGATTTCCCTGCATGTGGATGGTCTGGCATCTTTCTCTTCCTTCTTGCTTCGTGCAAGTCCCAGGACAGGGGACATTTTCTGTGACCTCCTGCCATGTTCCCCTGCCATCTTCCCCAGCAAACTCCCCTCCCCCACTCATCTGCTCCAGTTAGAGTCTCAAAACCTGTGACCTCTCTCTCCCTCCCACCCTGCCTCCCCTCCCAAATGCATCTTGCATGCTTCTGCCCTTCTACTTTTCTCCACATGCTGGGGATTCTGGTGAGAAGCTGTGTTCTCTGCTCCCAGGCTGAGCCATGATGCCCTGTCTTCACACAGCAGCCAGGGTAATGTTTAAAAAAAAAATCCTATCCCCTCCCTCCTTAAAGCCCTATAAAATGTCAACACTGCATTCAGAATAAAATAGAATAACATCCTAACTCCTCATCGTGGTCAATTCTGGCCCCATCTGGTCTCCCTGTTCTCCTCTGAGCACTGTCACGTCCCTCTTCCCATACTTTCTCAGTTTCTTCTCATCACCTCTTATGGCAAGCTCTTTCCTGCCCCAGGACCTTTGCACATGTGGCAAGTGCTCTGCTGACTCCCTGCTCCCCACTCTATGAGCAGGGCTCCCATCTTCTCATCCCTCACATCTCAGCTTCAGGGTCACTCCTCAGCTATGGCTGATCAAACTTTCAACCGGGTTTCCATGGCTTTTCGGTGTTCTACCACATGACTCCCGTCTTTGTACACAGCAGGCAGCAGATTCACTCACGACCTCTGAGGAGGGGCAGAGCCTCCCTACTCATCACTGCATATGTCCCCTGGGGCCTGTCAGCAGGTGGCTCTGGGTGGGTCCTTGCACACAGTGGGCTTTGCTACAAAGCTGTGATCACCGAGACAGCATGGAACTGGCATAAAAACAGACACATAGACCAGTGGAACAGAGTAGAGAGCCCAGATATAGACCCTCAACTCTATGGTCAAATAATCTTCGACAAAGCAGGAAAAAATATACAGTGGAAAAAAGACAGTCTCTTCAATAAATGGTGCTGGGAAAATTGGACCGCTATATGTAGAAGAATGAAACTTGACCATTTTTTTACGACACTGTTACCCTTCTGACCACAAACCGCGTTCCCACGCCGCAGCCCGAACCGTTCTCATTCCCTGTCCTCCTTCTATAATCGTCCAGAACCACATGCCAGGTGTTCGCCCAGCTCAGGCAGAAGCATATTGGACCCCTGGAAGCCACGCATGCATTTCCACACCTGACTTCCTGGGTGTGTGGGTGTGTGTGTGTGCACACGTGCCTGTGCACCACTCTTGCCACTACATCCAAGAGTGATGTCCCTGCTGAAATGACCTATGGCAAGCCAGAACCTCTTGTGTTGGACCCATAAAGACCCAGGCCAGGATGCTGGTGCCGTAGGGAAGGCTGACTCGGTAGCGTGGCCATGGGCTGAGATGTGAGCCTGCGTTCCTCCCTTGAGCTCCCTCAGGCCCAGGCCTTGGGCCCACAGCAGATCCTCCTCCAAGCAGACCTTTCTTAACCTGCTAGGGAAGCTTCTGCACTCCCTCCAGGCACAGCTGTGAAGTCCTTTCCAGACAGAAAGTGCAGAAGGGGATGTCTCTGAGGTCACGCAGGCCCTTCTTGCTTGCACGTAGACTGGGGCCCTCCAGCTGGGGAGTCCTCGCCAGGAACTGATGTCACTGGCTGCTGGCTGGAGCTGGAAATCAGGGTGGAGGGTAAATGGTACAGAGCCTGGGCCAGAGCCAGGGCTGGCCCCATGGCGGCGGGTCATAGCGGGGCTCACCTAGATGTGTGTGGAGAGGGTGGGGCCTTGGGGCTGAAGGCAGAGAGCAGAGGACTCAGATGGAAGACTCTGGAATGTAGGACCAGTGTCAAGGGTCAGGGGACGCGTTGGGATCACTGGTGTGGGCATCATGCCATCTGCAGGCACTCTCGTTGGGGTTCCAGCCCGTGCCTGGGCTGAGCTCCCCCAGAAGCTCAGAGAGCTGACGATCTGGTGACAAGGACGCCTCCTGGCTGGGTCACTAACATACCTGGGAGTCTGTCCCAGAATAGGACGCCCTCCCTTTGGGGCTTTATGTTGCATGCAGAATAAATAAGCAATGGGGAGCCAAGGGGTTTTGTTTCTCCTTGCCAATACTGCTGGCATCAAAAGCATGGGTTTATCTGTGACTCGGGGCCCTCCCTCTACTGCTGGCTCCTGGCCGGGGCGTATCAGACCTGAACATCTGCCTGTTGCCTCTGGCCCTCTCCTTATCTAGACTGCTCTCAAGGACACGGGGTCCAGGGGCCGTGGGTGTGTTCCCGTCCCTGGAGGGCCGTGCTTTGCCTTTGCAAGAGCACCCAGAAAGCCATCCATGAGATGAAGCCGCGGGCGGTGCCTTCCGCGAAATGATCAGTAAACCTCTAATGTGTTCTGAGAACATGGGCTCTCACTCTTCAGGGTTTTTGAGAGTCATAACTGTGATTCAGCTCCTCATGGAGACTGCTACAGAGACTGTGCTCATTCTGTCTTCCAGCTCCTTCGTCTGTAAAAATAATCACGAGGTCCCCACCTATCTCCACAGAGAGTTCCTGAATGCTGTGGGAATTGGATGATGTTTGGGGAATCGTCCTGGTTTCCAGGGCAATGTCTGGGCTGGGAGGGGCCATGAAATGTGGCTGGGGTAGGGTGTTGTAAGAAGGTCCTGGAGGTGGTCCAGGTTCTCAGGCAGGCCTCAGCCATGACCTCATCAGGAGGAAGCAGCTGCACCTGATAAAGGGGTTTTATTGCATTTCCCCTGATGCCCTAACTCACCCCTCTGTCCCCAGGGTCATAGGCTTGGGCACAGCACCCTCCCCACTCCTCTCTCCCCTGCATGGCCAGGTTTCAGGGGATCTAGGAGAACTGGGATGATCACTGGCCTGGATACGGGACCCTGCACTACCCACAGAACTGTGGGTGCTGAGGGTGATCCTCTAGGGGGCTCCCGGGCGGGGTCTGTGGGATCTGTGGGGGGAAGCAGGTCGCGTTCCCAGCTGAGAGGGCCCAGGACTGCTGATGTGGGGTCGAGCATGTTGAACTAGTTTGAATCCAAATGAAAGCATATCCAAAGTATGACAGGCATCTTATTATAGAAATACACTGGGTGGGGGAAGAAGCCAAGTGGCTCTAGGACCACCCGGGGGGACGACGGGCAACAGACAACAGACGGCCCACGTCCCAGCTCACTTCTCCAATCCTGGGAACTGGGGAGGTGTTAGAACCTTCCACCTGGAAGTAAGTTATTCTTCACCAGCAGCAAGCAACTAGGGGCCCCATCTGTTGCGGCCCCTGGTACAAGTGGCCACACGTTTGCCCCGCCCCTCCCCCAGGGCTGGGCACCCAGAGGCTCCCATTGGGAGCCACTCCGACTCCCGCTGGGTCAGACGGCCCCTATCTCCCCCACTCTTCTGCATGCGGTTCAGAATCTGAGATCTTGCTGGGGTACCTAACACTTTGGCCAAAACTTGCAAGGTCACCTCTTTATGCCTGACCTCTGAGGGATTCCTAGAGGATGTAGGGGAGTTGAGGGAGGCCTTGGAATCAGGGCATTGGAGGGCACATGCTGCTCTGGCAAGGAGGAACTTGAGCAGGTCCTGCCCCTCATGTGTGGAATGGCTGCCCCGTGGCTCGGCCATCTGGCTGCTGTAGGTCATTTCCACGGCAGCTTTCAGGGGCAGAGTGACCACAGCCTTTGTGATCTAGTAAGATACAGAAGAGGTCCCTGTCATGGGGTGGGGGGAGGCGCAGGCCATCCTTGGAAGCAAGATACACTCGGCCTCTCTGAACATGGCTCCAGCTGAAGCAAGACGTTTTCCAGCGGTCTGGTGGGGGTGGGGCTTAATGAGAGCTTGAACATGCCTCCTTTCCTGGTGGTGAGGCCCAATTAGGATTTGGAAGGTGGTTACCAAGTGGTTAATTCAGTGAGGAAGAGAAGGGTCTGAACCTCAAAATTTTCCTAGAAGCATTTTTCTTGGGAGACTCCAAGGAAATGCAGCTCCTTGCATGGAAACCCTGAGCGGTGCTCAGAGTCTGGGGCTCAGAAGACCCAGACGGCAGGATCCACGGGAAGGTCCCGGGAAGGAGGATTCAATGGACACAGAGAGAAAGCTAGCCCTCCTCTCTCTGCTCTGACTGGTAGGATCTCGTCTGCTGCTGCCTCTCTGTGTCCCTCCTCTTCCAGTCTGTGCACCACCATGCCATCCCTTAGCAGAGGGCAGAGTGCACTTGAATATGGATCCCACACACCGTGGCAGTGAGATCTTGTGTGGTTTTAACTGTTTTGTTTGTCTGTAGAAAGGGATGGCCAGTGGGGGAAACGCAGGAGATAAAGGTGTACAGTGCTGGGGGTGGTGGTGGTGCCCAAAGCTTGGTGGCTTCCGCCCTTGCAGCCCTCTCTCTACCCCCTCCCATGCACCTCATGGCTGTATACCTCTTCTCATTCTCTAAACCAGGGGTCCTCAAACTATGGCCCATAGGCTGAATCTAACTGTGGCCTGTTTTTATTAATAGAGTTTTATTAGAACTCAAACATTTGCTTATACATTGTCTATGACTGCTTTCCCATTGAGTTGTTGTGACAGAGGTCTATGGCTCTCAGAGCCTAAAATACATACTATGGGACTCTTTACAAAAACAAATGTACTGATCCCTGCTCTAAACTCAACATTTGGGATGCCTCCAAATTTGCCTTCCTGGTCTTTTTTCATTTCCTTCTCTATCCTCTCCCTTGGTGGTCTTTTTAACACGAAAGCATTATTTTTCACCCTGTTAATTTGCTTCCACATCAAAACTTCAGCCTTTCTCTCAAAGTCCAGACATACAAATATTCATTGACTAAATTCAGCATGTTTAAACTGAAACTCATTATCATTTCCCCCAAATCTGCTTCTCTTCTGGATTACCCTATTTTAGTTAATAACAACTCCAATCCACAGAGCTCAAACCCTGTGGTCAGTGGCATTTGCTGAGTCTCTCAGACTTTTTGTGCTTTATCTCTCTAATCTGGTAAAGTGCTTGTCACCTGAGGAGATGGGAAATATCCTCTTCACAGGGTAGGGAAGTAGGGACAGAATGGGTTAATGCTTGTACAACATTCAACCCTAGGCTGACACAGAGAAAGGGCTCCTAATCCATCTGGATGGATGGATGGATGGATGGATGGATGGTTGGATGGATGGATGGATGGTTGGATGGCACCTGGGTGGGACAGAGGGTAGGTGGATGAGTGGATGGTTGGGACAGGCTCCAACAGCTACATGAAGTTAGATATGGGTGCTGGTGTCATGACAACTCTGCTTCAGGAAACTAATTATGGCAACAGTATACTAAACTGTTTAGAGGGAGGAGGGCTCGGAAGATCATATCCTCATCCCAGGTTACTAATGGTCTCGGCACTACCTAAGATGAGTAAAGGTGAGAAGGAGCCAGGAAGATGCTGCTGGAGGACTGGATGGTGACCAGGGCTACTCAGGCAGAGGAAGGAGACAGAGCAGGGAGAATATGAGGGATTCAGCAGAGGCGACTGCATACTTTGAGCTCTAGGGACTGGGGCTACTGTTAACCAAAATGGGGTAATCCAGAAGAGAAGCAGATTTGGGGAAAATGGTAGAGAGTTTGAGTTCAGACATGCTGAATTTAGTAAATATGTTCTTGTAAAGGTCCCATGTTCTAGAAAGTGACTTAAGGTAACTTATTGAAATGCATGCTATCCAAGTGAAGGAAGTTAGGAATCCAGGGCTATGGGAACAGGATGAAGCTTGGAAGGTCACTAAAAGTGAGCTGAGGAGACTGAAGAGAGGACTGAGGAGGAGAACCGTCCACCTCCCAGCGCTTGAGGGAGGGGGCCCAAATGGGCTCATATTTGCAGAACACTCAACTCTGGGTGGGCAGAGAAAGGCTCCATGAATGCTCACGATTCCTTGCCGTTATTTTGACTTTATTCATTTATTTATTTAAACATGCATGACCAGCCTGATAGAGTCTAAGATCCCTGAGGGTAGGTGCTGTGAGCTGTGTCTTATTATAATCCTCCTTCCCTTCTCCTTAGCGGTCTCCCCACCCCCTGCCCCCGGCTCTTAATATGCAAACATGGTGGAGTAGTTGTCACCCAGTTAGTCTGGATGACTGAATGAGTGACCGGGATCCTATTAGGTTGGCTCCTGTCTGCACATCTGGTGCATGGGCACAGTTTCTGCCATGATGTGACCCTGGCCACAGTTCAGCCCCAGAGCAGGTCCAACCTCGAGCACATGAGCAAGGCTTGGCGTGTGCACTGCAGGAATGGAGTGTTGGAAGCGGGACCGAATGGGCACTCTGGGGGCAGAGGAAAGGGGCTGTAAAGTTTGTTGAATGTTTTATTTAGTGTGAAATTATTTCTCACTTTATTTGAGTTTTTTTCCTTAGCAGTAGGCATCCAGAGCCATGCTTAATTTAAGAATGTATCTGCTTATTACATGCTGTGATTCCCAATCATAAAATCTCCTAGAATTGTACTGAAAGTTGGCAGAGGTAAACAAACCATATGTAATCCCTCCAAAACTGGGAATTTTGGATGTCAAGTAATGGATTGTTACATTAAATTTTATTATTATTACTTTTGTTATCCACATGGGCATTTTATAATCGAAAATTAGTATACTTTTTAATTTAAAAAAGATTTTTGGGTCCTTAAAAATACACCCACTTCTATTTTTAGGTTTTTTGAAAACCTGATTTCTGCAAAGTGAATACCTAAAATAATTCTTTCCCCTTCCAAAATTTGGGGAGCAACTTTCACTCAGGAGTCAGGGGAGATGTATTCAACTAGGTCTTCATTTCTGCGCCTAGAGGGAGGGATTTAACTGCCTCCTAGGAATGAGGTCTGTGTATTATTACTTACTCTGCAATGTCCAATTTGGTCTTTGATCTTTGGGCCATTGTTAATTTTATGGTTTACACAATTCAAAGTGTCAGACAACTGCGAAGTGTTTGCTCAGGAAAGAAAACCAGAGCAGAACGCCTCCATGGCTCAGCAGCCCTCGCGAACAGGCAAGTCTAGAGAGACTCCAAGCAAATATTTGCACAGCAAATTGCATATTCCAAGGCTATGTACTCAAGTGAAACTCTTTTTTCAAGGGCCCTAGAGACTCAGGCATCCTGCTACCTGCCTGGGAAGGTAGCGGTGGGTGATTGGTCCTCTTTGATTGGCCTGGAGTGCTCTGGACACACAAAACAAACACACAAGTGTGTTCTGCCTGCTGTGGGAACTGCGTGGGTCTGTGTTCCTCATGGGATGATTTGGAGATGCTCCCTTGGGTTCCTTGTGCAGGATTGGCGGTAGGACGGGTGTTTGGGCAGATCAGGGAGTGGTGCAGTGAAGACTTGATTTTGGAGTGGGAATTGTGGGGAAGAGGATGAGCATTTGGTGAGTACCACTATGTACATCACTAAATTTCAGTTCTTGTTTAATTTCCACAAATGCCTGTTAAGGGCTGGAGTTCCCCATTTTGTGGCATAAAAGTGGGCACCCTGTCCAAGGTCACATGGCTGGTAAGGAGCAGAGCTGGGAGCTGTATTCAAGAGTGTGGGGGTTCCAACTCCCTGAGTTTTGCACAGTGTCACAGTCTGGCTTGACTTCTCTTCCTCATTAGATGAGTCCCCCACTCCAGGGGCAGCCTGCCTGGCCTTGCAGCTTGAGGATGGTTCCCAAGTTTTCGTCTCTCTCATAAGGGCAGGGTCAGGGTCCCACAGACCTATGATCTGGATACTCATTCTTCGCCGGAGAACAGAGGGGGTCAGTACCGCAAGCTGGCTCCTCTGGGCTGGCCCAGGGATGGATTTGGGGACGCTATAGGAGTTCTAGAGACAAATCAAGGGCAGCCTTTGATCTAGGGGCTCCTCGCACAACTCTCCTTGGGGTAACTCCTGGTGAAGGCAAAGTGTGTGATTTGGTCAGGGGTAGAAAAATATGTGGGTGTGCATTGTATAAAACTTTCATGCCTGTGAGAGGTCCACAGATGGTTTTGTTGCTGGGGCCTCATGATCTGTGTTATAAGGCAGGTGCTGGCCAGCGAGCGGTCCATGGCCCATAGAATTTTATGGAGTCATGAGGGAAAAGCATCCTTTCAAGCCACAGAGTTAAGAACCACATGCATTTTCCAGGCCTCCAGCTCCTCTGGTTGCCAGAATGGAACTCATGAGTATTTGGGGTTCAGGTTCCAGGCACAGTGGAGCATGGGGAGCTGGAGGGGAGTGCAGAGTGCAGAGGAAGAGAGGACATGCAAGGACAGAGTGGGCATGCAGCCAAGAAAGCCTGGGGCCGTCCCCAGCGGCTCTTACACTGTTGGGCTGATGATGAGAGTCTGATGGGTGGTCCAAGGTAGAGCATCGGTAGAGTCCTTCAAGGCAATGGGCACCCAGACTCCTGTGGCTCAGCATCCAGGAGGACAAAATCATACAACCACCTGGGCACTGAGACCGTGTTCTCTTGCATAATAGCAAGGGGTTTGGATGTTTTTTGGGTCTACTTTAAGAACCTAGTCTTCTGTATTTGGAACTCTGTGAAGAATCCAAATCATTATGTGGTGTTTCTTTAGGATCTCAGTCTTCAGAGGGTAGATAGTGAAATATGGTTTGAGTTATCTGGTTTTTTTTTTTCGGCTTTTTGGCTAATATCAGATGTGTATTTCTTACTTGAAGCTGAAAGGAGCATGGCTTTATATGGACATTTTAAACTGACATTTCACTGGACACCTTCAGGTGTCAAAACGAAGCAGAATTAACCTTTCTGTCCTGTTCACACATTATAATTACTACCACATTCCAATATTTATGTACACTGCTGGGTTACCATTTCTAGAAGGTCTTAATCAAATGGTTGAAAAAATACATTCTGCCTCAGGTCTGTCAACTGGCCAGTATTTTCCTATTATGCACAGTTATGACATGTACCATTATTAAAGCAAACCTGACCTTTCTAAAGGAAGGCCCAGTCAAATGTCATATTCAGTATTCCAAAATGGCCTTGTAAAAATGCATGAAAGCAATCTTGGGAGAAGCCATTTTCCAAGAAAAGCCAAGTCAGAATCTTGTGAAATCTTGCTGGGTTTTAGTTTTCTCTATCAGATTACATCCTGGGTTTCCGAGGGGATTACAGATTACAAACCAAAAGGAAGGCCTTTTTTTTTTTGAGTTGGAAGAAAAGCAAATAAAATATGCAAGATGTTTATATTTCCAACAGCTCAAGTATACACACACACACACACACACACACACACACACACACATCCCCACACGCCACTAAGAACATAAACTTTTTAATGAGTGCCTGCAGTCCTATCATTTTCTGTGCACGAGTCTTTAGCATAAAAATCAGATTGCATCTGGAATGGTTCAACAGTGGAGAGGAGCTAAAGGCCCCGAGAACTCTCTGCTTGCCTGAAACCTGTCCCATCTCCTTGACAGTGACCATGGCCTCTTTCCGTGCGTGGCGAAACCACCACTCCCACGCCCCACCCCCGCCCACCACTTAGGAGAGCTCTCCAGCTCTCCCTCACTTACTTGCCCCAGAAATGCATTCACATCCTGGTATTTATGCCACATGAATGCGGGTGTGTCTGTAGGAAAATGGAGCAAGCAGACACTTTCCAGAGGGATGACCTCTGCAGTCCTCAAAAGACACCAGCACCCATGGACATCGCATTGCTCTTTCCATTTCCAAGGGGAAGCTCAGATGCCCCATTGTATTTCTCAGTCTTCATTGAACTCTGAACTCTCAAGAACACTTGGGACTGCTTGTCCTCTGAGTTGGATATTAAAATCATGGCTTCCATGATTAAGATCCGGGCAGAGGAGGATGAAGGATCTATCTATTTCGTAAAACTACTTACCTATGGATTTGAGACTTGCCTCCCATCCACCCACTGCCCACCATTTTCCTCTGGGATTCTGGTCCCCTTTGCACTGCTGCCCACACATCTCCTGGAAATGGTCTCTTTCTGTAGGGCTGACCCTCCCTCCTGCCCTCTCAGCCCTCTGCTTATTTTGTTCGGCTAATGCCTTTGCTATGTGAACCTATTTTGACTGGTTCTCCAGTCAAAACTGACCTCACCCAGATGAGGATTGCAATCCTACACCCTCCTCCCTCCCTGATCCAACCACCCTGTCCTGGCAGAATTCCCCACTTCCCCCAGGGGACCTTCTATGTTAAGTCAAAAGAACATAGACGACTTGAATGCACTTAAATGTCACCCACCCATCTTGAGGACATTTCATTTGTAAAAAATATTTTGTGTCTTGCCTAGCATGTGATTATAATACTTGCTTGATTGTTATTTGTTGAGTAAATAAAGGAAGGCATGAGGCATGCATGAATGTATGAGTCCTGCTCCGAACTCTTTTAAAATGTAGGGCAGTTTCCATTTTATCTGTCATGGATGTAACAACACTCATTCCGTAGATTCTTCTGATAACGAAATAAAATACCAGGGACACCAGTTTGCATTAGGCACTCAGGAGACACCAGCTCCCTTTCCTGGCAGCCTTCAGCACCTTGGTATCTTTCTATACATTTTGGTATTTTGTACTTTATATACATTTTACTGTTACTGTTTATATCAGCATTTTACTAGTGGCTAGGTGAGAGTCCGTATCCTACCCCCGGTAGAGGGATGATGTCCTGTGTGTGTTGGTATCTCCTTTCTCCCCAGTGGAAGTTCCAAGCATAATTTCTGCTACTTGAGGAAGCAGGTGTTTTTTTTCTGAGTCAGCTGCACTCATTTCCTCAGGGGCAGTGAGGGCAGGGGCAAGGCCCTCACCTTGTCACTCCCAAGACTCACCTTCCATGGTCCCGCATCATGGCCTCACCTGGGGCCTGGACCATGGCAGGACCCCCACCCAATCTGCCTGGAGGCTGAGCTTCATCCACAGGTCTGACCCTCCCATCCCATGGGCTGGCCTGTGACCATGACCTTGGCTAGAACCTACAGCGTTGATATACAGTAGGTCATTATCATCCCCCAGAACCTGGAGGAACAGGTATGTCCTAGGTCATGGTGAGAAATACAGTTTACATCCAACCTAGTGCACATGCATGCGTATGTACACACACACACACACACACACACACACACACATGCACACCCCTGAAGCAGGCATCTTATAAAAAGCACAGACGATGTATTCTGATAGTCTGTTATTTTTATTCCACTCCAGGCAAGCCTAGTCTATTTCAGTATTTTAAATGCTAGCTGTGGTTCTCTACATTGATTTTGCATTAATTTACCTCAGTGGCTTGAGACCCTCTATTAGCAAAATGATGTCTTAGGCAATTACCCGGAAGACCAGAGGGGGAGTTTCAGCGCTGCTCTATAGGCATTAGGTGAGCTTACGCAGTTGGTCAGACTTCATGCTACAGTGGCCACAAGTAGGACCAGGATTAAGGTGAGGCAAGAAAGCTGCCTAATTTAAAGGCACAGAATTTAAGGAAGTGCTCAGTTTCCAGACTGCAAACCTGAGGGTAGGATCTTACGTTTGGTACCCTACCCTAGCCCAAGCCTGGTCCCTGTGAATAATCATTCTGTTTTACAGATGAGACCTTGTCACTGAGGGGCGTGGCCTTGGCCCGGTGGTGGAGGCACCTGGATTGGGCTGACTTCCCAGGTGTTGTGAGCTTCCTGGCCAGCCGTGTGGGGTTCCGTGGGCACAACCACGCTGACAGCAATGGAACAGTCTCCCTTACGTGAAACAACAGGGAACTACATTCGGTACCACGCAGTGGGGCCAAGTGGAGATGAACAGGTTAAATTTCTGCAGTCAGGGTTGGGTATCTTGGTTTGGTGGTTTCTTAAAACACAAGTCATATTCCACAGCCCTGAGGCTGGACAGGCTTAGCCCTCTGTGTTTGTGAATGAGTCATTTCCCACCCACCACGACCTGGAGTGTGGTTGACGGAGGAGAGAGTCAGCAGGACAGCTGGAGCAAATGCCCGGGGGGAAGCTCCGGAATGAGCAGGCTTGTGGCCCCAGGCTCAGCTGTCACACAGTTTAACGTGTCTTAGGTTAGAGGCCGCAGGTGGCATGGGAAGAACACAGATAGCCCTCATCGGTGTTTCTTGGCCAGGTACCCCCACTCCCCTGAGGTCCCCTCACTGTCCACTCATCTACCCATTCATCCCTCTTCCTTCCCTATCTGCCTTCATCCTGCTTCCCTTCCTGCATGTTGCTCTTCCCACCAGCTGGAATGCTGTGGCTCTTCGCAGGTTAAGAGGAAGCCTGTCTGCCTGGCATAGATTGTGGCTGGTTTTGGCTAAAAGAGCCTGAACTTGCATCTGACCTCTGGGCTGCCAGTCCCTTGTGAGCTCATGCAGGAATGATGACTTCATGACTACCTCCAGACACCGCTCTCCCTGCAGCTGGTCTATCAGCCCCTTGTGCAAGGACTGGGAGCTATAACGTGTACTGAACACCTTCTAAGACACCCAGCCTAGCCGAGTGTCACAGGGAACATAGACTTGCAACACATATTTGTTCAAGGACTAAAGACCCCACATAAGGACAAATCCAATCAAGAGAATCCAGGCAGTAATTGAGGAAGTTGGTACTGGGTCCCACAGGAGAATGGAGGCTTCAAGTCAAGGGGAGAGGGTCTGTTTGCCTCTGTCAGTGGCTGAGAGTTTTAGTGGGGATGGAACCTAGATCCAGCTTTTGGTAAATTCACTGAAACTTTCTGACCTTTAGTTTCCTCATCTATAAAATGGGGGCAATATAACCCTGACCCCCTTGGTGGGTTTTGAGAGTCAAGTGAGGTGGTGAGTGTAAGACCCAATCATAATGAGGAATATCAGCTGGTAGTTTTGCAATTTGGGCTTAGCTGTGTCCTTGGCAGAAGGTGGCTGCTCTGCCACACCCCATTACAAGTACCTAGGAACAGAGCTGTCCAGGGCTCCCTCTTGGTGGCCTGCCCTTCCCCACAGGGTGGCTCTCGGAGACCAGGCTGTGGACTGTCGACCAATGCCTTCACCTGCACTTGGCAGTCCCATCTGAAATTTGCCATGGCTATGGATGAAACTTTCCCTACCTGAAGTCAAGGTGGGGTTCTGACACCAGAATTTTGTTTTCTCTGACACCAGAATTTTTAACACTTTGAAGTCGAAAGTAGTCTTCAAAGACGGGGAAGACGCGCACCTCCATATGATTTTTGTCTAAGGAACTATAAATGAAAGTCAGACAAACTCTTTCTCTCTTGATCACCAACACCACTTGCTTTGAAAATTTGGAAAATACAGAAAAGTGAATATATATACCCATACACACCAGCCACAGTGTCGCTAAACAGAGGGGAGGCATTGTTAATATCTCGTTGTACTATAATCTGTCCTCTCGAGTATGTTTTTTTATGTAAATAAGGTCCCTATATAGGTAATTTTAGATCTTTTTTGGTTGTTGTTGTCTAACATTATAATATAAATATTTCCTGGTCTTAAAGATACTTGGTAAACAAACTAAAGTCTGCATTGCATAGCATTGGCTGTATGGGTCATGATCTATTCACCCTGCCCCATAATGTTGGACACAGATTGTCCCAGAATTTTCTCTGTGATAAAACTGGTGTGGTAGGTGGTAGGAATGTATTTTATATCAAATTCTCCCAACACCTTCCCTGGAAAACATTTTACTTAGGTCTGATGTTGCTCATAAGAAGGGAGAGATGGGATGTTTACATCCTTCCCAGAGAAAATACTTGTTCACAGGCTGGCCTTTGTCATCGGATGGTGTCGGTGGCTTCCTGGGCTCTCCAGTGCCTGCTGTAGATTTTCACGCAGAGGGGAAATGCCGATGTTCTAAATCATGGGAAGTAGCATACTTATAACAACAACAATGACCAGGCACTGCAGGTCACCGCCTTAATCCTCACTATGGCCCCGTGAGGTGAGTGTGGTGATGGTTTTTACAGATGAGCAGATGGAAGGTCAGAGACAGTCAATAACTCACCCCGAGTCTTGAAGCTGGTGAGTGGAAGGTAAACTTGGAAAGAGCCATGCACACACTCCCTGGGGAAACCACGTCCAAAGGAAAGAAAACAAAGCCAGTTGCATTGACCCAATCGCCTTGCCTGAGGAGGGGAGCTGGGTAGAGACAAGTAAGGATGTATCCATTTTTCATTCGTGAAGCTTGGTAATCAAGGATGCAAATTTTCCTAACTTCCATGCATATACTCATTCTTCTGGTCAAGGACTCATTTAGTTATTAATTTGATCAACAGATATTAATTGAGCCTCTACCAGATGCCAGGTGGGGAATGTAATAGTGAGCAAAGCAGGCTGTCCCTGGTGACTTGTCAGGAGGCTGATGCTGGATCATTTTACACACATGTGCACACGTACCCACACGTTAACTACAACTGTGATAACTGCCCTGAAATGCATAAGTTTTTCTAAGAGGTCAGGGGGGAGTTCCCTGGGCAAGGAATATTTACTGAAACCTAGGGAAGAGCAGGAATCAGCCAGGCAAGAAGGAAGAGGCCACATCAGCGGCAGTGGGAGTGTACACCATCTCAGAGTCAGAAGAGCAGGGTCTGTTAACTACGTCAGCTGGTAGACCACATCTAGCCTACCACCTGTTTTGTCAATAAAGTTTTATTGGAACTCAGCTATGCCCATATGCTTATGTACTGTCTGTGGTTGTTTGTACACTACAACAGAGACCTTGTGGGCCACTGATCCTAAAATATTTACTATCTGGCCCTTTATAGAAAAGGCCCAACAATTCCACCCCTGGAGAAATGGAATAGTGTCTGCGAGGTATGGTGAATGAAGGGGTATTAGCCCAACAACAGAGGAGGGGTGAGCCAATAGGCCTTACAGGGGTAGGAGGCCACATGCAGGAGTCTGATCCTTTCCTGAGCACCAAGAGGGAGACATTGAAGGTTTTGCACAGAAAAATATGTGGATGTGTGATTTTAAAAGATTACACTTTTCACCTAATGGTCCCTAATGCTGAACTTTCAGGCTTCCTTTCCTTGGTTTATAAATAATAAGTGGTCACTTAATAAATATTTGCTAAATATAAGAACAAATTATTGCAAAAGGTTTCAGTGGTAATCCAATTTAATAGGAATACAATAATTTAGTGAGACCTAAATTTTATATGTGCACTTCACGCTATTTTTTATATATAATTTTAAATGTGCACTTATTTTATATGTGCACTTCATGCTATTTTTTTGAAAATGCACATCCTGTAAATAAGTCTTAAGTCTTTTTATTAATGCTGTTCACAATGTTGTTCTTCTTTGTGCAGATTCTATATTTCAATATTTTAGCTCAAAGCAAAGTAAGTCTATGGAGGGAAGAGAGCTGTAATGACAGAGCCCACATTTTTGTTTTCGCTTTCAACATGCCAGGTTCCTTTGGACAAGAAGCGTGGTTACCCAGCTGAATTTGGTGTGAGTCCGAAAGGTAGAGTTTTAGCAGGAAGTTTGGTCTAATACATCCACCTGCTTACTGGGAGTAAGGTAATGTCTATAGGTGTTAAAAGTGTTGGTTACTTTCTTGAACCTGATCCTGCTAGATGTTTATGAATATCTCAGTCTGACCATCTGGTCAACCTGAAAATTACTCCAGCCAGAGTGAGCCCCGGGGGCCAAGGAGATGCTCCCTACGTGTACACATTCACACAAACGGACACACATGTGCATGCATGTTCTGACATACTAGATTACTTGAGTTGTATTGGTCAGTGTGATACTTAATTTTATGGGTCAACTTGACTGGGCCACAGGGTGCCCAGACATTTGGTCAAACATTATTCTTGGTGTGTCTGTGAGAGTGTTTCTGGATGAGATTAACGTTTGGATAGGAGACTGAGGAAAGCAGATTGCCCTCCACGGTGTGGGTGGGCCTCAACCAATCTGCTGGAGACCAGAAGGAAACAAACAGGCTCAGTCGGGATGATCTCCTCCTGCCTGACTACCTTGAAACAAACATCAGTCCCTTCCTGATTTTCAACTCAAAGTGAAAAATCAGCTCTTCTTAGGTCTCGGGCCTGTTGGCTTTTAGACTGGAACTACCCATCAACCCTCCTGGGTCTTTGGCTTGTCAGCTGAAGATCTTGGGACTTCTCAGCCTCTGTAATCATGTGAGCCAATTCCTTATAATAATCTCTTTATACATATGTCTTTCTGTGTGTATATATGTGCAAATATGTAGATATATGTATGTGTGTGTATATGTCTGTGTGTCTGTGTGTATTTGGCTCCATTTCTCTGGAGAATCCTGGTTCATAAGTATTTTCCTCAGTCGCCACCTTCCTCAGCTTACCCTCTGCATTATTATTTTCTTAATGTTTTCCTTTGAATTGACTTACTTACTTTTGTAGTAGGTTATAAAGGGAACTTGGTATCCATGCTTGAAATTGAAAAGTACTATCACCACGAACAGAAACCAAAGAATGTCGTGCCCTTGGGTTGTCACTGTGACCCATGTAGGCTCAGCCTCTGAGGCCTGCTCTCTTTCTCTGTTAAGTAGGGAGATTAGCACATGTTGGGTGTTAAAGACAGACTATCAACAAAGACAGATGCAACATCAGTGAAGTTCTCACCATGTGATTTATGATTTTATGCCTAATGCTTACCCTGGACAGGCGCAGAGGCTCGTCCCGGCCCCTGTGAGCTGACTTATAGCTTCGGCTTTCCTCAAAGGTGGAGGTCAGCAGAAGGCCAGAAAGTGGTTCTCTCTTTTTTTTTTTTTTTCTAAGATTTATTTATTTATTTGAGGGAGAGAGAGAGAGCAGTGGATGGGCAGAGGCAGAGGGAGAGGGAGAATCTCAAGCAGATTCCACACCAAGTGTGGAGCTTGACACAGGGCTCGATCTCATGACCTGAGCTGGATTCAAGAGCTGGACGCTCAGCAGACTGAGCCATCCAGGAGCCCCCAGGAAGTGGTTCTTAAAACTTTCTTTTAATACAGATCTCCAGAGGAGTTTACTAGAAATGCGGCTCCTGGGCCTCCCATCCCCAGGGCTTCTGATTCAGGGGCAGGTTGGAAGCTGACCCAGTTCCCAGGTGGTGGGGTGTTCTCTCACCCATAGTGGCAGCTGCTCTGAGAAACAGCTGAGGCCTGATCCATGGAGGGTCTGGGATGAGCACAGTCCCAGATGAAGGGCCTCCAAGCAAACAACCATAAGTTGCTCCCAAACAACCCGAGGGAATGTTCTGGCTTCATTCTTACAGGGATGGTTTGGAAAAGTAATCTGTATGCTACAAATGTGCACATAATTGCACCTCTTTCTAAGAGTGATTTTGGCTTGAAGCATTCTATTGCTGAATTCCTGGAATGAGAAATTGTTAGATCCTTACTTAAAGCAAAGAAAAGTAAAATACAGAGTGCATTAAGAATTACCTGAAGGGAAGAGAGGCATATGCTGTCTGATTTCTGGGTTACCAAATAGACTCAGGCAATGAGAAGCCAGCAATTCTCTTCTCCTCCCGGGGTTCATTTTCATTCCCTGTAATGGGCTCCATGGGCCCGAGAGGATATGTCCATATATGTTCAGGATATGTCCTGGAACCTGTGAATATTACCATATATGGCAAAAGATGTGATTAAATCAAGGATCCTGGGAGGAGGAGCTTGTCCTAGACTATCCAGATTGGTCCTTAGTCCCATGCCAAGGTCGTTAGGACAGTGAAGTGGAGGGAGACCACACAGATGGAAGAGAAGGGGGAGGCAGGCACCCACAAGCCAACGGACACCCGGAACTGCCAGAATCCAAAAGGGGCGAGGGAGCATGCTCTCCTGGGCTTCTCAGAGGAAGCATGGCCCCGACAACACCTTGACTTTGGACTTCTGGCTCCCAGAACTGTGAAGGAATAAATTTCTATTATTTAAAGCCACCAAGCTTGTGGTAATTTATTGCAGTAGCCTCAGAAAACTAATACACAACCCAGAGCGAGATCTAGGAATGAGACTCAAGGGGCTGTTGATACGACTCTCTATAAATAAGGCAAAGCTCACAGTTCCCTGGGAGGACAGTCAGACCAAATTACTTTGTTATTCATAGAATACTCACACACACACACACACGCACACACACACACACACACATGACTGTGTTACACAGATGTGGCTTTTCTATGCTCTTACCTGGGAAGGTTTGCCTGAGCTAGCAACCCTGTCCTCTGGCTTTGGCCATGGCCAGTCAGTCACGGACCATTCTTCTCCACCCCACAGGACACACAGACCTGTGGGCACCGTTCTTACCTGACATCACGAGGCATTTGGGATGGAAGATGGGCTCTCAGGAAAGGTCCAGAGCAGCACAGCCCAACAGAAACACAACATGAGCCACATACATAACCTTAAACTTTTTTGGAATCTCTATTCAAAATATTTTTTAGAAGGTGAAATTAATGTTAATAATATAGTTTATGTAACTCAGTATATCTCAAATATTATCATTTCAATGTGTACTCTATAAAAATTACCAGTGAAATATTTTATATTCTTTTTTTTTTCCCCTGGCGTTAAGTCTTTGAATCCAGCATCCATTTCACAGGTGAGTCTCGATTCGCACCTGACAGGACAAGTGCTCGCCCACCCCATGACGAGACGCTTCCATGCTGGACGGTCCAAGGCTAGGGCTCACGCAGCTATGGAACCGTGGGCCCCAGGGGCTGCTGTGATCCCTCAGCTCTGTTTTTAGATCCACGTGGCCCCTGACAGCGATGCCTTGCAACTCTTTCCAAGGAAGCCAGCCTGTGTGGTTGTGGTTTGGGGCTGGGGGCATGCAAAAGCCCACGAAGGAAGATGCTCCTGAGAGCAAAGCAGACACCAGAGTGAAAATGACAGCCGCGGTCCACGGATCTGCCAATCTTCCTATCAGTTCTGTACAAATTCCTGGGCCCTGCAGGGATTTGATGCGGTTGAGGTCCTGAAAGTTCTTAGATCGTGAGACCTTCTAGACCCAAATTCCCTCCCGTGGCACCAGTTCGTGAACAGGCTGGCCGTGCCAGACTTGAAGTGTCTTTAGAGAGAGGAGGGGACGAGAAATTGGTTTACCTCACTTTGAATGGAAAGTTAATTGCTTTTTGGAAAGTTGTTTTCAGCCAGATGAGGACCACACAGAGGAGAAAGAAGCATTGCCCTCCGATGGGAGCTGAGCCAAGAAGGACAATAGCCGTCTGCTTTTCTGAGTCTGATGGACATTGAGGGCAACCCAAGGCGGGACCATTGTTCATGCTGACAGCTTAACAGCAGGCTCGAGGAAGAAGAGGCCGTGATGGCAGTGGGGAGCCATAAACACTTAATCCGTCACAGAAACTTCGAGGGAATCAGGCGCCATGGAGGCCAGACCTAGCCCTTAATTGTCGGGTAATTCGCTGTCTGGGGCTGCGTGTCTGCACCGCGTTGCCGCCTGCGTGGGAGCGAGGGCGGCACAGGGAGGGCGTGGTGGCGTCCGTGCCCCAGAGCCCTGGGCAGGATGATGGATACCCACCTGTCCACGGCGCTGGTCTTATTTATTCAAATTAACAGGTGCCCAGAGCTGGAAGAGGAACGGATCTGGACTCAGATGAAGATGAATTGTGGCAGAAATGGAAGCTACAACCCAGAAAACGGACGTCATCTGGCCGCTGGGATTTTATTACCTAATCACAGCCGTGAGCTTGGACTTCTGGAAATGTTTCTGTGATTGACTGGGCACCTGGTCTCCCCTTGGACTTGTTGGGATACGTGTTTAGCGATGCGTGTGGGAGCAACATAGACTGTAACGGGCATGTCACACCCTTCTCTTTTTCTAGCATGTTCCTTCGGTCACTCTAGTACTGTCAATGTTTCGCTGCTGATGACCAGGCTTCAGTCATAATATTAAGCCTAAGTGACAAGCTGTCACCCAAGACCAGGGGCCAGCGTTACTTAAAGCCCTCAGCCATGGCTAAGCATCTCCTACCAGCTACGAGATGCTGGTGCTCTTTGGAGGCTGGCATTGAGTGCCAAGCCTGGGAAAGGAACCAGCACGGTCATGACCCTGGGGTCCTCTGGTGGCCGTCAGCACCTTTGTCTTGTGTATGTTCTCGGGTCCTGGTATTTGCCTTTTTCCCCCTTGGCTACATCTTTAGCACCTTGACTGAGGGCATCCACTACAAGTTCTGATCATTTTATTCTCACCACCCCTGCATTCCCAGAAGCAATTCTAGCCCCGTGTCGCTGGGCATTGACCCTGGCTTCCAGGCATGCAGTGTGCAACTCACATCCTCCTGGCCCCCCGTGTGACGTCTGCCTGCAGGTGTCCTTACCTGACGGCTGGCATCCAGCACACAGAGGGTGTTTCCTGCCCCACCTGAGGCTTCCCCAGTGGGCAGACTCTGCACGGACCCTATGGGATGGGCTGGTAATATGGGAGTTCGTGCCTCAGACAGTTTCTCAATCAGCAGGGCAAGGAGCCAACCAGTGGCTGAATTCTTTGCCTGAATCCCTGGAGGGATTATTCCTGAGACATTCTCTGCTTTTCTCAGAGGCTCCTACGTGGCATCCCCATGTTCCTTTCAGAATGGACACCTTAGTAACACAGCTCATGTGGCTTCTTATCTTCCGTGGCTTCCCTCCAGCCCTGCCCACTGCACCCATGGTAGTCTTGTTGCTCAGAGCTACATTTCTAGGGTCTCTGATTTTGGGGGGACATGGAGGATGGGGAGAACCCGGAGTCCTGGCTCCCACCGAGGGCCACCCCTCCTAGTGACTGCACATGTCCAGGGTACCGGGTGCCACACGGAGTGCTTTGGAAGGATCACTTGCTGTAATTCCACCATGCTTCCATTGGCAGGGGCTCTTTTGATCCCCATTTTGTAGAGGAGGATGCTGAAACCCAAGGTCAAAGGATGCGCTCAGCCTGATTAGACAGCTCAGTCTGGGATTTTAATCCAAGCGGTCTTGGTCCAGTTTTGCGACACAAAATACTGCTTCCACAATTAATCAATTAAAAAAAAATAATGAATTTGCCTTGTGCTCTTTGAGCCCAGGAGTGCACTCTGCTGAAATGCTGTGTGGGTCTCAGACTCTCTGCAATCCAGCTTCTGCTGGAGTCAGTGAGGACAGAAAACAAGGAGACAGTGGTGGATCTAAATTAATATGGAAGGAGGACTGGCCCACTCAGTGCCCTTAGACTGGTCATTTTTTAGGATAATTAAAAATGGATTGAAACCCAGAGATCCCAGGCTTCCTGCAGGACGTGTGTTTCCTCTGAAGGCAGCCTATTAAGGGCCCTCCTGCATTCTTTCTGTGCAGTTTGATGGTGCTGATAAAACCATTTATCATCATGTGAGCTGCTCTATCTATTTGAGAATATGACTGGAGGCCCCGAATTTAGCAGATCCTGACACGCCTTCATTAGGGCATCTCAAATCTGGGCCCCAGCTTCTGCTGCAAGGTGGGGCGGGACTCCAGGAGTGCCTGCCTACAACCTCTCAGTGGTCCCCCAGATACAGCAACAGAGCAGGACAGAAAAAGGAGAAATCCTGTGTCTTCCCTGGAAAACAGAAAGGCTGCCATCAGCAGGCTGGAAGGAGGAGGAATCTCTGCAGGCTGGAAGCACTGAGATGTGTACAACCCAAAGAAGCAGAATTCCTACTAGACATCCCCTGAACCCTGGAACCACCGCCTTTACTTTCCTCTGCATATACAGGACAGCCCAGGCAAAGTGGGTGCACAGATTTTCTTAGCCCACAGTGATGGATATGGTGAAGGATCACAGCTGCTGGAGGCCCAGGGCTGAGCATTTTGAGCTTCTCTGCGCCCCTTCCCCCAGCAGGCGGCGTGCTGTGGTGACTTACAACATTGCTGGGCTTCCCCTTGTGAGCTCATGTTCCCCCTGGTACTTCAGGTCCCAGGAATCAGCAGGGCCCGCGTAGCCGGGACGCACCATGGTTGGTGCTTACTACGGGCAGGTTGCACGTGCTGGATTGGCGTCTGTGTCCGGTGCTGCTCAGCTATGGAGCAGAGCTTGTACAAATATTCCCAGGAAGTGAAGTTTTCATTAATATGGCCTTGGTTATTGGCATTAATAAACAAAACTTTGTGCGTTTCCCAAAGGAACTGTGCATTTTACCAGGCCCTCTTGTGACCCAGTTCCCAATGGACCTTAACGTTTGAGCTTAAAGTAGGAGGCGAATGTCTTACTTGATATAAAAGGGTCCTGTCAGCAGGTCAGGGGCAGGTCAGAGTCAAAGCCATTAGGGCCCCATTTACAGCCCCCAAGGTAAAGAGTGAGCAGGAGAAGGAGGAACCAGGGGCCAGGAAGTTGCAGGGCACTATGCACCAGGGAAGGAGTCCACCCACTGCTCAGACCCCAGTGGGACGCTTTCTCCCCGCCCCCCCAAAGAGCTCTAATGCGCTGTGGCCTCCTCTGAGGCATAGAGAGGAGGTTCAACTCCTAGGGAGGACACAACAATCCCCCCAGGCTTCTGTCACTGCAGTTCCAGGATCAGTCTCATTTTGGTAATTAAAAGATCCCAAGTGGTGTCCCAGCAAAACTCCCTGGATGAGCCTGCCCGCCTGGGTGAATGGCTTCCTTGTGCACTGCAGCGCTGACCCTATTGTGACTGCTGTCTCTCCCACACAGAGCCGTAGCAGATTTGCAGCCCCTGCCAGGCACCTGATACTAACAGGTGATAACACCTGATACTAACAGATACTAACCTGATACTAACACCCCAAAGAGTTGTGGGGTGAAGAAAGGGCTGAGACTCAGGGTTCCGCAGCCCTGAGCAGCCCGTACCAGGCAGACTAGCAGCTGGTCAGCCCTGCCTGTCTGTGGGCCCCTGTCTGGGCCGTTCTACCCACAGTAGTTTGCCGAC
Organism: Enhydra lutris kenyoni; assembly: GCF_002288905.1. Lineage (NCBI taxonomy): Eukaryota > Metazoa > Chordata > Mammalia > Carnivora > Mustelidae > Enhydra > Enhydra lutris. The sequence continues at coordinate 43,700,791 of NW_019154085.1, forward strand.
AGGGCTGGTGACTCATAGATTTGTCTTCTCAAAAGTCAGTGAGCTCTTTGGAAAGGGCTTATGCCCTGTTTGTCTTAATACAGATAACCCTTGGGCTAGTGGCCCGGGATCTCTAATGTTCACTGAAAGAACGGATGGATATTGGATGCACAGCTGGATGGATGATGGAGGACGAAGACGTGTAAGTAGAAGTCAGATTTGGAAACAGCCAGGCTATTTGTTGATGTTAGAACTCTGCTTTGTGTAGAAGTTATGTATTCTTTATTGTTTTTATGTGAGTTTCTTCTGTATTAGCCCTCATTTCAAATATAAAGATGGATAGGATTTTTCTTTTTTTAAATTTTATTTTATTTTTATTTTATTATTTTTTAATCATTTTTTAATTTATTTTCAGCATAACAGTATTCATTGTTTTTGTACCACACCCAGTGCTCCATGGAGTCCGTGCCCTCTCTAATACCCACCACCTGGTTCCCCCAACCTCCCACCCCCCCACCTCTTCAAACCCTTCAGATTGTTTTTCAGATTTTATTTTTTATTTTATTTTCAGTGTTCCAAGATTCATTGTTTATGCACCACACCCAGTGCTCCATGCAATATGTGCCCTCCATAATACCCACCACCGGGCTCACCCATCCCCCCACCCCGCCTCTAAAATCCAAACTGTGGAAAGAGCCAAGATGCCCTTCAACAGATGAATGGATAAAGAAGATGTGGTCCATATATACAATGGAATATTACTGAGCCATCAGAAAGAATGAATACCCAACTTTTGTATCAACATGGACAGGACTGGAAGAGATTAGGCTGAGTGAAATAAGTCGAGCAGAGAGTCAATTATCATATGGTTTCACTTACTTGTGGAGCATAAGGAATAACATGGAGGACATTAGGAGAAGGAAAGGAAAAGTGAATTGGAGGAAATCAGAGTGGGAGATGAACCATGAGAGACTGTGGATTCTGAGGATAGGATTTTTCTTAATCATCCATTCACGCCTTCATTCAGCCTTCATTGATTTGTTAAGATGCGACATCTAGTGCTTCTATTATTTAATCGAGGAACCTGAGCACTAACCTTTAAGCACTCATTCCTGATTTAACTTTATGTTAGGCTTTCTCTACAAGATAAAATTCAGGATAAGAGTGACTCATGTTGTCCTCGAGATTTGCAATAAAGCAATGCTTTTTGAAAGAGAGTGACCGTCACCCTAATAGAATGAGGTAGATAATAGAACACATTTCTTTTTTTTTACTTCTTAGAAAGCATAATGCACGTGTCTCTTTGTAATTTATTTTTCCAATGTTTATATCTATCTATCTTTCTATCCATCCACCCATTCATCTACCTTCCATCCACCTTCCCATCCAACCATCCATCTATCCTGTTGGTTCTCACATTTATAGACACATAATTCTTACTCTTTCATATGCTGCATAAATATTCAAACACATACATATTTGTTCCCTATATATACAGTAATATTTAAATATATAAAATGTATGTGCAAAGCATACCACATATGTATTTTACATTTTTAAAAAGATTTTTATTTATTTATTTGACAGACAGAGATCACAGGTAGGCAGAAAGGCAGACAGAGAGAGAGGGAGGAGGAAGCAGGCTCCCTGCTGAGCAGAGAGCCCGATGCGTGGCTCAATCCCAGGACCCTGAGATCATGACCTGAGCCAAAGGCAGAGGCTTAACCCACTGAGCTACCCAGGCACCCCTGTACTTTGCATTTTTAAGAGTGAATACTGAACGTTATTAATGAACCAGTTCTGGTGACTTTGGATACCAGTCTTCTCTTTGGGTGCTCTTACTCTGAGCTCACTCACATTAAAATTTTCAGATGCATGGGAATGTGCTCCGGGCTCATGTGGAGAGACATTGGATGCCCCATCAGGCTGGGTCTGGTCCCAGAGCAGCAGAAAGCACCCCAGCCTGGCAGCCCCTCTGCCGTGACTAGCGATGATGTATGGCTGTGCCACAGTCTGTTATATCATGTCTGTTGATAACTCTGTATAATTAATTTGATGCCGTCTGATGCAGCAGCAGGTTAGACATTTAAGAAATAAAAAGTTGCCCATGCCCCACAGAGCACATCTGTTTAATGGCATAATTCAAATTAATATCCAGCAATCCCGTAAAAGCTCCTGGAGCTGTTCTGCGCTGATGCCTGGCGTCCTCCCAATTGCCATGAACGAGGCTCCTGTCAAGCCCCTCAGCTTGGCAGCCCCCGAGTCTATTCACATGAAGCATGTATTTAAAACCTTTGTTTATTTTTTAAAATTTTAGAATGGAAAAAAAAAATTTAGAATGACACAATGGTAAAAATAGCACACAGAATTCCTGACTGCTCTTCCCCACTTCCGCAATGTTAAGGTCTTACAAAATCATAATGCAGTTACCAAAACCAGGGACTTACGGTTGATGCAATCCTATTAAGTAATATGCAAAGCTTATTCAAATTTTACTAATTGTTCCCTGAGATCCTTTTTCTGGTCCAGGATTTATTGCCATGTTCCTTAGTCATTTCCGGTATTGGAGCTTTCTTTTGGTCTTTCTTTGTCTTTTTTGACATTTTTTATGACAATATTATTTCTAATGGCCTATTCGTTTGTTTTTTCTGTAGTGTTCCTCAATTTGAACTTTCTGTTTCCTCATTATAAGATTGAGGTTACACACTTTTGGCAAGAATACCGCAAGAATGCTAATGGTTCTTCTCAGTGAATCGTAGTAGGAGTCCACACAGTAGCGATATGTCTCATTACTGGTGTGGTTAATCTGGATCATTTGGCTAAAGTGATGTCTGCCAGGTTTCTCTACTGTCAATTTATTAATTGGTGTGTGTGTATTTAGTAGGTATTTTGTGTGGGATAATTCAAGATGACTCAAAATCCTGTTTCTCATTATCCTTTGGTCCACTAATATTTGTGTCCATCAATGATCTATGTGTACTACAACTATTTCTGTTGCAAAATGGCAATTTTCTGTTTCTATCTTATATTCCTCCTGTATTTTTTAATTCAAACTCTAGCTTAAGGAAGAGCTGTTTCTTCTCCCACTTAATTATCTGTGTGATTATTTCTTTAAATCAGTATGAGCTTATTCTGTGGGTTATAAGTCATCAACATCATTATTTATCTTTTGCTCACACTGTTCTGGATCTGGCTTGTCTATTGGAAGTGTCTTCAAGATGGCGGCCCTCTTTTCCCGTGTTTCTTTTTCAACGAAGCTCTATCATTTTTATTTATTTATTTTTCTTTTTAGCACTTGTGTGAACTGTATTTTAAAATTCCAAGATCTGTGACTGGTGCTATCATGGGTTGAAAATAAATTAAGGTGAGAGACAATATGACATTTTTCTTAGAGTTTAAACTAAGTTAGATAACAGTGTCTCCAAACAGAATGTCATTATACTTTCTTAGGTAATTACTTTTTCACGGCTGAGAGGATTTTCTGTTGTTGCCTCACTTTGAGTGAAATGGATTCTAGGCCAAAGGCTTTTTCCCACATTATCTGTGGAACATCTCACATGTGGTGGGCACTTGATACTGTCCGTGTACTGAGGGAGAAGGAATGACTGAGGGACTTGGGGGTATGGATGAATGTGCAGGAGAGGGAACCCAGTGTGGGGGTGGCTCAGAGGGTGGCTTCTGGAGTTTGACTCTTAGGGCAGCTTCTCCCTCTGCAGTGTGCACCACAGATCACCTGGCATCTTATCAAAAAGCAGATTTCGATTCTTTGGGTCAGGGTAGGGCCCCAAGACTCTGCGTTTTGGACAGACTCCCACCAAACTTCGGTTCTATTTGTTGAGGACCAGACTTTGAATGGCAAGTTCTCCAATCTGACCATGTCTACTACTTGCTATGTAGACAACCTCATGTGGTTCATTTGACCTCTTTTGGCCTTGGTTTCATCATCAAGTGGAATAACCATGATTGGCACCTCTCTCAGAAGACCATGGTTAGAATTAAGAAATGATGGTGAATGTGCTGGCATATAGTAAGAGGTGATTTATCATCATACATTGATACCTTCTCATGGCAACAATAAATAATAGTTATTCTGGTTATTGCTTATTTCTTTAAACAGCAACTCTCATTAGCTTTTTCCCCTCTCCAGCCTTCAGATTTTCTCATGTCCCTGGAAGAAGCTGGTGGGCAGAGAACCAGTTTGAGCACAAAGTTCCTTGGCCCAGCCAGGTGAGCACACTTGGAGCCATTTATCCATATTAGTGGGCAGAAGTGACAGGCTGCAGAGGCGAGACAGAGCCTAAACTCACTGGTGGGACCTGGGGCAGAAATCAGCACAGAAAGCAAACACACTTGTGTTTTCTTCTCTCATTGGTGGCTTAAGGGACAGTCTGGAGATACTTGACTTTGCAAAGCATATTGATTCTCTCTGCTCCTTTCCTAGGCAGTGGGCTCCTTGGCTGTGTGAGGGGGTAGTTCTCTCTGCTGGGGACTGAGCAGGGAATGGGCAGTCATTTGACTGTCACTCTGCATGGGCATCTGGCTCTTGTTTTTTTCATCTAACAGAGCTCAAGTTATCTACTCTGAAGAACAGAGAGCAAATGTGGTTGTGTGTGGACCTGCCCATACCTGGCTTTTCCACAGGTTCTTTAAACCTGGGGGTGAATTAGAGTTGAGTGGGTCTGTTGTGGACACCAGGCCCTGGGGGGCATGATCGTTACTACACATTTCTGAGGGAGGAATTAGATCACCCACTCAGCAGAGGAGCACGTTCCCGCTCTCAGAAGGTGAGGAGAGAGTCTGGAGTCACTCGCGAGTGGCAGAGTCAAGATACACCTGGTTTCATCAGGTCGCCAAAGTGCGCTCTTTCTGCCACACCAGTGGTCATAGGAAGCAAGTCGGTCACACCTGTACCTGTCCTCTAGGGGCCAGAAGACAGCATGGGGACAGACACGGACCTGGTGTAGTTAGATGTTTTGTCCACAGGACCTACGGAAAAACCCTGTCCTCAGGATGCCCACAGCCCACAGCACTAACCTGAGCTCTGGTGTTTTGGAAACTGGGAATCACTCCACCCAGGCCGCTTGGCACACATACCCTGCTGCACGCATGTGGGGCTTAATTACAAACACTTGTGTGCTGCTGATGGGGGGCTAAGGCACTGCTCTCAGCTAGGAGGAGACACATGTCTGCATGGGAGTGGCCTCTCCCTCCCTCTGATTTAGTCTGACATGACTAGAAGCAGTGTTTCGCTCACATGCTGGCACAGGTGTTCACTGCCAACATTTCACTCCACGTGTACCTGCTTACAAGGGCGAGAAAAATACAGAGTTCCTGCAATGTTGGACCCAGGACCCACATGGAGAGGGAGGCATGGCTTGAATTAGCATTGCCTCAACTCAAGGGGCCCAAAGACCATGGGAGTGGTGTCTATAGAGGTACCCCAAAAGTCTCCCATGTAGAGCTTATGGCAAGGGAGAGACTAGCATGACTCCCATGTGGGTTTCAGAGGTTTAACAGTGAGCAAGACAGATAAGACCCCTGATATCATGGAGTTTACGTTTTTGGATGGGTTGGATGATTACTAAATAGAGAGACAGTTTCGATGAAGAGAATAACCAGGGTGACGTGATGGAGAAGGCGGGCACTCAGGACAGTAGCCCTCGGGACATGCCATTTAAATTTGCCAGCATGATGAGAGGCAGCTGGCCATGCAGATGTGCGGGAGAGGACTTCCCACAGAGACCGAGTTCAAAGGCAGAAGAGCATGGACCAGTGTGTCATGTTTCCCTGGGGTCTAATGTCACAACTGCTGTCCCTCTTATCTCCTGTCTATTATGCAGGGGTAATGTGACACGGTGGAGAGGGTGCTGCTCATGGGTCCCACAGATGGGCTTCACTTACTCTACTACCAGCTTTTTGGGTGACTATAGACATGCCAACTTCTTAGGGTCTCAGTGGTCTCATCTCTAAAATGGGAACAACATCCTCTTTCTTGCAGATTGGGAGGAATGTGAAACACATACATAAAACATGCCAAATACATGAAATTTATACACACAACTGCATGATACCTGTGTATGCTTGTTGCACATGCATTCTTGGGGAAGAGACAGGCGCGTGTGCCTGTTGCCTTCTGCGTGGCTGCACCCACGCGTCCCTGCAGCTGACTCCCTCTTGAACCACAGATTCAACTAGGATTTATGAAGGAAATAAGGCAAAGGAAACAAACATTCATTAAAATCTGATCATTTCTTGTTTTCTGCTTAATGCTGTTTTCCTGAGCCATCTGGGAACAATTTATCGAAAACCATAATTGTGCATTAAATATTGCGATTTGTTCCAGACTCCGTGTATGGAGTAAACCATGTAGAGATGGATTGTATAGTCAGCACGTCAGGCGGCCCTGGAGCTTTTGTTACTGAGACATGTTTCCTGGTCTCCACGGTCCCCTCCCGTCTTTCAGAATCCCCTCAGAAAAATAAATGCTGGTTTCAATAAACACTGTGCTGAAGAAAAAAAACAGCTCCAATAAAAGGCATCTCTGTGACATTGAAGGCAGCTTGGGACAAGGTCTGCTGAGAAAGGCATTTTCCCCTGATTCAGGTTGAGGGTCACAGGGATGCCCCCCAAGAACCCTGCAGCTCCTTCTTGGGGAAAGAGAAGCATTGTCTACACGTCATGGACCTTTAGCCCCCAAATTCCCACCTGCCATTAAGATGGGCCCTACCTAGGACAGCTCAGCTTCTGCAGCACCGGTGACCACCCTGCCTGCTCTCTGCAGCCCCCCAGCAGGTGTCTGTGGAGGAGAAGTTGGGATGGAGGCAGGCGGGGCTGTGGGGCTATGGGTTTCTGGCCTGGGTGGAGGGACCAGATCACTGTCAGCCATGTGGCTGGGGGTTCAGCCGAAGAGAACTATTTACCCAGCCTTGAACTATGATTCAAGTATAAACAAAAAGAAATTGCCACTGCTGAAAAGGTGGATAAGAAAGGAAGGGAGTAGCTGAAACTGGGGAGATGCAAACATGTGAAGGAAACTAACAGGAGCTGCGAGTTATACTGTGACTTAATGCAACCTGAGAGAGAGTTTAGGACTCCCGTGTTCCATGCGCGGATGCCAGCATCTTGAGGGTTTAAGGATCTTGCTCTGGTTCCCCACTGGCAAGTCTTGGGGGGCACTCAAACCTGAGTCCCTTGTTCTGCGTTGGAGCGCTTCAGAAACTCTGAGTGCACAGTGGTCTCTGGGCCCCCCTGCTCTCCCTGGCACCCTACCTGCCCTTCTGTGCTGCTGTCCCCTGTGTGAGGGGCTCCCGGTGGTGTCATCCGAGGCTTCCTAAGGGCAGCTCAGCCCAGGGCCCTGGTCTGCCCCTGAGTGCAGAGTGGCGGGGACCAGAGCGAAGGGATGGACAAGCCCAGGGCCCACCAGCCTTTCCTGTGTTTCTGTCTTGCATCCCTCGGTCGAGGCAGGCCCGTCCCATGAAGCAGCTTTCTCCCCCCAGAACAGCTGAGCATTTCCTTTCTTCTTTGTTTGCTTTCCTCCCCTCTCCCATCCCACCCCCACCTGGTTTGTTGAGGGATCTACTCTCAACTCGTAGTCAGCGAGTGGGACTGTGGGAAGAGGAGGTGCAGAACAGGCGTGGGAATTGGTGCTTCTCCGGGTTCCTGTCCACTGCTTGCCACTATTGTCCACGTGACCTCTGGCCCACAAGCACCAGGAAGGGACAAAGCAGTATTGCAGTCTGTGACCTTCCTGTATGGAGGTTGTCTGCGAAAGAAGAGGGCAGAGCAGGAGGATGGGAGCATCAGGGGACCGAGTGGGCAGCATGGTCAGCCCTGGCCCAAGCTTGGCCGGCATTGGTGAGGGGAGGCGGGGTGGCACCTGCTTCTCATTGTCAAGGTCCGAGAAGACCTCAGCGGTGAAGGAACATAGACCCTGGGGATAGAGGAAGCCAGCCCAGAAAGTCGCGGCCAGCTGTCCAGGTGGGAGTGGGCAGCGTGACAAGGAAGCAGGTGTGGCGGCATTTTTCCCGCTACACATGCTGGCCCAGAGCGCCGACCATCCGGTGAGAGATCAGAGAGGGATCTGCCATCTGGATGACTGAGGCAGGCCCTGAGAACATGGTCCCTGGAACCCTGCCTGCCCGACATGCCTCGGGGCTCGAGGGATTGCAGACAGACTGGCGGAGGTGGGCAGACGGGTTTCACACCAGATGAATACGGCCCTGCACCTTGACCTGGTCCCGTCTCAGCCTCAAGGAGCTGTGTGTTTGTAGACGGACCTTCGATTGCATTCCAAAAAGTAAGAGTGCGTGTCTCACTTCTGTTTAATATATACAATTACCAAGGATTTACCTATTTATACGGACACGTTGCATGCCCAGAAGGTACTCCAGAATGTAATAAAAGTAATAAACCACCAAGTTAAAATTGTATTTGGTGGTAGTTTCTTCCCTTTATGTTATAAGCATTTTCTGTAATCATCTGAGGAAGCAAATGCCACCACTAAAACAAACTGTGAGGAATAGGATACCCTATTGAAAATATTTTAAGTGTGTTTAGACAAATTTTTGAGGGTGTAGTGTGGTGAACCCCTTGAGTTCCAGGCCTGCCCCCTCCCTTTGCTGACTGTGTCCACCTGCTCATGAACTTTAATTTTCCCATGCCTCCATTTCCCCAACTGGAAAGTGAAAATCATAACAGCATCTCCCTGACAAGGTTGCTGTAGCAGTGAAGAAGTCAGTTTTTACACCGATGAAGTGTACTGTTAATGGTTTCAATTTTTTCACTGGCATATTTATAATTCATTACATTTTGAACACCACATTTTTCAACCATGTACACAGCACATTTAAATAATTAGGCACTAATGGAGAAGAAGGAGAGGTGGTAAGAGAGTTCTTGACACTTCTGTTGCTCCCAAGGAGAGCACGGGGCCCAGCTGTGATGCAGACGAGGACCTCGAAGTCAGAAGCTGCTGCTGGACTGTGGCCTGGCCAGGGAATGGACCCTGCCCATCTGGGGAGGGAAGATGGTGGCACAGCAGGCCCGCGGGGGTGCTGGGGTCATTAAAGGCTGTGAGCTTGGCTGGCTGGCCTGGCTCACGTCCCCGGGCTCATGTCCCATGAAGTCACAGGAGCTGGGGGCTGAGCCTTGCCCTCCCATACCGACATTCCTCCCATTTTTAGCCCTGCTAAATCTGTGAGGAGGCTCTGTTGGACAGAGCAATTCCCAGGGGCCATCAGGAGAAAATTTTCTGCCACTATGCTCATGCTGACTATAGTTCCTTCCCAAGCCAAAGTTATGGGCACCTAGGGATGGTGGATTTAGTATATAAAAATAGGGGGTGCCCAAGGGAAATTGAGTGTCAGGTATGCAACAAATTCTTTCTTAGTCTGAGTATGGCACATGCAATATGTGGGCTGTGTGTCTACTAAGATTGTTGGTTGCTTCTCTGAAATTTAGCTTTCACTGGGTATCCTGTATTTGATCTGACAGCCCTGGCATACCTTCTGAGATCTATTTAGATAGCACTGCAGGGCATGGTGTTGGAAGGGGAAGGAAAAAATATCCCATAGGGAGATAATTTAAGGCAAGGGTCAGCAAATTACAGACTGTGGGCCAAATCCAGCACCTCCCTTGTCTTTATAAATAAAGTTTTATGGGGATGCAGCCACGCCCATTTGTTTATAAGTTGTCTATGGCTGGCTGCTTTCTCACCACAACTACAGCGTTGATTAATTGTTTCAGACTCTGTAGGGTCCAGAAAGCCAAAAATATGGGCTGTCTAGCCTTAACAGAAAATGTGTGCTGACCCCAGATTTAGGGCATCGGAGGGAGGAAGTGAGGACAGCCACAGAGAGCCAGGCCTGTTCCAGACACTGTGTCAGGCCTGCAATTACCCACCCACCTCTCAAGCTTATCCTTTCCAAAACAGAAGGACTGAGGCTTGGGTTGGTGTTCTAGTACAGGCTCTTGAGGACCCAAGACATGGGGCAATTCTAAGGGCAAAATCTCAGAGACCCAGCTTCTGGATGCATCCAGCTGAGGACATCAGAAGGCCTCCCTCTGCCTCTGGACAGCAGGGCCTCAGGCCTCTGGCCACCACGAGACCAGGCCCTATTCTTGGAAGCTCCTTTCCAGATCACTTGTGACCTCCCATGGCAGCCTCCGCCTGGGAGTAAAGACATTCAGGCCTAGTGTGACATACTTCACCTCACTGTCTGATCTGTGCATTGACCCTAAGAGAGAAGGAGAATCTAAAGTAGAAATCCAGGACTCCCAGGTCAGGGGCCACTGGTAGGACAGCTGATGTTGTCAAGTGGGGTGGGTGCACTGAGCAGATGGGCTCACTGTCCAAGGCAGTCAGGTGGCCTGTGAGTGATGGGGACTATCTTCACGGCCCAGATCCCAAGCGTTTACCTCCTTCCCGAGGTCAGGGCCAATAATGAACGACCACTGCAGAGAACATTGTGGGGAAGAAAGCCTAAGTGCAAGACAGGGTCTTGGCAATCTGGCCTCTGAATCCAGCTCTGGGGAAACAGCCGCCAGTCATAGCGGACAGACCATCTCCAAGTGCCCACATCCCGGGAGGCTCCTCAAGGTAGGTGTGCGGGGTCCAGATGACTGAGACAAAGGGTGTCAGGTGCATCGCCTGCCCAGAGCCCTGTGTCCATTTAGGGCACCCCAGCAAGGTCTCATCTGTTTCTCTTCACTCTAAGAGTCATGAATTTTATTGTTCCTCCTTCTCTGACTGAAAGGCAATATAGATATGACCTGGGGGAAGCAAAGTGGACCTGCGCTCACCCCATGTCCCTGGGAGGGTTTCTGTAGTTTATTCTCCCACCAAGGCTCACTGTCCATCAGGTGGAGATGCTCTGGCCTCAAAGGTATGCATGGAGAGAAAGGGGCAGATAGTTTAAAAAAGCAGAAAGAAGAGCAAGCAAATCACAACAAGAAGTAGGGGAGCCCATGAATTTCCCTGCCTTAAATATACCAAAGCCCACTCATGACGCCTTATTAGAGACAGAATGACTAAAAATGGCCGTTCGACTTCCTGTTACCCATCCATCCTTCCTGTATGTCTAGTGTCCTTGCCAGAGGTCACCTGAGGGGATGTGTTAGCTCTGGGCAGCCACAGGTTGGTCCTATGAGCCCAGACACTCAGCCTCTGCTTCTTCTCTTCAGTTCAATGCTTCCACATCCACCATTTATAACTTGTGGAGGGAGGGATTAATTCACTCACTCTCTCGTTCCTTCATCTCTTTTGATCGTGTATGTAGTTCCCTATGATGTCTGATGTCTCATACTGTTGGATTAGTCCATTTATCTAGGACTAAATGGCTTTTTAAAACCTTTTCATAATCCCAATATGTTGAACAGATAAGAGCTAGGTGATACTATTCAGGCATAGCCAACTTATGATTTATGCATTCATGTATGTATGTCCACCTTTGGGAATCTTTGTAGCTTCCTGAACTCTTGAGGTCTTGGCAATCTGTGAAGGCACGGCTGGAAATCCCCCTACCTCCTGCATCTCTCCCCTGAACCCCCATCTTCATCCCTTCCTAACTGCTCTCTCAGGGTAGGGGGTCGTGTCCTGATTATTTCAGTGGAATGTTTAGCTCCAAGCCTGGGAATACAGCCCTTAAGGGGCACTTGTTTGGTTTTAACAAAATTCAGTTGAATTTCCCAGCATCCATGGGTATTAAACGTGGACTGTAAGGTTATCAATCCCCACCCTCACCTTCATTTTCATTGATAAAAGGCTCAAATAAATAGGAGACTTTGCTGTCTAGCTGTATTATACTGGCTCTTCCTGGACCCTGGGACCATCAGGCTGGCATCCAAGGTGGTTCTCTGGGGGAGAGCCCAGCAGTGTGAGAGACAAGTACCAGGAGCCCCTATGGGCAAAGTTGGTAAACATCCCAGCTCCATTGATGTTTTATTCTTTCCTGAAACCAAGAACGATGACAGAATCCTAGAGATGAAGGTCCTCTTTCACACAAATCTTGTGAGGGCTCACTCACTGTCCCTCTGAAGGATTGCCTATGTCAACATCCCCCAAAGTGGGTTGTATATTGAACCCATACCCACCTTCCTGTTACCACAGAGCCTTAATCTGTAGGTGTAGGAACTTAGCCCAAAGTCTGCCCCACATGTCTTCCCATCAAGTATTTGAAGATGGCTCTCTTGTTCTCCTGAAGTCCTTCCCCCCCACCACATTTTCACCTGCTCTTTCAATTGTTTCTCATGAATCATGGATTTGGGGCCTTTCCTGGGGAAGCCTTCTGCATACCCTCCAGCTTGCCAGTATCCTTCTTAAGATTTGGTATTCTTAGCTATCCTGGCACTTAGAATTTGTACTTTCTGGGGTAGAACTGAGGTGACCATGCTCTTCGATCTAGATGCCATGCTCATGTCATTCTGGCATTTTTAACCAGTACAACATAAAGCTAACTCAGGAACTTTGAAGTCTACCAAACTCACAGAAAGATCTAAGAATTCTCACATACATGTTTCTTCAAGTCAAATCTTTCTTATTAAATACATGTTTAGATGTATTTCTAAACCTGTAATTATTTTTAAATGATCGCTATTAAATTTCTTCCTGTATATGTACTCTCACTGTAGTTAGCATTCATTTCCAGACCTTCTCTAGGCCATTGCAGTGAGTTGAATTATGTGCCCCCAGAACATATCTTCAAGTCCTAACCTTTTGTACTGGTGAATGTGACTTTATTCAGAGATAGAAACTTTGGAGATATAATTAAATTAAAATGAGGTGACACTGGAATATTGTTGGTCTCAATCTAATCACTGGTACTGCTCTAAGAAGAGGAAAACTTGACACAGAGACACAGACACAGGGAAATGCTATATATTGATGGAGGCAGAGATTGATGTGATATTAATTCCAAGCCAAGGATAATGACAACCACCAGAAGCTAAGCAGAGGCAAGGAAAGATCCTCCTCTTAGTCTTCAGAATGAGAGTGGCCCTGCCAACTCTTGATTTTGGATTTTTGGCCTCCAGAACTGCGAGAGAATACATTTCTGTTTTCACCCCCCGCAATTCCTAGCACTCTGTTATGGCAGCCCCAGGAGACCCATACAGTCCACGACTGCATCTAACACTCTCCCCAGCTTCGTGCCCTCTACCACTTTCACAAAATTCCATGTTTCTACTCATGGACTTCTCCGGGTTGATCAACATGGGAACTCTTCTTGACAGGCTGGAGCCCACTGGAGTTGGTCAGATGTTACCACACTGACAATTAGCATTTAGAGCCACAGCCCTGTCTTCTGTTCTCCACTAAGAAGAGTGAAGCTTCTCATGTGTGTTGACAGTTACTCATTCATGCCTTTCTGGAAATGACATGTAAAGGCTATGGTGGCCGGGTGATGGGCACATTGAGTTCAATGTCACTTCCCAATGTTCCAGCTCTGTGAGTGGCCCTGTGGAGATCCCAGGGGCGGGAAGGTTACTCTGAAATGTATCGTGGAAAAAAACAAAGCCACGTTTCTTGACACAAGTATTCGAAACACGGCAACAAAAGACAAAACATGGGTACAAATCATGCCATGTGAAGTTTACAAAATCAGTGAAGCAGTACCCTCCAAACCATGGAATCATAGAATGTGTGTTCTGCAATCATATTCTGGAGGCAGAGCAGAGAGGTGGTCTGAGCTACACACACAGGCCGTACCCATCCTCTGTCCTCTCACTTGGGAAGCATCATGAACTTGAACTTACGCGGTTTTTGTCCACCGGTGTATGATATAGAATGAAGGTGTGCTCTGTGGAAACAGTCCCCCTAGATGTGCTTTAAAATGTGATTTCTGTGAGTTTGGGGAATATCACATATTATATTCTCCTCCTGAAGAGTCATTTTTCAACTGCAGCCACACAGCACTACAAAAATGCTGCAGTAAATAAACCTATTTAAACTGTGTTTAATCTGTGATTTATAAGCTTGTTTGCACACAGGCCTCTTTTGTTATTTAATACCTATTACCATCCTATAGAATTACCGCTCTACTGGATATTTCTTGGGAAATTTGGTGGCAGAATTTTCTCATGCATTAAGATCGTCTTCTTTGTTTCCAGCTTTCTCACTTTCCGTAGGATGGCTAAGTTGCAGGCAGCCTTGGTCACTGTGGGACCACGTATGAGAGTGCTAGCCAACGTTCTTTTGTAATTTTTGTTAGTACAAAGAGATTAATAGAACCAGAGATCAGTTGTAAAACTATCATTAAAAAATTTATCAGCCTTAATGGCTCTTAAAGAAGGAAACATGAGTATGAGTTATATTAAAATCCCAAAATTTTGAATTCCTTTTGCAAAATAATTCATTCAGTAATCTGTGCTAATTTTCTTCATACTGGGCTACAGGGGAGTGAAAAATTCTGAAAATGTCCACCTTGCCCGCCGACCTCTGCCACACACTGACATCGTGGGCAGATGGAGACGCTTACCACACTTATCTGTGGATGCCTGTAGCCTGTACTTCTCGCTCTTCCTGGATCTGCTCAGACCTCACTTTGATCATCACCTGCTCAGAGGGAAACAGGTGCTGATTTTCCAGTATTGCTCATTCTTTCACCACTAGAGGGTGTGTATATGGCAGGGGGGCTGGGGAGGTGTGGGTCTGATGGGGAGACCCACCTTGCTGATTTATCAGGTACAGCTGTGTGTGTCTTTGTCTGTGTCCTCACTGTGTCAATCAGGGGAATGTCAAGGCCGCCCCAGGTTTGCATGCACAAAAGGGGATTTCAAAAGCAGGAAGCCTAGAAATATGAACTGAGGTCCAAGGAAAGAAGAGGAGGAGGGGGTCCAGAAATGGGGGATGGTGAAAGTGAGCAAGGTCTGGCAAGATCTTGAGATGGGGACCAATGCACAGTAGAAATCTAGTGGGCTGTCCCTCTCACACAACCACGCTGGAGACACAAGGAAGGCTGAGGATGGTGGGAATGATACCCACCTTAGAGTCTGAACCCACTGCTTTTTATATCCTGTGGGAGTCTCTCAACCTTAGTCATCCCTGGCCTATCACTCAAGACATACTTATGTATCAGACAATAACCAGCATTGGTGAGGATGTGTGGAAACCTCATATATGGCTGGTGGGAATGTAAAATGGTGCAGCCAGTTTGAAAACAGTCTGGCAGCTCTTCAAATGATTAAACTCAGAGTTATCATACAAACCCAGCAATTCCACTCTTGAGTATTTACCGAAGGGACATGGAAACAAATGTCCATACAGATACTTGTGCATTCGTTCTATACCAAGTGGTCAAGGGGAGGAAAGAGAGAAAAAGCAGAAGGGGTCAAAGGGAGAAAAAAAAAATCAAATGTCCATTAGGTGATAATGAATAAACAAAATGTGGTCTATCTGTGCAAGGGCATCTTATTCATCCACGAAAAGGAATGAAGAGCTGACATCTGCTGCAGTTCGGATGAGCCCTGAAAACATGCGAATTAAAAGAAGTCATTGACAAAACCCTACATCTTACATGAGTGCATTTGTATGAAATGTCCGGAATAGGCAAATCTATCGAGGAGGGAAGTAAAATGGTGGTTGTTTAGGGTTGGAGGCATAAGAGGGTAGGGTGTTGATAGCTGAAGGATACCGATTTCTTTTGGAGGTGAAGGGAATGCTCTAAAATTAACTGTGGTGAAGTTTGCATACTTGTGAACATGCTAAAAATCCCATTGAATTGTACACTTTAAATGGGTGAATCATGTGGTGTGGGAATCTCAGTAAAGCAGCTTTACTAAATGAACAAAAACACACCTGTCCGTAGAATGCCCTCAGAGGGCCAGAGTATGCCAGGCACAGAGGCTGCAAGAGGAGGACGTCGAGACACCAGCCCTTAAGGGAATCTGGGTCTGAGCTGCAGGAAAAACATTTTACCACATACTTTAATAGCATTTATTGACTCCGACATAATACAAAAATATCTGCATGAAAGTAGGTGAGGGTGTTATTTTGAACTCTAGTATGTTCTTTTGGCAGGATGTAATGGTCAGTTGGGGAAAGGTTGGAAAATAAGTGAAATCGAATCCTAACAAGTGCACACAAAGCCCCAGGACTCACAGTGGAAATGGACTCTGGCATGAGCTCCAGGACCCCTGGTGCAGGCAGCTCCTGGGGCACCCCAAGCCGGGACTCAGCTTCATCAGGTGGGGATGCACTGCTTTCATGCCCCTAGCCTTGAGGGTGGCAGTGCTTTTGAGGGGACAGTTCTTCAGGCTGCTGACCCAGCTACTGTAGAAAAGGATGAGGCTGGCCAGGATGACACCCAGGAAGGGCTTGACCCTCAGGCCCTCAGGTAACCAGGCTTTCCCACTGCTACCCCCCCATTCCTGAAATGTAAACTTCGCCATCTTTGATGTCTGCACCACTCCTTTGCACCCTTCCCCACCATCTTTTCATGCCAAAGACCATGTTTTATCCCCTTCCAAGAAATATAGGCTCTTCAAGGGTATGGCTTTTACTTTTTTGGGGGTTCCCCAGAGCACACAGTATTGGATAGAGAGAAGAGCATGTGCTTGTAACTATCTATAATAAATATTTGCAGAGGATGCTAATGGTTTTTATTTGCCTTTTTCAACTACATTTTATGTTTTTACTAATCTTTAATTAAAAAGAAATTCAGACATGGAATATATTTGAAGGCATGGCCAGTTCCCAAACTGTCTGTACTTGAAAATGTTACAATTCCTCTCTGCTTCCCCTCCACCAAATGTTAGCTCTTGTGATTCTTGCCTGGTTTGATTTTACATTTGTTTGTTTTTCTTTCCAGTTTTCTGTCATCTTACATTCCACATTATTGGTATAGCTAATGGAGTTGTCGAGTACCGTTCTTTGAGTACAAAGATGTCACCAGTAACTGACAGCCAGTAGAACATGAACTGTGAGTGGCTTCTCTGACTGGAAGGATTTATTTCACTAAGTCATCACTGAGTAAGTTTCCTCAGGTCAAGAGGTTAGAGAATGAATGGATGGGCAGATGGATGGGTGGATATTGGATGGATGGATGGATGGATGGATGGATGGATGGATGGATGGATATATAAATGAATGGATGAGTGGATGGATGAAGAGATGCATGAACAGGTGGGTGGGTGGATGGAGAGATGAATGGATGGGTACGGGGGTGGATGGATGGGCAGTAGGTGGGTGGATAAATGGACAGATAGGTAGATGACTTGGTAGGTGGATGGGTGGGTGGGGAGAAAGTCTTATAGCTACAGGGGATATTAGCTCAAATACCTCTTTCCAAGGGAAATCATGTTATCTAGTAACAGTTGTGTGGACGGTGGAATATAACTGTCTTGGTTTAAACCCCAGCTTTGCTGCCGCTTTGCCATAAGTCTTTGGTAAAGAACTTACTGTCTTTGAGAATTCATTTATCTTATCTGTAAGTTCCACATAATAGCAGTATTTACCTCTTGTGTTTCCCAAAAGAACCTCAGGAGGTAATCAGCACAGTGTCTGATACATTAGCAAGTGCTCAAACTTGATAAGTGTTACTGTTTTTATAATTGTTAGTTAGAGTTGAGTGAGGATTTGTCCACGGAAGTTTGAGGGGATTACCTGAGTCTCACACAGTTGGTGAGATCATGAGAAACAGGGTCTCTCTGATTCTGAGGCAGTGCCTTTCCATTCTGAAATGGTGGCTTTCCGGGCAAGAATATTCAATGGCCAAGAATCAAGGAAAACAAACAGAGCTCTAAGTGGCTAGCCTTATCATATAAGGACGCACCCATATATCTAAGGTCTCTAATATTGTCTTCATTTGTTTAACAAATATTTCTCAAGTGTTACCATGTTCTAAGCATTGTTCCAGGTGTTAGGAATTCAACAGTGGGAAAAAAAATGAAAATAAAGCCAGACAAAATCCCTTTCTTCATGGAGCTTATGTTCCTGTGGGGTTGGGGATATAAAATAAGCAAAATAAGCAAGTAAGATATGCAAAGTGTTGGACTGTGCTAAAGGCTAAGGAGCAAAACAGAGGTAACAAGAAAGTGTCTCAGTGTGTATGTGTGTATGTTATTTTAGACATGGCGGCCATGGAAGAGGAAATGATGGAGGAAGCCATGGGAAGATCTATGGGAACAGCATTCCAGGGAGAAGGAAGAGCACATTCAAGTGCCTAGGAAGTGGGGTTGAGAGCAGAAATCAGTGTGGCTGGAGAAAGTGGGAGGAGAGCACTAGGAAAGTGTGAGGGGCTGACAGAGGAGTTGATAGTTTTTGGAAGAAGTTTGGCTTTTCTAGAATGAGGTGGGGAGCCTTTGGAGGGCTTTAGGGAGATTTGACCTCTATTATTGTCATTATGAATTTAGTCTTTGGTTATGTGTTACCATTGTTTCCTCTTTCCTTTTCTTTCGAAATCACTTTGAGGTAAGGCAGCTATTTGGAAACCAAAGACCATAAAAGGGATTTGATCCAGGTCACCTTGGCTTGTAGGAAAGATGTCAAATCCATTCAGTTTGATTGTGACTGGAATCCTGGCTCCTGAGCCTACCCACCCATCCCATCCCACTCCCCCACACACCACCCCACTCCCCTGCACCCCATCCCAGCCTAGCTTGCTAAGCAAAGGGCAGTGTTACCTGAGGCCCTACTTTCCTCCCCATCACTCCTGGGAGCATTCCCTGAAGCTGCTGTTCAGTGATCACCTGGATGGGTGGGTGAGGGGATAGAGGAGTGGACACAGCTAGGAGGACAGTTGGGTCTGGGGGTGACCCTAGGTAGTCTAACTGTTCAGAGCTTTTGCTTTCCTCCTACAGAACTGTAATTCCATTTACAAAGCTGCCTGCCCCTCAGCACAGAACATGTACCCACCTGCATAGCCTCTGACAGGGTACACAGCTTCTGACGGGGTGAAGCTGCTGGAACCTGACCCCTTCGAGGTCCCCGTCAAGCCTCTTACCACCGAGAGGGGGCTTCACCCTCCACGTGATTTTACAGTGCATTTCTCTTGCCTTGCAGCAGTGAAGACAGAGGGTTAGGCTCTCCTGCCTCAACTAGTGTTCATACTACTCTGTGCTGTGCCGTGAAGCAATGAGGCTGCACGGCAGGTGTCCTTGTCCTGGACCACACACTTTGCCCACATAAAATGGCCAAGCAGTGGCTCCTGTGTGTTGATATTGCCCCTCCATTCCCTCTGCTTAAACGACGGATACATACTTTTGCTTTTCCCCTTTTCTGAGTCAGCTTGTTTAATGAGTCTTGGAAGGAGAATTTGGTTGGATTTATTGTACAACCAAAAATATGTTCCGGGACCTCCTCCTACAGACACACTGGCTCTCTCAGAGGCAAGGAGAGCCTGAGCTGCTGGGTGCCTTTATGATCCTTTGATGCGTTGTTTTGTTTTTCTGCTAATGATATGTTGGCTTTTCTTTCCTGCCCCACCCCTAGACCCTTTCCCGCCTAGAACCTTCAAACCTAGTTTTCTGGAATGTTAGTAGAGCTTGTATGAGAGACTGACTGCATTTGCTTCCTGAATTTTCTTGGAAAGGACTTTGTAATTACACACTTACCTCTGAGACATTCTATAATCTGCTGAGGATGCTATCATGGTGATGCTGTTTGCTAATAGCAATATTTTAAGGGTAAAGCATTTTGGTATCTTACAAAAGAATATCAGTGTGTCTCCACAGCCTGGTCTCCTACTGTGGGCAAGGATAGGTCATTGCACCCAAGTAAGCACTTTTCCAGGAAGCCCCAACGAAAGCCTGCTCTTCCCTCTGGATGTGTGCACACCCGTGGGAGGCAAGGCACCACCAGCCTGGGGAGATACACAGGAGATGCTGCTGTGGGGAGCAGGCCAGGCCACTGGCTCAGGACGTTCTGGAAGCAAACGTGCACTCATGTTCTCCAGCATGAATTTAGCTCAAGGAATAAAAGTGACCTTAGCGGTGCTTTCAGCATCAGTGATGAAGAGGTGGACAGATAGGGCAGGAGGACCTGGGATGGACGGAGTGAGCTCCTCTGGTGGGCAGAGGACAAATGTGCTCCAGGAAGAGTGGGGTTCTTCCACTTCATTTGCCTCTCTCTCCCCACTGGGTGCATGAATCTAAGTTACTGTTAATGACTACTTTTTCTTTCTTTCTTTTTCTCCTTTTTTTTTTTTTAAAGAGAGAAAGTGCATATTCTCTGACTCCCATCCAGAGAGCAAGACCTAGGGTCCATTATCACAGACCACACTCCTGCTAGGGCTTTGACTTCAGAAGTACTAGAGAGGTCTATAAGAGAATACCTTCTCACCTTCAGGACAATACTGTTGTTGCAATAGAATGACAGAAATATGCTGATTTTTGGGTGGGGAGGGACGGGCAGAGGGAAAGAATCTGCTTGACTTATTTCTCTCAGCATAATCTCCTCCAGTCCCATCCATGTTGATGCAACAGTTGGGTATTCATCCTTTCTGATGGCTGAGTAATATTCCTTGTATATGTAGACCACATCTTTATCCATCCATCTGTTGAAGGGCATCTCGGCTCTTGTTATATGTAAAAAATGAATCTTGGAACAACATCAAAAACTAATGATGTATTGTATGGTGACTAACACAACACAATAAAAGAAAAAAAGAAAAAAAGAAAAAGAAAAAGGAGAGAGAGAAAGAATCTCAAGCAGACTCTGCATTGAACACAAAGCCTAACTCGGGGCTCAATCTCATGACCCTGAGATCATGGCCTGAGCCAAAAAGAAGAGTCTGATGCTCAACTGACTGAGCCACCCATGTGCCCTTGTTAATGACTATTTTAAAAAATACAGTATCTAATTTCAAAGCATATGATCTGTGATGGAGGGTCTCTATCTCCCAAATGTTAACAACACAGCAAAATAAATTAGCAAGAAGAAGATGAAAACACATACAGGAGAATGGGCAATACTTGTGGAATGAGCAATTTGGTTCAGAAAATAGAGGAAAAAATGGGGAAAAATTACATCATGGTCCTCATTATCAGAAAATAGGAAGTATTTCAGTTCTTTGGGATTGACCAAATGCTTTCTGGCAGTTGATCAAATGTGGGAGAATGTTTGTGACATAATGAGAAGAGGCCTAAACCGTGTTTTTACAGGAAACTCCAGGGTTGTTTTTTAATGACTGTTTCTTCTTTTAATTATTATTATTCAGTTTTTAAATGTCTATACTGCCTAGAGCAATATACACTTTTAATGCCATTCCGATCAAAATTCCACTGGTATTTTTCAAAGAGCTGGAGCAAATAATCCTAAAATTTGTATGGAATCAGAAGAGACCCTGAATCGCTAAGGAAATGTTGAAAAACAAAAACAAAACTGGGGGCATCATGTTACCTGATTTCAAGCTTTACTGCAAAGCTGTGATCACCAAGACAGCATGGTACTGGCATAAAAACAGACACATAGACCAGTGGAACAGAGTAGAGAGCCCAGATATGGACCCTCAACTCTATGGTCAAATAATCTTTGACAAAACAGGAAAAAATATACAGTGGAAAAAAGACAGTCTCTTCAATAAATGGTGCTGGGAAAACTGGACAGCTATAAACTTGATCATTCTCTTACACCATACACAAAGATAAACTCAAAATGGATAAAAGACCTCAACATGAGACAGGAATCCAGCAGAATCCTAGAGGAGAACATAGGCAGTAACCTCTTCGATATCAGCCACAGCAACTTCTTTCAAGATATGTCTCCAAAGGCAAAGGAAACAAAAGCGAAAATGAACTTTTGGGACTTCATCAAGATCAAAAGCTTCTACACAGCAAAGGAAACAGTCAACAAAACAAAGCGGCAACCCAGGGAATGGGAGAAGATATTTGCAAATGACAGTACAGACAAAAGGTTGATATCCAGGATCTATAAAGAACTCCTCAAACTCAACACACACAAAACAGACAATCATATTAAAAAAAAATGGGCAGAAGATATGAACAGACACTTCTCCAATGAAGACATACAAATGGCTGTCAGACACATGAAAAAATGTTCATCATCACTAGCCATCAGGGAGATTCAAATTAAAACCACATTGAGATACCACCTTACACCACTTAGAATGGCCAAAATTAGCAAGACAGGAAACAACGTGTGTTGGAGAGGATGTGGAGAAAGGGGAACCCTCTTACACTGTTGGTGGGAATGCAAGTTGGTGCAGCCACTTTGGAGAACAGTGTGGAGATTCCTCAAAAAATAGAGCTTCCCTATGACCCTGCCATTGCACTACTGGGTATTTACCCCAAAGATACAGATGTGGTGAAAAGAAGGGCCATCTGTACCCCAATGTTTATAACAGCAATGGCCACGGTCACCAAACTGTGGAAAGAACCAAGATGCCCTTCAACGGACGAATGGATAAGGAAGATGTGGTCCATATACACTATGGAGTATTATGTCTCCATCAGAAAGGATGAATACCCAACTTTTGTAGCAACATGGATGGGACTGGAAGAGATTATGCTGAGTGAAATAAGTCAAGCAGAGAGAGTCAATTATCATATGGTTTCACTTATTTGTGGAGCATAACAAATAACATGGAGGACAAGGGGAGATGGAGAGGAGAAGGGAGTTGAGGGAAATTGGAAGGGGAGGTGAATCATGAGAGACTATGGACTCTGAAAAACAATCTGAGGGTTTTGAAGGGGCAGAGGGTGGGAGGTTGGAAGAACCAGGTGGTGGTTATTAGGGAGGGCACGGATTGCATGGAGCACTGGGTGGGGTGCAAAAACAATGAATACTGTTACGCTGAAAAGAAATAAAAAATTTAAAAAATAAAATAAAATTTTAATTCCAGTAGAGTTAACATACAGTGTGGCATTAGTTTCAGGTGTATGATATAGTGATTCAGAACTTCTATACATTACAACAGGTGCCCTTCTCAATCCCTATCACCTGTTTCTCACATCCACTCCCCAACCCCCCTCTGGTAACCATCAGTGTGTTCCTTACAGTTAAAAGTCTGTTTCTTGGTTGGCCTCACTTGCTTTCTCTCTCTCTCTCTCTCTTTTTTCCCTTTACTCATTAATTTTTTTCTTAAATTCCACATATGAGTGAAATCATATGGTATTTGTCTTTCTCTAACTTATTTTGCTTAGCATTGCACTCTCTAGCTCCATCTATGTGGTTGCAAATAGCAAGATTTCATTCTTCTTTATGTTTGGATAATATTCCATTTTATGTTATATATTACATATACCATATCTTCTTTATTCATCTATTAATCAATGGACATTTGACTGCTTCCGTAACTTGGCTATTATAAATAATGTTGAAATAAATATCAGGGTGCATGTATACTTTTAAATTAGTGTTTTTGTGTATTTTGGGTAAATACCCAGTAGTGCAGTTACTGGATCTTAGGGTAGTTCTATTTTTAATTTTCTGAGTCCCCTCCATACTGTTTTCCACAGTGGCTGCTCTAGTGTACATTCCCACAAACTGAGCACGAGCGTTCTTTTTCTCCACATCCTTACCAAGATTTGTTGTTTCTTGTGTTAATTGATTTTAGCCATTCTGACAGGTGTGAGGTGGTATCTCATCATAGCTTTGTTTTGATAATGAAGATGTTGAGCATCTTTTCATGTGTCTGCTGACCATCTGGAGGTCTTCTTTGGAGAAATATCTGTTCATGTCTTCTGCACATTTTTTTAATTGTTTATTTGTTTTGTGGGTTCTTATGACTATTTTTTAAAAAGATTTTTATTTATTTATTTGACAGATCACAAGTAGGCAGAGAGGCAGGCAGAGAGAGAGAGGAGGAAGCAGGCTCCCCACTGAGCAGAGAGCCCGATGTGGGGCTCGATCCCAGGACCCTGGGATCATGATCTGAGCTGAAGGCAGAGGCTTTAACCCACTGAGCCACCCAGGTGCCCCCTTACGACTATTTCTTACAGTAACCCTTGATGAAAGGACAAGGCACGGCCTTAAGGTGTAACTGAGCAGTGAGGACTCTGGATGAGGTTAAATTTGTCACTCAGGCACATAGCCTGATATTCTAACTCGACACAAAAACTAAATGTAAGAGGAGCAAGAGGAAGGAGGAGGAAGCCTGCATCTAAAATGAGTCCTCAGTTCTCCCAGTGGTGGGGGCTTGTTTGTGCTCCCGAGAAGGGCCTGAGCTCTGTAGTTAATTAATAATTAACTCCATGCAGCTGACTGAGAGCAAGCCCATGCACTTGGGAGTCCAGAGATTGGGGCAGTGCGGTCAATTCTGCCCCTCAGTGCGAAGGAGGGGAAGGCTGCTGTCCTCAATGTGGGAAGGCCTTTGCAGAAAAAAGTCTTAAGATTTTCCTTAGGAAATATCTTTGGAACTGGTTTAACTTTAGATCTGGTCTTTAATGAGAGCCCAAGTTTCATGCTCTATAGAGTCTGCCAGATAGCTGAGACCTGAAATGTTTTCAGAGAAAATATCCCACTTGTTGTCCCTGGGGAGGTCCATGAAGACCTTGAAGACCCTCCTTTTATGTGGTTAGAGCAGCTAAGGACCCCAAGGAACTCACCAGTATGGCTGAGTTTTACATGTTGACTTGTCCGTGAACTTACTGAGCAACAATCCATTGAGTTTTGGAGAGTGTCTGCTAAGACAATGACTTTAGGTCTGGGGTAATTTGACTTGAGTCATTCTTCCTGGTTGTGGTTAAATCCTCTGAGGTCATTCTTGGTTCATGGCAGTAAAACTGTGTCATCAGCAGAAAGGAGATTTATCTTCCTCCATATTATGCTGGGGACATACATCCAGTTCTTTAGAAGCTATGTTAGACTAATATGACACAAGTTCATGGGTGAGGATAGGAGGAGAAAACCAACCCTCAGCCTGGTCTCACACTGCTTGCAACCCTGACCCTCTCTGTTGGGTCACCATTCTTGCGTTTTTCTTATCCATGTCATGGTTTTTAGAAACAGAGCTTGCCAAAGCCCTTAGGGATGATGAATTCTATAATTGTTTTGTTGCACTTGTTAAATGACAGTATTTCAGCTGACTAAACCTAAAGATCAAACCGGCTTTATTCAGTGACTTATGAATCAGGCAGCATCCCATTTTGTGGTAGAATGGAGCCCTGCCAAGCTGTTAGAAAAGAAAGGTTTTTAGAGGTGGAAAGGGGGAGGATAAAAGAAATTATTAGCAAAGAATGCGTTGTTTCAGGCAAGGTCACTCCACTGAGGGGAGCGGAAGGGCTTGCAGGGTAAGATTACCTCACTGGTGCTGACCAGGTAATTCCAGGTCTACGGGTTAAAGGTCAGATTCTTGGTAAGGTTGGAACTGCTGTTAGGTTAGTTATTAAGTCTTGGTTGCTGACTTAGCACAGGTGACTCCATTTTGGGCCTATTGTCTCCTTTTTAACAATTCCCGTCTTCTGATCAGGCTCTGAGCTTAACTGAGAGATGTGATCAAAATTTAAGGCATTAGCTCCACTCTCAGACATGCCCTGTAGTTCTCACAGCTTCTGTCCATCCTCTGCATGGTAACCACGGGGCCTGATGTGATTTGCTTAATCTTTGTGATCTTCACAGTCTTCAGGGTAACCATATTTTTTTTGTTCTTTTTCTGATGTTCCCACCCTCAGGGAGATCATTGCTTAGTGGTGGGTGGTGTGAACACATATTTAAACCTTTTGAGGGAATGCAACACATCAAGGAGATGATTATGATTATTGCAAGCAGGATAATTCCCAATGTTTGGGGTATAATTCAGAGCCATGGTTCCCAAGACCCAAACCAATCAAAATCAAAAAAGTCAAAGAAAGGCCTTGGTGATGGAGTCACTAAGTTTCTTGGAGCAGCTAAGGTGCTCTTATGTCACTGAGAGTCAACTTTCCCAGAAGTTTTCATCCAGGTGCAGCAGGTGGTACTGGTCACAGACAGTCACATCCTTACTCAGCTAAAAGATAATTGAGGGCTATGCTATAGTCAAGAATAATTTGGGCCAGAGAGTCTAAGGATCTTTGTTGGGCAGCTGTTGTCTTAGCAACAAGTTTTGCAATATTTTCCAGACTTAAGAGACATATTTGATCACATTCTCATTCATATTTAGTCCTGACCAGAGGAGTACAGCCTGCCAAAGGAAGTGAATCTTGAATTATGAATGCCTCCTGGGAATTCCTTTTTAACTCGATGATGTAAATCCAGGGGAGTTGACTGGCAAGGTGACTCAGATCTTTTGTGCGAAATTGGGGGCACAGGTAGAAAACCTAAAAGCCAACTATTCAGACATTCATAGGCTCAAGGAGCATGATAACCAGCAAGATAAAGATAAACCCAATCAGAGCATAAGCCATCCCAGCTAAGGTACTGCTCTTAATGACATTAGCAGAAGTCAATGTATTTACTGCTCAAGGAATGCAAAAACCGACATCAGGTTTTGCCAAGGAGCCAGAAAGAACCAAGAAGCTGTCTTGATTTTCCCATAACCCTGACTGTCTCCTGAACTGACAACCCTTGGTGCCTATTGTGACTTCTCTGACTCGGGAGCAGATTGTTGACATGTTGCAAAGACAGCAGGATGGCAAAAGTCCAGCGATGAGCAGCCATTTTTGCAGAAGCAGAGTGGAATTCGTCCACTTTTGTCACAGCCTTCACAGAGTCTGTCACTACTGCCTTTGCATGAATGTCAGCTGGGGCATGTCCCTGATGCTCAGGTTCCATCTTTTTAGCGTGAACCTCATTTTATGATGTCAATTTCAGAAAGTAAAAGAATGGCAGTAATAATGGTTCTTTACTTGATATCCATTTTCGACTGGGATCCCAACGGACTGAGGAAATCCCTTTATTTCCATAACATCTCCAAATTATGGATGGCCCCAAAGACATACCAATAGTCAACATAAATACTAACAATTCCTTCTCCTGATTCTTGGCACCCTCCTGGGAGGGCACAGAGCTTTCTTGTCCGGTGGATTCAGCCTGTGCGAGACTTCCTCTCTCAAGCAGCTCATATTGGGTGGTAACAGCTTAATCAACTTGGAAATTCCCTTTCTTATTTTGTACAATAAAACCTGTCAACAAACCAAATTAGACCAGGATTAGTCAAAGGAGTGTCTGGTAAGTCAGGCTGTGGTGTCACGAAACAGGAGGTCATTAGCTTGCAGTCATGGGGCTCGCCTTCATCAGGCAGGGTTAGTAATGGATGGGATTTATAACATTGCACCATATAGGCTGCAGATTAGGTGGTGAGAACAGAATGATTTCCTAGGGAGTTAGCCTCCTGGCAGAGATGCGCTGGGTCAGTTCAGAATTAGGAAGCCTTTGAACTGTGTGAGGACTTTGTGAATAAAGTCATCTCCTGAGGTTAAATCCACTGAGGCATCTACCACCTTTGCAACTGTGACATAGACTTAAGGCAGTTGGGATAGGCATGAGCAACTGAGTCCGGTTGTGTGCTATAACAGGCAATAGGCTGGTGTTCACTGCCACATTCTTGTGTGGAATCATCAGGACAAGGTTATCTCTTTCAGGCACAAATAAGGTGAAGGGTTTGGAGACAAAAGTAGCCCTAGGGCAGGTTACTCTTATAGCGCTTCTGAGTCTTACAAGGGTCCTGCTCCTGTGTGTCTTCCTATGGAAGGGATTCTGGGACTGGAATTTCAGGAAGTTCCTAGAGTGAGGAAGCTCATAGAGGAAAATCAGGAGCCCATGGTCTACAATAGCCCGCCATGTCTAGAAATCCATGGAACTGTCACTTAGTCGTGGGTCTAGGACATTCTTGGATTAGCTTAATCTTTTCTGGGGACGGCTGGATTCCTTCAGCACTTAGATTATGATGTAGATAATGAGTGATGTCTAGAGATCATTGCAATTTCTCTTTAGAGACTTGATGTCCTTTTTTAGTTGAGTGTTGCAGCAAGTACATGGAATCCTTTGTGGATGTGTCTTTGGGAACTGAGCACAGCAGGAGTCTGTCCCTGTACTGTAGAGGGTTGACTTCCTGGGGAACGGGAAGTGCTTCACGTTTGGTGGGGCACTTAGGAGAAATAAGAAGGGACCTCATGGAGCCCCTGCGGCATGACTCGTCCAGGTACAGTATTGATTGTTCCAAGTCAAGGCA
Organism: Enhydra lutris kenyoni; assembly: GCF_002288905.1. Taxonomy (NCBI): domain Eukaryota; kingdom Metazoa; phylum Chordata; class Mammalia; order Carnivora; family Mustelidae; genus Enhydra; species Enhydra lutris. The sequence continues at coordinate 43,728,810 of NW_019154085.1, forward strand.
AACAGATATTGGCTCTTAGGGTCCACAAAGAGGCTGAAAAAGGCTGGAAAAAGGTCCACTATGGTGAACCATTCTGAGTCTAGTGGAACTGGTGACAGAAGGGTGTCTGGGTTTGGGATAACTGGGAAATGGGGAATAAGTCTCTAGTTAGTGGCTCTCAAGTCCTGGACACATGGCCATGCCACCCATTAGGTTTTCTGACTGGCAAAATTGGTAAGTTGCAGGGGCTGAGACAGGGAGTGGTCAACCCTGGACTTTTGATGTTCATATGAGTGCTGGTGTGGACTCAGGCAGTAATAAATACTGAGGCAATTTTGCAAGAGGGGTAGTCATATCTACCTAAATCTTTATAGTCTCTGAACTTTGTTATTCTCCCAGTGTCAATATTAGAATCAGCTCACGTAGTTTTGGGCACCTTGATTAAATCAGGGGACTTTTTATTGGAATCCTTCCCCTTCTATATCACAGACAGATTGTAAAGAACATAAAAAATCAGAGTCAGGTTAGCCGGGAAATTCTAAGGCGAGGTCTCCATTGCAAGCAATGTGTATTAGTTCTTTTAGATTAGAAAGGAAGCCCCTTCCCAATAGAACGAAGGGGGCTGTATCATACAGCAGAAAAGGCTGCTGCTCAGTGCAAGGTCCCAGAATCATTTGTACTGGTTGAGGCTGAAACTCCCTCTAAACTGGACCAGACACCTCCACTATGGAAACATTTTTCTCACTCCTAGAGATTTGTTTTCCTATGAGAGTGGAGTTTAAGGTAGCTGCAGTATCTAGCAGAATTTGGCAAGTTTGTCCATTAACTTTATTTGTAGTTTCCCCTTTGCTGTGTAAGGGTATTTCTGATAGCAGTTTACCAGAAGGTGCCTCAGAGCTGTATCGGTTTGGGGAGGAGCTGATCTGGGGGCTCTCACTTTGGGACACAGAGGAATTTGCATAGAAACTTTGAGAACAATCTTTTCCTCAGTGTCCCAGTCAAGTATAAAGGGCCTTCAGCCCCTGGGACAGACTTTTGATGATGGGCCCCTACAAGATGTGATGTGGGAGGTCCAGGTGTTACTTTGGTCTCTGGCCCTGAACTGTTGTAGCTGTGCTGCCATTAGTTTGGCAGACCTCTGTTTATAATCTTGGTCCAAAGTCCTTTCAAAGCGTTCAGCTATAGTCATGAGTTCAGTCAGGCCTATGGCCTCCCATCCTCTTTTCTGTCTATTATTAACCTACAGATCTTGGGAGATAATTCATTTACAAAGAGGGCAGCTAGGGCAGGTGGGGTGGCCTCTTTTGTTGTATGGAATCCTGAATTCCCTAGGAAAAGCACTTCCAAAATGGCTTTCCGTGTGCCACGGGTTCAACTTTCTCTGATATGCATGTTGAATAATAAGCCAATCAATGTGGGCAGGGAAGGCTCCAAGAATGGCTTAATAAAAAAATATGTTGCTATATTGCTAGCTTTTCTTGGTCCAAAGAGGACATTGTTGGAAAGTGAGGATCTCAACTACCACCCTTGGAGTTATGCCGTTCCGCATCCAGCATCCATGTTTGAGCTTCAGCAGGTCCCACTCACGTGCACAGGTGGGTGAAGGTCTGGCAGCTCAGGGCCATAATCCCTGATAAGGATTCTAAACTCTTCCAGAAATGGTTGGGGCTTCTCCCTGGGTTTGGGAGATGCTTTAACTAGGGCCTTCAGTTTGGTTGTGACCAAGGAGCAAAAGTGTATGAAGAGGATCACCGGCAACTTTGGGCAGTTTTATCTTAGGAGGTAACTCTTTAATCATCTCGTCAGAGTGGAAAGGCAGGTCAGACCGAGAGCCAGCAGACCAGGGGGACTCAGGTAAAGAAGGGCCAGGGGAGCAGCAGGGGTCACATCCGTCCTGTCATCTTTTGTTTTAGGTTCCTCTTCTGTCTTTCATGTTTCACTGGCCTTTTCCAGTGAATTTTTCAATGAGATTATTTTTTAATCTTAAAGACTTTTGGACACTTTTGCATGCCAATTAAAGTAGATATCACATTTTGTTCCTACAATTGGGAAGTCTTACTTTTAAGTGCATTTCTTAAATGACTGATCTTGTCTAATTGGAACGTTCTCCAAAGGGTCATTGTAAGTCTAGGTTGTTTTCAGTAAGATTTTGCCATTTTTGTAGATATTTATAACTTTCAGGACCATAGTTTTTAGGCATAAATTAAGCAGGTGTGTCAGAAGGTGGTGCCTTAACTCTTCAGGGTTTAAGGGTTCCATTAGCGAATCTTCTGGGTTTCTCAGAGCCAATCTAATACAAGAGGTGTGCCCTGTGTTGGAGATTGTGTGGTGTTTTATAGTGTGCCTTGCTGCAAGGAAATTTTCTTGTGGTTGTTGGGTGACCTAGTGTCAGTATACGCAGTTCTGTGACCAATTTATCCCATCTCAGGAGGCTTCTTGAGATGGAGAGTACTCTATCAGGTTGTAACTGCTCAACTTGTGCCCACAAATTTTTGCAGCTTTCTGGCTTTTGAGATCCCCTTTATCTACACAAAATAAGAAAAACAAATATGTGCACCTTAACATACTAGCAGTAACCAAGGGATGTTACTGAGGACTGGCTGAGAGAAGCCCATGCACACCACGAGTAATTCCCAGTGTGGATCAAACCAGCAGACTCCAGCATGCAGACTGCAGACAAACTGGGGAAGGGGTTCCAAATGACTAAACCAAGCACTAGGCATGCAGGTTCCAGATGGAACATATGGCCAGCTCAAGCTCACCTTCTAAGCTCTGGACTGGGAAGTTATTAGATTACAAGATCAGTGTAGAGAGAGTATAACTCAACAGAGAGTAAATTACCCACAGTCCAGGAAAGTGGGCAGAAGGACAGTGAACTCAAAAAGGAGTTTGCCTGTGTTTCCTGTTGTCCTTGAATGCCAACAGAATTTCACTTCCGATCCTGCCTTTGCCACCAAATCTGTCAGACAACAGAAGTTCAACTGAGTATATTTAAGGATCAAATTGGCTTTAGTCAACGATTTATGAATCAGGCAACATCCTATGTAGCCAAGCTGTAGGAAAGGAAAGGTCCTTGAAGGTGGAAAGGGGCCAGAAAAAGGAAACTATTAGCAAGGAATGCATTGTTTCAGGCAAGGTCACCCTCTTAAAGAGAGTGGAAGGGCCTGTGGGGTGGATTACCTCACGGGCACTAACCAGGTAATTCCAGGTTAATGGGTTAAAGACTAAATTCCTGGAGAGACCAAAACTGCAATTAGATTCAGTATTAAGTCTTGGTTCGCCCCTGTGGGGCCTAGCACTAGTGACTCCTTTTCGAGCCTTTTGTCTCCTTTTTAGCACACTCTACAGCTTTGGTTTTTAATTAGCTTTTGATTAATAAATTACAACTTATTGACTTACTCAGCTCTATGAAAGAATATCGTGCTACCAAATTCATTCCCTGGGCCGTCCCGAAGAATACCCAAGGAAAATAACTGGAATGCATTTCACAAATGCAAACATGCTTCAGAAAAATCACCAATACGTCCCATTCACAAATGCTTCTGTGTGCCAGCTGCCCTTCATTAGCTGTAGATATTTCTTAGGCACTTCATTTTGACCACAAGTATGAGGTTGCTGACCATCGACCGTTCTCTCAGAAAGAACTGCTAGGCACAGATGCTGGAGTCAGCACATAGGCCCTCAGAACAGACCCCTTGGCTGGGAGACAAAAGAGAGCAGCCACATGCATTTATCAAGGCTTTAATGAGGGCTACAGATCCCTATTTCTGTGCCCAAAATACTAGAACAAAACACAACATGGTCAAAGATGCAAAAGTGGGGGAAATCCCTTCGTTCAGAAAAAAAATTAAAGTGTGATCGTCAAAAGAGGTACAGAGAGATGCAGTTTGCTGAGTTTTTCTGAGGTTATTTGCTTTAAATATATTCCTCTGGTGTTTGCCCCAGATTCCTACTTGTCACTGAACTTTGGCTGATTGCCCTGAAGAATAAGAATGAATGGAGCATTCACAGAAGTTGGGGCCTGGGACAGCCCCTCAGCGCCATTGCCAAGGGTCCTTGTGTGCACAAGACCTCTCCCCGCCCCACCCTCAGGTACCCACACTTCTCAAGGAGGATGTTCCTTAGTCAGTGCCGAGCTTCTGGAATGGAATTTAGCCTCCGGACCGCAATTGTTATTTTTCCTCCAGCTAAAACCTAGTATTCATCAAGCTGGGTGGTCTGTTACAATGTAATAGCTATAAGAATGTGAGTGATTTACAGAATTCATAGACCTTATCACCAAAGGGGCAAACCAACATGTGCTTCGATTCAGGGCATAGATGTTTGTTGTTAAAAGATTATCCTTAAGTACCATTCTTAGGTGGCCAGATAACATTTTCAGAAGTTGTAGATAATTTTAAGGAAATATACTAAAGCAGATTTCTGTTTCTATCAGCAGCTTCTGACTTTCCCTCTTCTTGTCCCTAGGACAGCTTTATCAAACTTCCTGAGTCGTCCTCCCAAGAAGGAACTCTGGATAATAGATCCACATGCCTATGTCGATGTACCATCTACCATCGTATTCATTGATCTAGGGTCTAATCCAGTGATTGCTGGCCATTGGGGATTGCCTAGATTAACACTGGTAGATTTTTGGAGAGGCATATCTCTTTTTCTTGAATGACAATGCGACTTAAAAAGACAAGCAAAGGGTTAGAATTTCTTGACATTTGGTGGGTGTCTAAGGTATCCTTGTGAGGTTACCTAACAAGGAAGTGCCAAGTGCCGACTAACAAGAAAGGCTACTTGCTGGGAAAGCGATGTCAAAGAGACCTTGCAAAGGACAAGAGTCCCTGAGGCTGTGCGATGGCATTCCTGTATGGGATGAAGTGTTCCTGGAATGCTCAACTGTTGGAAGCCAACTGTTGGAAAGATGGAATCCAAGGTTACTTTATTTTACATCTAAAAATTAAGGGCAAAGTTCACAAAATTTATATCAATTTATATGTTTGTGCCTTCTAATTTAATTATTTTGGGTAACTCCTCCAAACCAAAACCTGCTGGAAAGGAAAGTGCATAGTGGGTGGCATCTCTGTGTATCTTAAGACAAGGGTATGTAGGTCCATAACCCCCTGCCCGCAAGCTCTCAATGGAAACGCTGGAAGATTTGTTTTTCTAACCGTGTTCTGCATTGCTCCCTCGGTTTGCACCAGTACATATCTGTCTGATGAGTGAGCTGCACACAATTTCAGGTAAGGAGGGCTGGGGCATGGTTCACAGCACACGAGGGGCCTGACACACACAGAGCCCTGAAACCCAGGCGTGTCCTGGCTCGCAGGGGCTCTGCCTCATACTTGATGAGAGTTCTTACCATGAAGATTGAGCCCTGCGTGCTGGATCCTGCCAGCTCCTCAGGCCTGTGTGAGGGGTGGCTGTGCTTGGAGGATCTCTGGACCAGCATGTCTGCTCCTTTGCTGGAGATGACTGATGTTTGGCATTTGTTTGGAATATTGTTTCCATGATTCCTTTATTAAAATCAGCTGTGTGGGACTCCCCACAAGTATTCTTCGTTCGACAAACTGAGAAATGTCAAATAGTGAAAGTGTCATTTGAGTTACAAAATGGACAGGCAGGTCCCCACATCATTTCTCGTGAAGACATACTGATGGGACCTGTCTCTTTAAAAATACAATGGAAAAAGAAACTTGGGTTAGAAAACAGAGGAAGAGCAGTCCAGGAGGAGGGATGCGCTGGGAGAACAGGTCAGCATTCATCTGAGGAGGAGTCATAAGGAGGTCCTTGGTTTTCTAGATGAAGAAGAGTGAAGCGAAGGGATGGGGCCAGCTTCCCCTAGGGACAGAGCTGATTCTAGAATCCTTAGCTCTGGATCTTAGTCTATAGATTCTTGTACTGAAACTTGGGGTTTCCCAGTGAAGTAAAAATTGAGCTGAAAGAGGAAAGACCCAACTGTTTACACACATATCCCCTATGCTGAGACACACACTCTCTCCGTGGGCTCCGACTGTCATGGCGGTAGATGACACCTCTGTCTGCTGAAAGCCCGAAGCAGCTGCTTCTTTCTGGGGGGGATGGTTGCCACTACAAATCCAGCTTGACTGTCGTGTGTCTTCGTCGTTGGTGCTCTTATTTTATCCGATATAGGATGTGCTGGTGTGTGACCAGCTAAAATGTGGCACGCTAATTGTGTCACATGGGGCCTCGGTGCCTCCAGACCTTGGATGGAATGTGCTGGATGCAACATCAGAAGTCCTAAATAACTGGCAAAGAGTCCATAATTGGGTTCAGATGCTTCTTGCTTGGAGCCCTCTAACCTTATTATTTCCATGGAATTCACAAAAGCAATTGGTGTCCCAAGGGAAACTCCAGTTTGCTGTTGATCCCTCAGGCTTTTGCATTCACCTTGAATTTGGGATCTCATTACCTGCAGAAGCCCTTTCCCCCCACTGGTGATGCGCCGACCCCAGGCTCTCCCGTGAACTCACCAGCCCCTCGGTACTGGCCTGTCCGGACCTGGGTTGTGCTTTCCTTGCTGCTGTTTTACTGTTGTGGGTTTGTTTTCGTTTTTGTTTCTGTTTTTTCCTACTCAGGCTCATCTTTTCTTTGGGTGTCAACATTATTACAGCCTAATGTTAAAACTCCCTTTTAGTTTCCTCAAATCACAACACCCACCCCCAAATCAGTTAGTTCACTTAAAAAAAAACTATGTGTTACAAAAACGAAAAATCACAGATTGTTTCTCTCTTCCTGGTTTGCTCTCCTGAACTCAAGTCCGCTGACAATTTTCTAAGATCAAACCACGGAGCACCACTACACCGGGAGGTGAGGGTGTTAGTTCCTCTCTATTTCTTTCTGTGCATGGGATGAGTGCTTTCATACCATCTCATCTTGCCTGACTGGGGCGGGGGTGGAGGGAGCTCTGTGCTTTTCACAGTTACCGCCAGTGTCCTGGATCTCACTGGTTCTTCAGAGCACCTGGGTATGAGGCAGGCCTGACTTCATCACTCTCCTAGACGGAGGTGACATGGCAATGTAGCACCATTGGATACTGGGGGAACCGGACATTAGGGCACCTTGCACTTCCCATAACTTAGAGCACCCTGGGACCTGTGTGGGGGTGACTGTCACGAGGAAAGAGGGAACGCTGGTGAATCACCTGGTGAATCATGCAGTCCTCCTGGCAGGACCTCCATGGAGTGTCCACCCCCTGGGTGGTGGGGCTGGATGGGGGTTGGGACATGGGCGGAGCTGCTAAGAGCCATTTCCTGGATTCTCAGGCCATTCTACCCCACATTTAACCATTTCTCTGAAATCCAGAATCTAACTCGTTTATGTGGAATTGTTTCCTTGTTTTTCCTATTTTAAAAAATATTTGCCAAATTAATTAATGGTCAGCATGAACCAGTCAAACGGTAGCATGGTCTGGCAGGAAGCATTAGGAGGACGGGGTCTGTTTTTATTCTTCTAGTACATTTCTGCATTGACCCTGAGTGGGGTTTACTTTGTCTAAAATTGCTATCTTTCGCTCTCTAAAAAGAAGAGGTAGGCTTGAATGATTTTAAGGGTCATTTTCTAATTACCTAACCAGTAAGCTGACATATAATTAAGTGTGGGGTGAAGTTGTGTGTGTCCAGGAGCGAAGGAAATTATGGGGAGGGCAGTGGGGGACAGGTGTCCCGGGGGCAGCTGTGATTGGCCCCTCAAAGGGTCAGACATGGGAGTGTGTGGACAAGTGAGGACTATCCTGAGTACTCAGAGAGGGAGGTGACAGAGACAGAAGGAATCTGAGAAGGGGGGAATCTGGAAGGAATTTTTTACCCCACAACATGTAAATTAAAATGTGGCTTTCCACACCCATGGGCTGTAATGACAAAGGCAAAAGATGGGACTTTCCTGTTTTTAAAAGAACATTCCTCTCAGACCTTTTGATGTTATCCCCAAATACTCTTTCATCTCTTTAGTTATGCCCCCAAGTGACCCTAAGTCCCCTTTGGCAAACAGAGCCACCAAGAAGTGGAGTTTGGGTCAAATTCCCCTGATGAGAGGGGAGGACTCTGGACTGGAAGGACTGGTGCTTGCTTGCCCGGGTCCTGGGCCCTGTGGTCTCTGCATGGAGGGACCCCTCCCTCTGAAGCTCATCAGGGCTGATGGCCCTCCTGCTGGCTGTCCCCAGGGAGTGGCTGGTACATCAATAGTCAATCCCCAACCTCTGGACTGACTGTCTAGGGCAGGGCCTGAGGGTCCCCTGTGCTGTGGTCTGGGTCTGGTGCCCTTGCCCATAGCCTAGGGTCTCATCCCCGCTCCTAGCACTGTAGCTGTGATAGAAGTGTGGGTCATCAGGCTGGGGACAGACCTTCTCTCTCCTGTCGCTGCTTCAGCGGCCTGTGCTAATGGAGTTCAGGCAGGAGTGTCCCCCTTCCACTGAGCACACCGGGTCATTAGCATCCAGGGATGTCAGGGAAAAGGCCTTAGATTCCCTCACTTCTTGATTCCATCATTTGGGCCACCAGCAAGGGCTGCCTGGCTGGGATTGGAGGAGTCATCCTTGTACTGAGGGGCTAGTCTCTGACACCTGAGATTTGCTTCTGGATGCCTCTTCCACCCGCCCCCAACCCCTAAGCCTGCCCCACTGTTCAGCTCTACACATGGAGCTTGGTGGGGTCAGGCCCCAGAAGGGCTGTCCCAAGTGCCAGAAGACCCTGCCACCAACTCTGCCCCACTGTTTTCCTTTTATAATTCAGAATGATGCAATGGGTTTAGCCCAGGGGGCCGTTGAAAGAAGCAAACCATCATGATTAGGAAATGCCGGCATTAAATAATTTCCCTGGGCTTCATTTCCTCTCAGAATGGAATCTCAGCAGGGGCTTGCGGGCCCCCAAGCCTTTCCCCTTACTCAGCTGTTTCAGATCCAGTTCTAGAACCTTCCTTGATCCTGGTGGTGAGCATCCCCGCCCCCAAGCCCTCCTTGGAGTCCTGGCCATTGAGCTGAGATATTTTAAACTCACAGAAGCTTAAGGCTAGAAAGCATTTTGACAGGTACCCCCGGCCAAAGCTAAATGCCTTTTCTTCTGTTTTGCTGAGTGGTTCCCCTCCAGCACTCTGGCTCCCAATGCAGCCCTCACTGGGCAGACCCTTCACAAGCAGCCCTTGTGGGGTTTCGTCCTGCAACTGCTCACCTGAAGCTGGCCAGCCACTGGGTCCTCGGGTCATCGGGTCGTCAGGTCGTCGGGTCCTCGGGGGACCTCTGGGAAGGTAAATAGGCCCAGGCTTCTGGAAATATCAGTAGAAATAGAGCGGCGCCTTGCGTTAAACAAGAAATGAATGGCATCATACCTCCAAAAGGTAGAGCATGTTCCAGCCTACCTGTATTTCAAATAGCGTCTACAAAAGCATTTACTAGAATATTCTAGCTCTGACCTGGCTGGGGCCGTGTGATGTGTCAAGCCTGAATGTGGCATTTCTTACACTGACTAGGTCAAGAGCTGACTTTTTAGGCTGGGGTCCATAGAAGTCACTGATACTTTTCTGCAAAACACTCCTTTATTCGATATTTGCATTGATTATTTTAATTGGTGGATATTTTTTATGGGTAGTGAGGGTTGGTTTAGTGGGGAACAGGCCAACGTGCTCTGTGCTCATATGGATTTCAGTCCCCCAGGGAGGTGAATGGTCCCAACCACACAGGCTGGTGTTTGGGTACAATTGTGGGAAGTGGCCTGAGGGAAGGAAGGCAAGCTTGGAAAGTCACAATGGGGCAGGAAGGGATTTCCGAGGAAGGGATGTTCACATGGAGCCCTATGGGGTTACTGCTGTCAGCCAGGAAGGAAGAGGGGTCCCAGGAGAGAGGAAAGCTGTGGAAGAGCCTGGTCCATAAGAAGAGCATGGAGGAGATGTGGTCCACCGGCAAGAGGGAGCTGCCATGCACAGGGGCTGGGAGCAGGTGTGTCGTGGCCCTGCAGCCGTGGGAACTCTGTCCAGGCTTTGAGCCCAGGCACACTCTATATCAGAGGTGCCTTTCTCAAGGGTCACCTGGGATGCCATGTGCAGACTAGAGTGGCCCTGACTGGAAGGGGAGAGCCCAGAGGAGGTTGAAACCCTCATCCGGGTGAGCGAAGATGAGGTTTTATTTTTTTATTAATTTTTTAAAAAAGATTTATTTATTTATTTATTTATTTATTTATTTATTTGACAGACAGAAATCACAAGTAGGCAGAGAGGTGGCGGGGGGGAGGGGGAAGCAGGCTCCCTACTGAGCAGAGAGCCCGATACGGGCCTCGATCCCAGGACCCTGAGATCATGACCTGAGCTGAAGGCAGAGGCTTTAACCTATTGAGCCACCCAGGCGCCCGCGAAGATGAGGTTTTAGTGGGAGACTTCTGTGCTCATGGGAGATGTCCAGGTCGGAGACACCATGGGATACTTGCCAGTCTGCCAATGTGGCCTTGAGTGAGTAAGTTTTGGCCATGATCTAGAGGAAAGCTCACAAAGGGAGTAGAGAGAGGCCAGCCCAATCTCTAAGTGGGGGCTCCAAGTTGGATATTCATGGGCTCCATGGGTAAGGATGCCAGGGCCCCACTCCCTGTATGTTCCTGTGCCTGGCCCTGCTTTCAATGATTCATGGGCCACCTCTCAGCCATATGAAGTAGCCTCCACTCCCAATATACATATAGAGAAACTGAGGCACAGGGGCATGAGGCCACCCAGCTCCGGCAGTCTGAGCTCTTCACCCTCCCTCTCCCCCATTTGGGTAAGCTCTCTTAGAGAGGTCTGTGGCCACTACTCCGTTCAGCTGGTTGTTGGCATGGGAGGGGTTTGGGTCAACAAGACCTTCCGAGTTTTTGAGATCTGGATTTTTATGTAGTCTCCTCTTTTTCAATAGCACCAATCCCTTCACAGTTTTCCAAAGCACTGTTGGAGTCAAAATCAGGGGAGGGTACTTCAGTTTTAAGTCTTTAAGTCAAAGGTCAGAAGAGGAGGAAGGGCTCTCACAGGTTGTGGAAAACCAGGGGTGGCCAGAGGGCCAGGGTGTCCTGGGCCACGTGGGCTGAAAGCAAGTGACAAGGTGCCATGCAATGTGTGGTTGGTTTCTCTCCTTGCATGACTCTCCCCTCATCCTAGGAGCACATTGTCTTGTTTGTGAAAGTTTCCTGAATGTCCTTTCCCTTGGTGAGGTCCTTCATTCCTTCTGCATTTCCAGGCACGAGGCACCGGGGCCTTCAGTGATCTGGGTCTGGGATTGACCCCTGTGGCCAGCAAGCCAAGGATGAGTGAAGTAGGAAACTGGTCCCAGGAGGATCAGGTGACCCGAGGACCCACCCGGCAGGGGGTGAAGACCCACGACTCACAGGCTCTCATAGGCACAACCGGGCTCACAGAGAGTTTAGTTGGGTCCACCCAGGTGGAAGGAGTTTTCAGTGTTTAACACTCATTGGATTTCATGTGCAAATTTGAATTTGGGGTCTTTCTTGACAGGTGATGGTGGGGAGTGTGGAGATCTTCCCCAAGGGCCATGGTGAGTTACAGTTAGATAGCAGCTGGCCCTTTCAGGGGACTCTCTCGCCAGTTAATCACAGACCCCCACCGCAGCCCCACGGTCTTCCACTTGACTTGCTTTACCAATTTCCCTACCTGCCTATACTCTCTGGGCAGATGAGTTTGAGATGCTCCTGGAAAACTCAGCAAGTCAGTCACAGAGCTCAGGGCCCGAGGTACCGGTGGAAGGAACAAATGGATGAATGGATTAATGAATGACCAAGCACATCCCCCTATGACAGCCTGACCTGCCCCATTTCATAGCCCTAGGGCATGACCTCTGTATAGGAGCAGAGTTGGGATGTGATTTCCGGCTCCTTACCCCTCACTGGGACCCCCACACTGATTCCTGGGTCTTTGTCAAGTACCACTCACACAAACTTGGGGAGGAGAAATTCCTGGCAAAAATCAGTCATCCAAAAAGCAGCGGGTATGCCTCCCTCACTTTCCCCCAAGCCCCTAATTCTGCACCTATTGCATAATAAGAGTAGTAAGCACACTGGGGGCTCTCTGCTTCTGGGGTCTCCCCCACTCCCCACCCTGTTTGATTCCCATTCAGTCATTTCCCTTCAGACCCAGGGTTGGGGTCGGGCTTGAGCTCCACCCCACAGCAGTGTGTGCCCAGACAGAATGGGGTCGCCAGGGAACAACATCCCTGAGCCAGCCCTCATCCGGGAGCCCAATTTTCTCTCTCCCTGCTCACCCCTCATGACTTCCTTTAGCTGCCTCTTGTAGGCCCAGAGGGACAGAAGGGTCTTGGTCCCTGGCATCTGCATCCTACTTTCCACTGAGGATCCCCCAGCTGAGGCTGGGCCACCGATCAGACTTCAGAAACATCTGTGCCAGCCCCTCCATGCCACCTCCACGCTGTGGGGCGGAGGCCTGTTTATTTTGGGTTTGATGAGTAAATCATGTGGAACAGATCAAAAGCTCTGCTGAAGTCAACATAGATGACATCTGTCACTTCCCCTAATCCCTCAGGCAGGGGGAGAGGGGCTTGGATTAATTAGGCTCTTTAAAACATTTGCCAGCAAATGACTCAATGCCCTCTTCTTTTAGTGCACAAGCGAGTGAAAATAACACTTTTTTACCCTTGTTTTCACATTTGAAGGGTCAGGTTTTGAGGTCAAGTGTCCACTGTAATCCTTTTCTCTTTGAAAATGCACAGGTAGCATAACCGCTAATATTTGAGCATGCCCATCGTTAAAAACAAGTGTTCACGTTTCTTATGAAACATATAGTCTGCCATAAATCAAGGGGCTCACAGACATCCAGTAAGTGGCATTGTCTGGACTGAGTTTCCCCGGACTGACAAGGGAGGCATGCATTTGGGGTGAGAGTCTCTGGGAGGCAGGGATGAATCCCGTGTAATTAAATGGTACACTGCTCTCTGTTTATCCATGTAAACACGGCTGTGCCTTGGAGGACACGCCACACACTCTTGTCTTCAGAGGCATGTGTGAGACTCTTATTCTTCCTCAGGAGGTGGCCTATCTCCCACAGTCTTGACTTTGGCACAGGGCAGATCCCACACCTGCAAACCCTAGACTCCTTGCTTGTCCCATCTGGGCCCCGCCCCCCAACACAGCCTTTTTTCATTATCTCTTTGCTGTCCCTATAAAACAGTGTTCCCTGCTATCCATTTGACCTGGGGGCCTTGGGTCTTCATCCTATTTTGTTTTCCTGGAACTGGCTTATCCTCATTCAGTCTTCTCAACTGACTCTATGTAAAGCCAACCTTCTGTATATTTCTGCCTTGATGCCTCACTGGGGGGAAACTGAGGCAGGACAGAAAGAGACTTGGGCTTTCAGCCAAGAGACCCAGACTTGAGAACCAGTTCTCCAAGCACTACCTGTATGATCTGAGAGTCATTTGAGGCTCCGAGCTTCTGTTTGTTCCTATTTAGAATAAGCATAGCAATATCTTTCTTACAGAGTTGTTGTCAGGATTAAATTAATATAGAAAAAATGTGTGCAGCTCAATCCCTGCACATGGTGGTGCTTAACAAATGTTGGGCAAAAATCCATGTCCTGAAAGTTGTACAATTAAGCCATGGAGGGAAACATAAGGGCTTCCCTTCTGCAATAATAAGAAATTACTGCATAAACCAAAACATTGTCATGGACTTGTAGAGGGTTATCAAGCTATGTGACGTAAGTCAGACTGAGAAAGACAAGTACCACTTATGATTTCACTAATGTGTGGAATCTAAAAAACAAAACAAAGGCACAAACAAAACTAGAAACAAACTCATAAATACAGGGAACACAGTGGTGGTTGTTGGGGGCGGGGTGTGAAACAGGTGAAGGGAACAAAGAGGTACAAACTTCCAGTTATAAAATAAACAAGTCCAGGGGATGGAAAGCACAGCATAGGGAATCCAGCCCATAATGTCACCATCATGCTATATAGGGACAGTTGGGGATCATGCTTATTCTGGGAGCACTGAGCAATGTGCAGACTTGTCCAAGTACTATGTTTTACACCTGAAACTAGCCTAACCCTGAAAGCCAACTATTCTTCAATAATGACAGTAAAAAAAAAAAAAAAAATTCTGGAAAGGCTAAGTCCCTGAAGGACTGTCCTTTTCTAGGTGATCAAAGGCCAGTTGCTAAGGTCAGGGGTGGGCAAGCAGAAGAGCGATTCTGCTCGAGAAGGACCATCTTTCTCTGGTGAAGAGGAAGTGGGAAAATTGCATCAGTCCAGTGGACTCGTGAGTCTGTAGGAAGTCTGATGGAAAGAAAACTCTCTCTGTAAGCCATCTTCCACGTGGGAGTGACACCAAAGGACCCAGTGGTAACCAGGGGCTGAGGCTGTTGACCGATATGATGGGCTGTTCCCCCAGCTTCTCAGCCTTGAGATGTCCCAGCCTGAGTTCTTACTGTGGTGAGGTCATGCAGTCCCCAGGTTTTTAAGTCTGGGGTCTCTCCAGTGGGAGAGGTCTCAACTCTCACTCAAGCCTTTTGAAGGTAGAGGTGAACTAACTAAACTGCAACCAAATTTCCTCCCAATTCAACTTCTGAATCTCTCTGATTTCTTCTTTTGCTGTCAGGCAGAGAGAGGACTCATGCAATTCAATTTAGGCTCTCCTGGATAATTCAGGATAATCTCCCTGTTTTAAGGTCTGCTGATCAGTAACCTTAATGACATCTGCAAAGTCTTTTTTTGCCATGTCATTTGACGTATTTGTGGAGTAGCACCAGGGAGCAAAGGTCATGGGGCCCAAATTCTGTCTAGTATACTTCCTGTTCTGAACCAGTAATTAACAGACAAAATAAAATCCTCTTAAAATTACATACATCCTTCCAGTCTTAACTAGTCAAGTGAGGAGGATAAATAGACACAATTTTCTTGATCCCTGTTCTCGTGGTACTTCCTTTTCCCACTGTTCACCTTCTAGCAAGGTGGGAGAGGCCCTGAAGGACAAGGTCCTGGCTTGCATAGCCCACTCAGCAAAGTAGGAGGCCAACAGCAATGTGACCCTTATTTTCCTAGCTCTCCTTGATGCCAACAACTACCAGCATTTATCACGTTTACTCTGTGCCAGGCATTGTGCGAAGTACTGTATGCACATCATTCCTTATTTCATCTTCAAACAACCCCATGAGAGTGGTGTTACTAGAAGGTGGTTTAAAAGTTACCTGCTATTCCTGGGCCAGGTCTCTGCTGCACATGGGCACTCATCCCAAGTGGTATATGAGGGTCACTTCCTTCCACATGTGGCTGATCTCAGAGACAAGGGCAGCAAAGGGTTCACCCTCTCCCTACACCTTAGAGATGCTTTGGACCCTGGTGCCATCTGCTGTCTGCCCAGCTGACCCATTGCTGCACTCACCTGACCACACAGGGCCAAGGGACCAGTCCACACTCCTGGTCAGAGGTTTCCAAACCATTTTATGTATGGACAGGTTTAGAAACATTTCCAACCGAGACCCAGAAGGTTTGGTTGGGAGTAGGGGGAGGGTATGAGGGAGAAGCGGATCCCCACCTAACCCCCCACCTCTTGCAGGAGCTCAGAGGGAACCCTTGGCGTGGAAGTTGGTGCCCGAATAGAATAAAGAGATAACCCTAAGGGGCTGCTCTTCCCCTTATATCTTTCCCAAGGGCCCCTGGACCTGCTACAGGAAGGTCTAATTCTTCTTATTGATTAGTAATTTGTAACACTAGAGATTTTTCTTGAAAAATGATATGAGGCAACTTACAATAACACATGTGAACTATGACAAGATAGGGGATAAATAGAGAAGTGGACGTGAGTGGGAAGTAAGATGAGCATTCAATGTTCTGGGCACTTTCAGAGATGGGCCCAGGATGGCCTCAGAAGTTCTGAAAACAGAGGGGTTCTAGGGTCAAATATGTTTGGGAAACTGCTTACTTTGTCTGAGCTTTGGGGACTTAACACACACTTCAGAACCTTAAGGGATCTGGGTTTCCTTATGGTAAAGAATCCAATTGACTTGTTTTCCATCTCTCTCTCTCTCTCTCTCTCTCTCTCACACACACACACACACACACACAGCTTGTTTTTCTGCTATACTGTTTCAAACCTACTCTCTCAGTTTTGTAGCATAAACATTTTTCTGAGTCACTAAATAATTTTTCTCAAACACATTCCTTAATAGTTGCATTAGTAATCTGTATCATGATTATACAATAATTTATGTCCCCAAATCCTGTTATAATATGTTTAGGTTGGGTCTTATTATTATTATTATTATTATTTTTTAGCTTATAAATAGCCCTGGATATGTAGCTTTAGTGCTAAATCTTTATAGAGATTTGTGATTATATCCTCAGGATCTATTCTTTCTTTTGGCATTTCTGGGTCAAAAGGCATATGGATTTTAAGATTCTTGATACGCACTGCTGTTGTTGAAACTTTACAACAATTTAATCTTATTCTTTAATTAATTTTGAAATAATTCTATTTGTTTTTTAATTTTATTTTATTTTTCCAGTGTTCCAAGATTCATTGTTTATGCACCACATCCAGTGATCCATGCAATACACGCCCTCCTTAATACCTACAACCAGGCTCACCCAACACCCACTCTCCTCCCTTCCAAAACCCTCGTTTGTTTCTCAGAGTCCACAGTCTCTCTTGGTTCATCTCCCCCACTGATTTCCCCCAATTCACTTTTCCTTTCCTTCTAATGTCTTTCATGTTATTCCTTATGCTCCACAAGTAAGTGAAACCATATGATAATTGACTTTCTCTGCTTGACTTATTTCATTCAGCATAATCTCCTCCAGTCCTGTCTGTATTGATACAAAAGTTGGGTATTCATTCTTGCTGATGGAGGCATAATATTCCGTTGTATATATGGACCACATCTTCTTTATCCATTCGTCTGTTGAAGGGCATCTTGGCTCTTTCCACAGTTTGGCGACTGTGGCCATTGCTGCTATGAACATTGAGGTACAGATGGCCCTTCTTTTCACTACATCTGAAATAATTTTCAAGAAACAAACAAAAAAAAACTTGCAAGAAGAGCACAAAGAACTTTTCCTCTGAATCATCTGAGAGACTGTCACAGCCATGTGCCCCATGGCCTACAATGCTTTACTGTGTGTTTTGTGCAAACAAGGTGAATCTCCCACCTGACCACAGCACAGCCACTGAAGTAAGGAAATTAAAGTTCCTGTAGTATTGCTCTCTGATTTCCAGACTCCTTTCATCGGTTGTTCTAATAATGTCCTTTGGAGCCAAACAATTCAACGCACATCATGTGGTGCCTTTAGTTATCCTGATGCTTTCAATACTCTTCATTCTAGAACAATTTATTAATCTTTCCTTGACTTTTATGATCTTAATGCTTTTGAAGATTACAAGCTCATTAGCACAGGACACCCCTCAGTTTGGGTTTATTTGATGCTTCTTCACAATTATATTCAGATCAAATATTCATATTTGTCAGGAAAATCACAGACACAATGTTGTGCTCTTCTCATCGCATCCCGTCAGGTGGCAAATGATTCTTCTTTATCCTGTGAGTGGTGACACTGACATTGATCATTGGTTGAGGTGGTATTTCTACTGTAGAGTTCTCTACTGTGAGGTTTCTTTCTTCGTCTTTGTAGTGAATAAATATTTTAGGAGGAGATATGTGAATTTCCTATTTCTTTTCACACTTTCACCTACTCATTTTAGTAACCACTGATTTTTTTGGAAGAACTATTACTATAGTACTTGCCAAAAATTGTGATTTCCTAATTCCACTGTATCTTCGGTATTTAGTAGTTGGCTTTCAACTCTGATACCGAGCTTTCTCTTTTCCCTATTTATTTGTGGGGTTCTGTTTCATTCCATGGGTTATAGTATATTGGCATCATTCCTTATTTCGATGCTCAGAATGTGCCATCTTTAGCCAGCGGGACCCCCTTCTCCCTGGCATCTGTGTCTTTTTGTTCTTCAATATAGGTCTGACACCTCTCACCTTCTGTTACAGTGAGGTGTTTCTAACCTTCCTGCCTTGAAATCAGCCATTTTTTCATGTGGTTTTAGTTCCTTTCAGTGGAGAATGACAATTAGACACCAATATCTGTGTATGAGGTATGCTCATTGGTACTGTAGTATTTCTGCTTTGTGTCTTCTCTGAGGAAAGAGCTGGAATTATACATACACAACTTCACAAGGATACTTTAATTCCAATGCTATGCTGTTGGAACCATCTTAACTTTGTTCTATATTTGTTTCTATATTTTATTATGCCTTATCACCAGTATATTTGCTTAGTTTATTCCTCATATATAACCAATCTTTGACCCTATGCTCAGCTGCACCCATATTCTACATGGACTATCTCCTCACCTGGCTCTACCTGTGACTCCAGGATGAAGATGCTACCACCAGGTTGGCTGCTTCCTCCTATACTTTTAGGCTTTCTCACCCTGCTGGGACAACTGTCAGGAGCTTCTACTTGACCATGCCCCACCTAATGGCTATTTTAGTGAATTATTCAGTGAGCAAAGAAGGAAAGAAGAGTGGGTTATGATTATTCTTACTGAGGGTAATCATGTCAATAAGGAAAGGGGGAAATGATTTTAATTGTTTTTGTATTGGTATTTAATTTTTTTCTTAACAGAATATGCGCTAATTATGAAATAGGAAAATCTAACAATTTTGAAATATGATGAAGACACAAGTTAAAAGATGAAACTGTATGTGGAAGGCTGGGCACAGTGGGACTACAAGTTTGGTTCTGATAACCTCTCCTGAGAAAGGAACCAAAAAAAACCTTCTGACATCTTGTTTATGAAAGGACTGGAAAACAGTAAATAAAGTGTCAGAAAACCAATACAGAAAACTCAGCAATAAAAAGGAACAAAATATAATACGTTTTAGTTACAGTACATTAAAAATTGTGGTCTTACCCTGAGAAAATACAGATGATTCAACATCAAACAATCTATTCCTATCATTTGTCAAGTTTAGAGACTAAAGAGCAAAGCCATGTGATGACCCTAGCTAATGTAAAAAAGCTTTTGGTAAAGTAAAAAACAGAATCTTTTCTGAACTGTATAGTAAATTGTGAATAGTAATAACTAATATCTATCCAAATAATATCTATCCTTAAGTAATAATTAATATCTATTCAAAAACCATAGCCAGCACTAATGAGGATGTATATGGTATTTTGTCTCTAAAATCAGGAACCATAGCCAGCACTAATGAGGATGTATATGGTATTTTGTCTCTAAAATCAGGAACGCACCGACATTTCAGGTATTAGAGAGGCTGCCCAGTTTTGTCTTGGAAAGTTGAGAAACTTTGCTAGAAAGTGTGAAATAAATGAGATAAATGTGGAAAGCAGGGGAACAGTTTATCTGTATGTCAAAGCATCTAGTAGTGGTGCATTAATTCAATATGGTGACCACATACACAGTATTATCTATAAAATTTAAAATCTCTACTCTACTTATAAGACATAAGAAAGAACTCTATAACAACAAACTGCTATGATAACTTGGAAATCAGTTTCCAAACAACATTGGCATGCTATAGGAAAACTAGAAAATTAGCTCCAATGAGAATGATTATCATGGATAAAAAGAAACAAGTGGTTTCATCATCATCATCAATGTCCTTTAAAATTTTTCAGTCTAAATTTTTGGAGCTATAGTTCTTTTTGAACATTAATCTTTTACTTGCTCAATGCTCATGTATTTACATGTTAGAGAATAGTCTTCATTATATTTTAAAATAAGGTTTGTTGTAGGGGTGTCTGAGTGGTTCAGTCGGTTAAGTGACTGCCTTTGGCTCAAGTCATGATCCTGGAGTCCCCAGATGGAGTCCCATATCAGGTTTCCTGCTCTACAGGGAATCTGCTTCTCCCTCTGACCCTCACCTTCTCATGCTCTCTCACTCTCATTCTCTCTCTCAAATAAATAAAATCTTAAAAAAATAAAATCAAAGTGGCTGCAGTGTAGAGATTCCTCAAAAAATTAAAAATAGGGCTACCCTATGATCTAGCAATTACACTACTTGGTATTTATGCCAAAGATACAGATGCAGTGAAAAGAAGATCCATATGTACCCTAATGTTCATAGCAGCAATGTCCATAATAGCCAATCTATGAAAGGAGCCAAGATCCCTTCAACAGATGAATGGATAAAGAAGATGTGGTCCAAACATACAATGGAATATTACTCAGCCATCAGAAAGGTTGAATACCCAACTTTTGCATCAACATGGATAGGACTGGAGGAGATTATGCTGAGTGAAATAAGTCAAGCAGAGAAAGTAAATTATCATATGGCTTCACTTACTTGTGGAGCATAAAGAATAACATGGAGGACATTAGGAGAAGGAAAGCAAAAATGAAAGGGGGCTGGAAATCAGAGGGGGAGATGAACCACGAGAGACTGTGAACTCTGAAAAAACAAACTGAGTGGTTTAGAGGGAAGGGCGGGTAGGGGGATGGCTGAGCCTGGTGATGAGTATTAAGGAGGGCACGCTTTGCATGGAGCACTGGGTGTTATATGTAAACAATGAATCTTGGAACACTGCATCAAAAACTAATGATGTATTGTATGGTGACTAACATAACACAATAAAAAAATCAGGTTTGTTGTAGAATAATCTTGAAGTCATAAAATTTACCTGTAGCCATGTAATTGCCACCACAACCAACATGGAGAATATGAGCATCCACGCTAAAAACCTCCCTTGTGCTCCTTGGCAGCCAACCCTTCTCCCTATTCCCAACCCCTGGCAACCACTGATTTGATTTGATTTCTGTTCCCACAGGGTTGCCTGTTCCAGAACATCATGTGCATCGAATCATACGGTTCATAACCTTTTCAGTTTGCTGCTCTTACTCAGTATCATGCATTTGAGATTCACCCATGTTTTGTATGTATCAGCAGGTCGTTCCTTTTTACTGCCGAGTAGCAGTCCATCATGTGGATGTAAACACAGTTTACCTGTTCCTCGGCTCAGGGACATTTGGGTTCTTTCCAGGTTTTGACAACCCTGTAAAGCTGTTACAACATTTGTGTAGGTTTTTATGGGAACATGTGTTTTCATTTCTCCTGGGTAACTATTGAGCAGTGGGATTGCTTGGTTATATGATACATCTGTGTTCAGTTTATTAAAAATAGCATTTGTTTTCTTATTTTTGGCTCCATGTTATCTTCCTTACCTTGATTGACTCTTCATGGTGATTTCATTTACCCATGTTGTCCCTTCACATGGGCCTCCTGACATTGAATAAAACCATCTCTCTCCATAGTTTTCAACTCTGATTACTCATCAGAATCATGTCTACAATATAAAAAACTGTATTATGGATGCTGGGGACATTTATTTGGCCTGAGGAGGAAAGAAACTTTCATCTGTATTTGAAAACGCTTCATGTGTCATTCAGATTTTATCAGTCAAGGTTGAGAACTCCTGTCTGAAGTATATCATTTAAAATAATGAATGAAAAGAGAAATACTAAAGATGGTAGAACAAAAGAAAATGTAGGAAGGACAGACAGATGATGTGCACTGGTGATGTCCCTTCACCTTTTACAACAGAGAATGAGTACGTGCCGCATGTGGAAGCAGGCTTGGAGACAGACTTCTAAATACGTTGTTTAATGTTGTAATGGTGGCTATGGGAATAACCCAAACCAGAAGCTCTTACAGAGGTTGTCTACAAAATATGGGGTGAGAGGAGGGGGATATAGGAAGAGATTTTTACTTGTCATTTAACATCTTTCTGTATTGTGTGAAGTATTTTCTACCAGGTTGATGTGTTATTTTTATAATAATAATTTAATATTTGATTTTAAGTAAAGGATCAACTGCTGTTATGAAGTGGGTGTTGGAAGGCATATTGTCAGTATTTTGGGGGGGTGATATTTGTAGGAATAGGTTCCTACCAGAAGTGCCAGGCAGGGAGAGAATCCAGAATCCACAGAAGCCAACTTTACTGGGGTGGGAAGTCTCCACTGAGGAGGGAGGGAGGGTGTGTGTGTGTGTGTGTGTGTGTGTGTGTAGCGGGAAGGGCTGTGCTTTGTGTGGAAGGATGGGGTAAAGTCTCTAGGTACTCTGTGGGGTGTGGTCCTCTCAGCTCTTTTCATTCACTGATGGGGGATTGATGATTTTTTTTTTTTTTTTTTTTTTTTAAAGAGGCAGGCGGAGAGGGAGAGAGGGAAGCAGGCTCCCTGCTGAGCAAAGAACCCGATGCGGGACTCGATCCCAGGACCCCGAGATCATGACCTGAGCCGAAGGCAGCGGCTTAACCCACTGAGCCACCCAGGTGCCCCTGGGGGATTGATGATTTATGGAGAAGAAGCTGGTTGCAGGTTCGAGGGGGCAGCAAATGTCACAGAGTCAGTGAGAGATGAGCAACAATCCTGGGTCATAGGAATAAGGTTGACCAGATGGCTGAATTTTGGGATGTCTGGGTCCTTCATCTGATTATCTCAGAGGCTGATACTGAAGACAGTGAGACATTGGAACATGAGTCTTAAAGACCACGAGTCTTAAAGACCACGAGTCTTAAAGACCACACCCTCCCATCACTGTGTGAACCCTAGTGAAGTCCCTTGGAGCCCCAGAGACCTGTGGGAAAAGCAGTTGTGATTGTCTTAAAATAAGGGTGCAGGTGTAGGATTGGGGGGTTAAGTCCTATTTGTCCCGTAAAGATCTCCCTTACCTTTTGGTTCTCAAATTATAAGGTGCCAGCAACGGGGTATTGCCAAACACCCCCAGCATCCTGGCATCGTACCTCTGCTGTACGTTCATGTTGACCTCATGTCCCTGGTCCCTTACCTTGCAAGAACTCAGGAGTGATGCCTCCTTCACTTGTGCTCCTGAGTGCTTCACTCACTGCACCCACACCCTGGCCTTGGCAACAGGAGGCACTAAGGAAATTGCTAGTCACTTTCTTCTCGAGCTTATAAACAGAACTCTGTTTTCAGTTCAGGAATGAGGGAATAGTCTTCTTCAACATGGGGAGATTTTCTTTTTTTCACCTCCAGAGTACTTTTTTTCTGGTTTTCCCTATATTTTTGATAGTCTGCAGTAAGTAGAATACTTGAAAACATTGAGAAAAATAATGAAAATAGTATAACTATCTGGGTGTTTTTAAAGAAAATCCAGCAGAGAAGTTTGTCCCTTCTGGAGGCCATCATGGGTGCACACAGTGGGACAGAAATGGCCTTCCCAAGGTCTTGGACACATTTTTACAATGAAAGCCTTACTTTCATGGGGAGTAAATGATACAAAATTACCATGTGTCTGCTGCGGAGTAAGAGAAAGGAGAAGCAGCATGTAAATGAATCCTGTTCGCTGGATATATTATGGCAGTTGATCTTTTGTGCACCCCAAAAATCTAAAACCCCATCAATTTTTCTAAATTTGCTTTTGCAAATCAGTGAAGTTTAAGAGTAATGTGTTCACTTACATACAAATTACATATATATAATTTCAAGAATGTCTGAGTTCTAATTATTTTACCAAGAGGTTGTTCTGTCTTACTCTGCCTATCAGTCCTGTTGGGAAAATGAAGATCTCATCACCTACTGGGTGAGAGGACAGTGCAGGCTGTCTTCACAAATTACTAAACTCATGGCAGCCCCAGAGCTTCTTGTGTTGCTGGGAAACACATGTGCACGCTGCACCCCTCTTTAGGAAATACGTACTTAGCTACGTGACCATCAGTGTCTCTCCATCAGTTCCAGATGTGGGCTCATATCATCCGGGCTGTTGTGTCCCGTGAATAACATGGGTGGACTCCGTACAGGCCATGAGTATGGTTGCCACGTGTAGCGTTCACCGTCTCAGGGGCACGATGACAGCAGACCGCACTTTGATATGGTTGGGGGCGAGTTTTTTCCTTAACCACATAAGCGTCTCATTTGCCTTCTCCAACCTGAAGCATCAGATTTAGGGCCCAATAAGCAGTTACCTGCACCTGCCTTTCCCAGTAGCATTTCTTTTTCTTTCCTTTTTACAAATTTATTTATTTACTTTTTAGGGAGAGAGAGAGAGAGAGAGAACAGGCACACACAAATGAATGAGTGGGTGTAGGGGCAGAGGGAGAGAGGAAATCTCATGCGGACCCCCTGCTGAGTGCTGAGTCCGACATGGGCTCAATCCCAGGACCCTGAGATCATGATCTGAGCTGAAATGGAGTCAGATGCTTAATGAGCTGACACACCCAGGAGCCCCTCCCAGTAGCTGCCAAGGAACCAAGGGATGGCGGTGGTGGCTAGTGTGGGAGGTAGTTGGCGTAGGTCAGATCAGTCCCCCTTTCCCACACAACCTCCTAAACCATTCCAGACCTTGGGAGGCATACCCTCAGGTGCTCCCCACAGGTGCACTCCCAGCCAGCCTTTCTGCCTCTGCTTTCCTTCTCTGCTTCTCCTGTTCCCTACACAATGAGGCTTCAAAAGGCACAAGAATATGCCTGTTCCCACTGCCTAGGTGGGGTTGCTGAGTGTCTCTGGTCCCGGAGTCACCTTGAGCAAACTTACCCCTTCCCACCCCGCCCACCACCCCTCTGTGCCCCCCCCTGCCACGGAAGCTTCCAAGGCATGGAGGCTGGATGCATCCTCTGCCCTTTAAATCCTCACAGAGGTCAGCCGTAACAAGCAAGTCCATGCACCGAGATGCTGGTGGGGTGCTGTCAGGCTGATGGCTTGTGCTTGCTTCTTACTCTCTCCTGTGCACTCTCTCAAACCATTCACGTATTCCTAAACTTGTCAGTCCTTGCTTTTTGTTTGCTTTCATTTTTAAAAAGAGAGATGAGAACTCGGGCTTCCTAGCCGGCTTGGCCTGGGATGAGCTCCCTGCACCGGGCCGTATGGTCTAGATACCCGACCCTAGGGAGGGTTAGCCAAGGGCCGACCCCATGTGTGGACCCTCTATCTGCAGCCTCCCAAAGGCACCCTGAGAAAGCATCCTGCCGGACAAGTGTGCTCGTAGGAACCTCACCTGGTCCTGCCCATGTGTGGTCGAAGCTGCAAGCTGGAAAACCAGGTGAGAGAGACCCTCTTCCTACAGTTGTGTCTCTGGGAAAACACCATCCGGTGCTGGGGAGCCGGCTGCGGAAGAGTGGCAAAGCTGCAGACGTCCCCTCCTGGGCTTTATCTTGAAGTGACAGGTGGTTAGTTTGCGTGTCCGGCTGAAAGCACCGAGAGGCCAAGGGGATGGCCCAGTGGGCGCTCAATGTTTGCTCTTCCCGGTTTGGGAGGTGAAGACGCAGATGCCCAAGCCCTCTGCCCCTGCGTTATCATGCCAGGAAGTGCGCAGTTGCGTTATCATGCCAGGAAGTGCGCAGTTGCCGATTTTGTGAGTGTGACGGCACACACAGCGCTAGTCTCTGCTAAACCACTTCTTAAACTTCTGGAGGAGCCTTACTTCTCCCAGGACTGGTGTCATTGGATCCTGCCAGGCCCTGCTTTGCACCCCTAATCCCTCTTGTTTACAGTGAGTTTAATCTCCATTGTACTTAGCGTTTGGCTGGACAGAGCCCCCCTCTCTGGATCCAACTGTGTGTCCACATCAGTGAGGTCCATGACAAGGGTTTTAAAGGTGTCTGTCTCTTGAAAGAACGGACCGTTTTCAAAGCTTTAAACCTTTCCCCATAAACAATCCAGAAAGGGCGCCAGAGGCTGGAGAGATAGGGGAACACCCAGGTTCAGGATAAACCAAGTTTTCAAATGGAAAGTGAGTCAGTTTCTCTATGCCGTGCACACCCATGAATGGACCCAGATGAGTTTTATGAGTTTTGTCCTTAAAAAAGCACGAGAAATTTGATCCATACAGCTCCCAGATTAGTATTTCAACTCCCCGCTCTTGAGCACTCTGTCCCGGCTTGGGGACCCCCAAGTCTGTGTGTGTCTGAGGCCGCCTTGAGGGGCCAGGGCGCCCAAAGCGGGTGGTCCGCCAATGCCGTCAAGGAGCCTGGGGTGATTCCTGACAGAAGACGAGGAACTCCTTGTTTATTTCTATGTGTGTTGGTCCAAATGCAAAGCTGTTTTCATATGGGTGACTTGAGTTGAACTTAACCCATCAAGGCTTTTTAAAACTGTAGTAAAATAGATGTGACAATTCACCATTGTCACCAGTTTCAGGGTACACTTCAGTGGTGTGAAGCGCACTCCAGTGTCTCCAGGACACTTTCCTTGTCCCCAGATGAAACTCTGCACCTATTCAACACTACCTACACCCCCCGTGAACCCCCGCCCTGGCGCCCACCATTCTTCTCTCCGTCCCATGAACCTGACTGCTCCAGGGACCTCCTATAACTGGAGTCACACAGTATGGGTCCTTTGCGACCGGCTTGTTCCACCCAACACGTTGTGTTCATGGTTCACCCATATTGCGACAGTGGTCAGAGTTTCCCGTCTTTTTAAAGGCTGGATAATATTCCACTGTATGCGGACACCACGTTTCCTGTAACCATTCATCTCCTGATGGACGTCTAGATCGTTTCCACCTTTGGCTGCTGTGAACAATGCTGCTGTGAACATGGGTGTGCAGACATCCATGTGAGTCCTTGCTTGATTGCTGTGCAGGATGTACCCAGAAGCAGAATGGCTGGATCGTATGGTAATTCTGTGCTAAAAGGTTGGAGGGACTGCCGTGCTGGCGGCATCATTTACATTCCTACCAACAGTACGTAAGTGTTCCAGGTCCTGCACAGCCCTGCCTACGCTTGCTAGTTCTCTGTGTGTGTGTGTGTGTGTGTGTGTGCGCGCTTTTTAAAAATAACAGCTATCCTAATGGGTGTGAAGTGGTAGCTCACTGTGGTTTTGATGTCTCTTTCCCTAATTAGTGATTCTGAGCGTCTTTTTACATGTTTGTCGGCCTTTGTGTTTTGTGCATATGTGCATGTGAGTCCTCTGCCCGTTTCTGAACTGGGGTGTTGTCTGCAGATGCTCGATGATTGTGGGAGGTCTTTGTCTGCTCGGGATGTCCATCCCTTATCGGATAGGTGATTTGCAAATATTTCCTCCCGTTCTGCGGGTTGCTTTCCGCTCTGTTCCCAGTGCCTTTCCAGGAAGACTTCCCAAGTGTTCGTTGGCATATTCAGCTCCTCCCCACTGCCTCCCCGCACCGCCGCCGGTCTCTGTGTGGAACCCAGGAAAGTTATGGGACAGGATGTAACCCATCAGTGACCTTGCTCCCTGGCCACAGTGGGGTGGGAGGCAGACAGATTTCAGGATAAGATGCCGGGCCTCTCAGGACATAAAGGGAAGCTGGTAGACAAATCCTGACATTATTTTTAATAATCGTGTGTTTGTGGGATGCCAGCCCTCACCAGGCCAGGAGGCAGGATCCACCCTTGGCATCTTGGAAACCCAGCACCTGCCACTGGGTGCCTCTCCCGGCTCTGTCCAGGGAATGAGCCCATGCAGCTCAGGGTCCCATGGCCGCATGACTGTGGCACAGGGGTCTGTGGGTCTGTTGATTTGCGACCCCGAATCTGTGCCTGAGCTAGCCATCAGTCCCACGTCCCATCTGCGGCCGGCCCTCTGAGGCTAGTTGATACTCACACAGAAATTAGAAACCATGAAGGTCACAGGTTACACACTAAAGAATCCCTATCTGTGGGGAAACCTGAATCCTTTCATTAAGTAATGCCTTCCAGACATCTCCTGCCCTCCGTGCCTCCCTGCATTTTAGACCCCAAAGCTTGAGGTTAACCTACGGGCCCGCCCCATCCCAGCCTCTGAGCTCTGGAGTCAAATCTGCTGTCCCAGCAGGCAC
This sequence comes from Enhydra lutris kenyoni, assembly GCF_002288905.1. Classification (NCBI taxonomy): domain Eukaryota; kingdom Metazoa; phylum Chordata; class Mammalia; order Carnivora; family Mustelidae; genus Enhydra; species Enhydra lutris. The sequence goes on from NW_019154085.1 coordinate 43,756,532, forward strand.
TGACCCATCTGCTCTGCAGTCCAGCTCTGAGATTCAGGGCACCCTCTCTCCTTGTTGGTTGGCTGCTGCTCCCTGGACTGGCTCCAGGCTCTGAGACGAGCGCCTGGAACCCAGAATGCCCCACTCCTTCTTGGCCTCCTCCGGGGCTGGAGTCTTCTGACAGTACAGAAATGCTAAGAGCCCACACTTGTGTCTTAACATGGAAGCCTTTCCCTCCGTGCTGCACCGTGTTAGGGAAGAGCTGGGCTTGTTCCCATATCTCTCTGGCTTATGTAGTTTTCCTTCAAGTGGTGGCAGGAACAGAGCACGTGATCCCAAATAGGCAGTGGTCACATATGGGGTGTGATTGTCACCCCATTCCCCAGAGGGCTCTAGGCTTTGGAGATGACTCGTGTCTACCTTTAGAGCCAAATGACCAGGGTTAGGCCACCAACCCCCAGGAAGGGAGGAACCCAGACTGCTGCCAGAGTGTGACTTCCCTGGGGAAGCTGAAGTCCCAGCTCTGCACCCAGGCTGTGCAGGCCACCCCCCACGATCGTGTCCACCCTCCCATCTGGATGGGGCCCTGGGCCTTCTCCCTGCACCACCCAAGGGCTTTCTCTGCGGAACACCGGCCCCCCTCAGAGTATCCTCCCACCACTCTGTAGCATGAGAAGTGACTGTGGTTTTTATAGTCGTGTTTCATCCCGGATGAGCAGATGCTGGCTGTGGTGTAAAGGGAAGAGGCAGAGGCAGAGTTTCTTGGGGAGGAAGGGATTTGGCCTGGGCTCAGAGGACCAGGTAGGGCCTCAAGGAATGGGGAGGGGCTCCTGAGGGCGTGGTCTGCAAACGTTGTGTTCAGGAGGCAGGTGGGGTGGCGGGGAGGAAGGGGCTGCATTGGGCCATCAGAGCTGAGGCTGGGGGAGAACAAAATGGGGATATTAGGGAGGAGTCTGAAATCTGGAATTTGTCCTGTGGGTAAAGGAAAATTCCTGCAGGGACTTGAGGGTGGGTGCTTGAATCATGAACTGCTTAGGGCCAGGAAATCAGAAAGAAGTGGCAGCTGGGAACCCAGAAGTCCAAACCCAGGCCTTATATGGCCAGTTAAGTGTTTGCGTCTGTGTGACTTAATGGTGTCCTTTGCCATGAGGGCAGAGGTCCTACTCGTCCTTGTGGTTCTCATACCCATGATAAGGGCCTAGACCCAGACTGGGGAGGGATGACAGGGCAGGGTGGTGGGAATGGTAGGGGACGAATCTTTGGGCGGCAGGGGAGCAGAAATGCTGGGAGGTGAGCCCAGGTAGATGGGCTCTGACTCCCCTGGCGCTCAGTCCTGGGAGAACTGAAAGCAAACATGGAGCTACCAGGAGTTTTAGGATGGAGATTCCCTCAGAGGACATCCAGGGGTCAGCCCCATCTAAGGTGAATGAATGGCTGTCATTAGGGATCAGCTCTGAGCTAACTGGAGAATTCTCACGGGGCGTAAAACACCTTCCCTTTGGGCAGTTTCGGCCCTTAAGTAGGGATGAGGAGAAGCGGTCCTCCCCTTACTGGCCTGTGCTCTGGATCCTGGACGAATAGGAACCAAAAAGGCCAGGCAAGAGAGACACCCCCTGGTTGGAGGATACGCAACCTGTGCTCCTGGGCATTTGACCCCCAGATATGGCCCGGACATGCTGAGCTGGCTCGGGTGTGACAGGGTGAGTCTGCACTGGGGCAGGTCTGTGCAGAGAGGAAGAATGCAGAAAATGCTTGCGGCACCTGGTTTGGAAAGAATTCCTGTCCCTGTCTGTAAGTGCCCTGCCTGGGTTGGGGGCTGCTGGCAGGCCCGGGAGCGGGGGAAGCTGGTGCTCTCTGCTCCCTGTAGCGGGTTAGCCCCCTGCTCCCCAGGTTGACCCTAACATGAGTGCTTCTGAGAACAAGGTGAACGGGGCCTGTAAACATCATGCACATGGACTTCTAGAGAAACAAGGAGGTGGACCTTCTGTTGAGTTTCCTCTGCAGCAGCTAGGGTGCCCGACAAAGTCAGGGGAGAATCTTTTTCTGCTTTATGTCGGAAGTTGTATGTGTCTCTCCACCAGCATCCATATGTTCTTGGGCTTTGCTCTGGGGGGAACCAAACATCTTCCTGAAGAAGGGTGGGGAGACCCTGACCCTCTGGACCTTGTTGCATCAAAGGGGATTCACCCCTAATTCATGTGTTGGGCTGCTCAGACATCATTCCAGTCCCCTCCCTGTGCATTGTCCCTGAGCTGTTACCATCACTGTGACTTCCTGGAAGTCTGACATGCGTATTTATTTCCCAGATTGGAGGTTCTGCAAGCACGCTGCCGAGACACAGAGGCTGATGTGGCCACAAGTCTACTTATTTATCGTCTGTCTTTTCCCCCAGCGAAACCCCAGGTGTGGGTGCACACGTCCAGCTCTGTTTGGTAGGTTCATGCCCCAGAGCTGACCCCACACAGGGCTCTTGCAAGGGCAGCTTGCTCTGGGTGGTGTTTCTGTTCAGATTTTGCCAGAATGACCACCTCCCACGCATCTTTAAGACTTCTTTAAAGGTGGCTATTCCTTCCTGGAGTCTCTGTCCTGCTGCTGACATGGTCAGTCCTGTATGTCCAGCACTGCCTCACGCCTGGTGACAATTTCTGCCCAGCACCATCTCCCAGGATCACTGTGACCAAGCACTATGAAATGTCACAGACTAGTCTTTATAGCTTTGCAGGCAGCAAGTCCAAAATCAAGGCCACAGCAGGGCTGAGCTCCCTCTTAGGGCCCTAGGGGAGGGGCCTCCCTGCCTCTTCTGTGCCCTGGTGCCTCCTGGCATCTGTGGGGTTGTGGCTGTGTCCCTCCAACCTCTGTGTCATCTTCACTTAGGGTCTGCCCTAGTCTAGGATGACTTCAGGTAATGAAGGTAACTTAATTACATCAGCAAAGATCCTTATTCCAAACAAAGCCATGTTCTGAGGCTCTTGGCGGTCATATCTTTAGTTGGCACCACTCAGTCCACTGCAGGTCCTCTGTGGGCGCCTGGGGATTTGAACACCTCTGAATGCTCTGCAGAAGGGAAACAAGGCCACGGGCAACTCATGTATTTTTATCAAACACGCTTTCCCCATGGAAGAGGCACAGGATCCCTTGGAGAAGTCCTCAGGCAGAGCCTAGGTCAAGTGCTTGACAATCATGGATCAGCTGTGGCCAGGAGGGTGAGTGGGGAGGCCGGTGCCCCTCCCTTGGTACCCATGCGGACAAGAGGGGAGAGGGGCCAGGGTGTCACTGGTTGGGGAGATGTTTGGGGGTCCCTGGAGGTGGCCGGTGTGGTGAGGGGTTGGCCAGAGTCCCTCTTCTGAGCGCACAGAAGCCTTGCTGGCTGTCCAAGGCCAGGTTTGACAGGGGTCAGAAGGGACCAGCTGCCCCCAGAGGAGAAAGTTAGAGGTAGGTCGGCCACCCTGGCACAGCCTTTTAGAAGGCACTTAAGAGACCATGGTGCTTTCTGGAGCAGCTTTGATGATTTGGGGGTGGATGCAGAGAAGAAACAGGGTCAGGGCTGCTTGTGATTGGCTGCTTGAGTTGGCTCAGTCTGGTCAGTATGGTGTGATGACAGCGTGTTTCCACTGAGGATGTGGGAGACAGCAGATGGGCACTGGGTCCCAGCTGGGGACAAATGGCCATGACTTTGCTTTTACCTCCAAAGAATGCCATCACCTGTCCTCTCCACTCACTAGCTTGTCCCTGAAAAGACTTCTCCTTGTCACCCCCAGCCTGTGGCCCCAGCACTCTGCAAGCACCCAGGAGGGACCAGCCTAGCCTATTCTTTTCTCATCTGGCTCCACGCAGCCTCTGTGGACCGCCAGGCTGCCCTGGCAGAGCCACGATCATCCTTCTCAAGACAGCTGCAGCTGATGACATCCCGCTGGATGGTGCGGTCCCCAGACTTAGATGTTCCCTTTCCTGTTTGCATCAAAATCCATGGCTGCACTCTGTAAATCTGGAGTTTGGTGGTGATGGAGCTGGAAGAGTTGTTCTAATTTATGTTTTTGCAACTTAGGACATGATAGATCTATGTTCTGTTGTATCAACAAGTGAAAATGGAGGACTCCAATATTTTTCTTATTAAAGATGAGATCTGTGCTCATTGAAGCTATTTGCAAATTACACACAAGTGTAAATAAGCAAATTAAAATCAGTTGTGGAATCCCCATCGCTGTTGACATTTTGATGCATTCTCTGCACGTTTTTACACTTCCTGTGACAGTCACCATGGAATATGCATAGAAATATCCAGGAGGTCTTGTGAGAATTCAGATTCTGATCCAGAAGGTGCAGGGGGAGTCCAGGATCCCACCTGTCTGAGTTCCAGGCCATGCCAATGCTGCTGGTCTGGGACCCACACCCCCGTGGACTGGGGGTCAGAGCTCAGGCGGCCATCCACATGCTGCCTTCCCCCTACGACAGCACTGGGGAGCAGATCCACTGACCTCTCTATGTCTCCGTGTCCTTACCTGTAAGGGGGGGATCGCACCCACTGCAGAGAGATTGTGTAAAGAATAAGTGAGATGGAGTATGCCAGCTTTCAGCTGTTGTTTGGCACAGAGAAAGTGCTCAACACATTGTAACTGAACTAAAAATGAATGCATTATCTCCTAGAACTCTGTAGCTTGTCCATACGGCTAAATATTCTGCTTGCTTTCACTCAACATCATATGGTGAACATTGTTCCAATATTAAAAATTCTCTGAAAACATCATTTTTAATAGCTGTGTTTTAATGGCTCCCACTGTGTTGATGGACCATAATTTATTTGAACATTTAAGATGTGGAAATAGTTGTTTACTTGTGTATATCTTATAATCCAATGAAATCCTATTAACATAGTAGCCATTTTATAGGAGAGGAGAGTTCTGGATCTTTTTAATAAGAAAATGTGCGTTTTGCTTTGCTCCCCTGGAAAAGAAGGGTCACAAGGCATTTTGAGACAATAGTGGTAACAATTTATAGACCTCGGGTAAGGGTGTTTTTTTTTGTTTTGTTTTGTTTTTACGTTCTGAGGATTCTTTGCACCTATAGGCTCTTGACAATGATAGGAAAACAGTGATATTACTAGAAAAATCCCCATAAACCAAAAACCAAACTTTACAGACCTAGCTACACTAAGTAAAATCAGGGATTTTCAGACAAAAAGGATATTTCATGTCTTTGCTTCTAGTGATGGAGAAAATAACTATTAAGAAGCAAGTGAGTGAACCATGAGAGACTGTGGACTCTGAGGAACTAACTGAGGGTTTTGGAGGGGAGGGGGTTGGGAGATTGGGTGAGGCTGGCGGTAGGTATTATGGAGGGCACGTATTGCATGGAGCACTGGGTGTGGTGTATAAACAATGAATTCTGGAACACTGAAAAGAAATTAAAAAATAAATAAAAAATTTAAAAAAAGAAGCAAGTGAGTGAGCTTGGGAAAAATCTTGGGAAAAATTTGGGGAAAGATTTTCAGGAATAATTTCAGACATTTTAGTCTCCTTTTGCACTTGGAAAGGTTTTTGTTGTTGTTGGTGGTGGTGGTGAGTTTTTTGTCACTTTCATAGCCAATAATCTATTCGCAAAGACATTTCATGGGATACTTCATCAACCCTGGAGAACAACGTCTACTTGGAATCCATCTCAGGCATTTCATGGGGTGCCCCTCTCTCTCTCTCTCTCTCTCTCTCTCATTTTTTTTTAAGATTACTAATTTATTTATGAGAGAGAGCATGAGCAAGGGGCAGGAACAGAGAGATATGGAGAAACAGACTCCCTACTGAGTAGGGAGCCTGATGTGGGGCTTGATCCCAGGACCCCAGATCATGACTGGAGCCGAAGGCAGGTGCTTAACCTATTGAGCCACCCAAGTGCCCCCCAGGGCTCCCTTCTTCATGGGCTCATGGAGTCTGGCTTTGAATGTGTGTGCGGTATCTCTTCAAAGGGACACCATCTGGCAGACGCCCCGCAGGCCCAGCTATCAGAGAGAGTGGCTGCCAGGGAGAGCAGTATGGACCCTCAACTATAGTAGAATAGTTTTTGTAGGACTCAGGAAGCTTCCACTGATGGCAGCTTTTGCTTGTTTGTAGCTGAGGATAAACACTGATTTTCTTAGAATCTTTAACGAGGACTATGAAACCTTGTGACATTTGCGGACTATGAGCCAGGGAGTGGGAAGGTGGCTTGTGGCCTCCATTCATTTCCCCTCCAGACAGCGAGGGACCCTTGACAACCATCTTTCTGCTGAGACTCATGCCTGGCAGATGTGAATTATTCCAGAAAAGCCCTGTAGGGAGGAGCTTCATCCCACCAAATTCCATTATTCTCTGGCTGCTAGTGCTCTCCACACACAGGGGCACAAACTACACTTAAGCACAAACATCCAATTTTTGCTGTCTATTCCGTCATCCAGCATTCACAGGAGTTTGGCAAGTGCTCTGAATCCCAGACCTGCCTGTTTAACCCTAAATCTGCCTTGGTAGGATGGCTGTGCTGGGTTGTCTTCCAGGGGAATTTGTCAAGGTCTGAGCCTTGCTGCTGGTTTCCAACACTCTTGGGGTCTAAGCCTACCAGCGCACATGTCCATTCAGATTCTGCAAGATGTGTTTGACTCTTTCTCTTCTCTTATGGGCATTCAGGAGAAGTTTGGGTTTCCCACTCAGATGTTGCTAGGAATAAGTTGTTTTTCAGCTCAACTCCAAAAGACCCCATGACATCTTCATCTACCTGTTGCTATTTATTTTTTATCAGTGATCATGTTTAGCCTGGGCAGCATTGCCAGGAAAAATATTATTTCATTGATTTTAACATCTGTTCACATGAAATCTGATCTTCGAATTCACCAGGTCCTGTTCTCTGACAGCAATATGTGCCATGTGCCCCCGGGACAGTCACACCCATGTTTACAACCAGCAGAAGTTGTTTGGAACCTTCATGGTATGTGTGCTTTGCTTTGTTGTTTTCCAAAGTGATGCATGCTTGCCTTAACACATTTATGTGATGCTGAAATATAGGCATGAAGGAAAGTTTCTCTGTTCTTCCTCTCTGCACCTTTGCTCTGCAGGACCCACTAGAGTGAGGTGCTCTGGAAGGATTTCTGCTCTTCCCAGACATTGGCAGCTTGCCAGGATTGTGGAAACCTGACATCCCTATTCTCTTGAAGTGGAATATGTTTCTTTGGTGGACATGATAACCAGCAAACCACAGTTGTAAGTTTCTGCTTAGGAGGGGTGAATAGGCCGAGCCAGGGAAGTTGGCTCAGGCACATGTCTGCCCTGCTGCTCGGTGTCAGACACCAGGGTCCCTCTGAGGGGCACCCTGGGCAGGTCCCTATACATGCCTGAGAGCACACCGCCCCCCCCCACACACACAACAAAAGGGCCATTGGAGGGTGGGGTGAGTGGCAGTGTCATGTCACACATGTGTCCTGGGCAAGAAGAGTAATATATAGGTTTCATGACCTGGTGCTGTGACCTGGACAAGAATGGACCCTTGTTCTATTTCATTACTACTCAAAGTCATGTGACTGTCCTCAAATCCCGGCTCCATGAGAAAGGACAGCGCTTGTCCCCATGGTGGGCCCTGAGACATCCATAGACCAAGTCCCAGGTAGGAAGGAGCCAGGTCACAAGCATGTCACAAACACACAGGGGCATTTTGCTCTGGGGCTGTTGGCTATTCCTGTGGTGAAAGGAAGACCTGTGCTTCCCTCAGCCTGACTCTGGAAACATGAGTTTTTCCATGGAGTGGGAACCCACTTGACCTGCTAAAGGTTGTTTTAGAAGACACTTGGCTCAAGAACATCTTTAAAAACTACCGATGTGAACCATGTCCCGCCTAAAGAAAATATTGATCTTTGCCTCCCTTCATGGAAGACGTTGGTCTTTGGCCTTATATACCATCTTCCTTCTTAGAAACTGCTCTGTCATACAAATGAACCCCAAAGTTGTTGTCCCCTCAAAACACCTTTCCAAATTTGTGCGAGGTCTATGTGTGGAAAAGACACTAAAAGGCAAAGGGAAGAGCTGAAACCTTACCAGACATTTGAAAATATATTTAAAATTTTTAGTTGTGGTAAAATACATATAACAAAATTTACCATATTAACCATTTTTAAATGTACATTTCAGTAGTGTTAAAGACATTCACACGGCTGTCCAGTCAACCCCACTCCTTCTCCAGAACTTTCTCATCTTCCTAAACTGAGACTCTGGACCCACTTAGCAGCTCCCCATGTCCCATCCCCCCAGCCCTGGTAACACCATTCTCCTTTTCGTCTCTGTGAATGTGACCCCCTACATACTTCATGTCCGTGGAATCATGAGCCGTTAGTCATTCTGTGGCTGGCTTATTTCACTTAGCCTAATGACTTCAAGATTCATCCCTGTTGAGGTATATGTCAGAATTTCTTTCTTTTTAAAGGCTGAATCATATTTCATTGAATGGATGAATCACATTTTGCTCATCTATTCCTGTCAGTGGATGCTCAGGCTGCTTCCATTCTTTGGCTATTGTGAATAATGCCGTTATGAACATGTGTATGCAAAGACCTCTCAGAGACCCTGCTTTTAATTCTTTGGGCTACACACCCAGAAGCAGAATTGTTTGGATCATATGATATTTCCATTTCTAATTTTTTTAAAGGAAGCCCCATATAGTTCTCCAGAGTGGCTACACCATTTTCTGCTCCCACAAACAATGCACAAGGTTTCTAATTTCTCCATGTCTTTAGCAATACTTGCTTTCTATTTTCTGATACTAATCATCCAAATGCGTGTAAGGTGTTATCTCTCTTGGGTCTTGACTTGCATTTCCCTAATGATTAGTGATATTCAGCATCTTTTCATGTGCTTATTGGTCACTTACGTATCTCTTTGGAGAAATGTCTACTCAAGTCCTTTGTCCATTTTTAATTAGGTTGCTTGTTTTCGTTGTTGTTGTTGTTGATGATGAGCTGTAGGAATTCTTTATATATTCTGTATTTGCACCCTACCAGATATACAATTTGCAAATATCGTCTCCCATTCTATTTGTTGCCTTTTCATTGTGTTGATGGTATCCTTCACTGCACAGAAGTTTTTAAAATTTTGATATACTCCAATTTATCTGTTTTTTCTTGGGTTGCCTATAATACAATTTTAAGGATTAAAAACTTCTTTTGGTCAAAACATCGAAGGGCCAGACAGAAACGAGAAAGCACCTCGTGACAACAGATTTCCTGTGACTTCTGGGGGTTGCCAAGGTAACTGAGAAATTGCTGTGTGGTGTATGAGGGGAAGCCTGTGTCTGTCTGACTCTCCAAGGGATGAGCAGCCTTCAGCTAACATTCCCTTCGTACCACAAAATCCACAGGGCTCAGCAACAGTAACAGCCCTGAGCTCAGCTGTGGAGGCTTACAGGAGGAAATGCTCTCTCATTTCAGAAGCACGGACTCCTGGCCCACCAGAGAACACAACCCTGCTTGTATGTGTCATTTCCATACATCTGTGCACACGCAAACCACACACACATATACATACACACCACAAACCACACATATACTATACGTACACCACACACGCATCATATATGTACACACTCCAGACACACCCTGCAAACACCACAAATAACATACCTAACACACACACACACATTCAGGTATAGATTTTCTCCTAATTTTTTATTCTTCTGATGTAAACATGACCAGATATCCCTGGCTTTAATTATCACTACATTTTTGAAAGTTATATGTCGTACATGCTACATATTGTGTTTTCTGTCAAAACAGAAATTCTATCCAAGACTGGGGCTCTAATTCCCGAATGCACTTTGGTAAGCATTCTGAGACCTCACTATTTTTCTGTTCACACTGTAGGGAAAGAATCCTCCTGAATCCGTGGAAGGGTTGCTTCTGTCTGGGGCCCCTCTCGCTCTTTCTCCAGGTACTGCCTCAACCTCTTGTCGCTGCTCAGACCGGAAGCTCCATCTCGGACACTTCCGGGACAACATCCTGAATTTGAGGCCGAGAATGTGGCCAGTCCACAGACCCCTCAGCTCAGCACATCACAATAAGAGTAGTGTCCCTGCTCATCCTGGGCACTCTCCTGCAGTCATGTTTCTGTGGGTGGCAGAGTCACTTCTCAGGGCCTTAATGTTTTCCGATATGCCCCGTCCACCATCCTAGAAGCTGTCACTTCTTGAAAGTCAGTGCCTTTCTAGAAAGCTCCCAGCCTCTCAACCCCTTTCATCAGCATTTGCACTGCCTTTCATCCAGGTCTCTTCCCTAGCAGATGGCCTGCTTGCTTCCCGTCTTTTCTGCCTCTTCTCTTCAGTGGTTACCACTGGCCATGCCTTCCCAAGAAAGACACAACCCCCTCAGCCTGCAGTCCCCAGGATAAAAGGACAGGATAAACCCTCTCGCCCCCCTGCAGGCTGAAGCAAGAACTACCAGGATCCAGCTTGAAAGTGTCAAGTCTGAATGAGAATGTGAATCCCTCCAACCCCCCAGGGGCCAGGGCAGCACCCCCGCCTACCACTCCAATGGCTTCCCTTTGCACCACACCAAACACTCAGCCAGTGTTTCAGCAGATTGGAAAACAAATCTCAATGCTGTGGGCAGGCAGGGGAGGTGGCCCCGGCTGGTCTCAGTGAGTTCATGGGTAGAGGGTGTAGCAGAGGGAAGGGACACAGCAGGGTCCTAAGGTAACCAGCAAGTTCAGCAGTGAGAGCCACACTGGGCAGCAACCTGTTGGCTCAAGGCTCACTCTACCTTTGTCTTTTCAAATAACACTCCCTGAGACAGGGCGCCGAGGAGTGACTCTGTAGAGCAGGGGGATCAGTTTTCTCTATTCAGCAGAATAGGGCAGTAAGTGGAGAGCTGCTTGCTGGTCTGCAAGGAGGAGATGGTTGCATGTGTTCACATCCTAGCCCCATTTCTTACATTCACTCTTTCCATTCGATCAGTTTGCACACGGTTTGCATGTAAAGCCGAGCTATTCTCACGCTCACCAGGGACTATCACCTTTATTAGCTCTTGTAAGAAAACAAACATTAATTGCGCGAGCTGCCATCGAAATATTGAGTACAAGTAACCGTTTTGGGGACAAAAACATTTCTCTCACTTCCCATGTCTCTTACATTCCTTATTTCATCATTTTCCAGGAGCTCCAAATAAATCCTTTCCTGGAATCCACAAAGCATTAGGATTCTGGGGACAAATACACTTTATTTGATAAGGAATGAGCTCATGCAGCTCTCCATGGCCATCAGTCAGGAGTTGAAATCACTGCCAGTAAGAACAAATCCCAAAAGAAGCAGAAATACTATGCACATGCCCTTTGTCTCTGATGTAATTGATTTTTAAAGTAATGCAATTAAAAAAATATATCGGTTTTGCAGAGATCCATGCCATAAGCCACATCGTTGATACCCATGAATATTTGGCCTTAGGTATTGTTGACATATCTCTTGACCCTGTCATTCTGAGACCCACGCTGCCAGGGCCAGAGTTTCCATGGAGAAGTCTGGCCAATGAGACCCAGATCTTCCAGATAATGTCTACTTCATCCATCCATCCATCCACACGTTCACTCAAGAAATATATCCTGAGCTCTTATCACAGACAAAGCACCAAAAAAAAAAAAAAGTATTTTTTATAGGAACATGTGGTAACTATGTCAAATGTGAAAATAAAGGCAACTGTTAGGCAAAAATCATTGGCACTCTTGATCTGAAGAAACAGCCCATATACATGGGAATTGCAGAATACGGGGAGTGACCATCGCTGTGCACACTCTGTTGAGAATGGCAGAGACTAGCTCTCACTCGTGGACATTAACAGTCCAACTCTCAACCTGGGGATTGTAGAATCTGGTTCTTTATGACATGGAGTCAAAGGGGTCTGTGTCCCATTTGGAGTGATCAGCTGCTTGTCCATCATCAGCGCGGAGGGTTTCTGGAAGGAGAACAGATGAAAAATGGACATGGCAGCTAACATTTTAATTCAGACCACGTTTGTTGGTTGAGTTTGATAAACTTGAGCCAGGGTCCCTACTCTGAAGGCATGCAGAGTCCAGGGTGGATGAACAGTAACCCTGGGTGACCCATCACCGGTAGAGCTAATGCCAAGGTACCCTCGAGCAATTTGGAAACCAACTTAAGCTGGGTGCATCCGATCTCCCATGTGAGAGCCTTCCATGTGGACTCATTCCATGGAGCTGCCTGGATCATTTTGTGACTTTTGTGGGTAAGGAGGCCCTCCAATGTTAGCAGGTTGGGGTGCTGGCTGCTCCCTGCTTTCTCTGTGGACAGCTACACGCAGTCAGTACCCCAGGTCGGGGAGCTGTCTAATTAAAAGCCACCAAAAACCCAAAGAATCTTCACACTGGAAAGGGCTCTAGGGATTGTCTAGTCCCTTACTTGAGGTCATACAGGCAATAATGGGGGCAACAACACTTCGGCCCAGTGTTGCAGAGGTCAAGAGAGGAGCATGGACACCATAGCACTGACCACTTCTCCAGGGAAGCAAAAAATTACCGAAACCCCTTCTCAGGTGCTCAGAATATTCCCTTGGTTCTTCTCTTTGGCTCCACTTCTCACTCCCTGGCCAATGGAGCTGTTCTGTTATCCCCATGAATAAAGCATACTCTGATCCAGCCACCTCTTCCCTAGTCCACCCATCCCATCTCTGTCTGTGCTATTATAGCAGCTTCCTAATCTCTCTCCCAGGGGCCATTCTGTCTCCTTCCAGTCATTATCCAACAGTAGCCTGGCCATCAGTGGGGGGTGGGGAGCAGATGTCCCCTGTAAAACAGCACTTTCCCAAGCAGAACGTGGCTCAGATGCACATTTCATTCAGCCCTACATGACCTGGACTTGCCCATTTTCCCCCCTTGATCAGTCTGCTTTCTCTTCTTGGAGGACGCCAAGATTATTCGTCCCTCTGTAATTTTGTGCTTGCTGTTTCCTCTTTCTGGATGTTTTTCTGCTCCTCTCCCAGATACATACAAGGCTGACCATTGCTTCTCATGAGTCTTCCTCCAAGTGGCCTTCCCTGACCATATAGCCTCAAATATCCCCCTCCCGCAGCCCCATGGTGGCTGAATTCTATCACCTGGTGTTATTGCCTTTGCAGAAATGATCACTGATCAATTTATTTTGTTTAGGTATTTGTTTGTTTGTTTCCCGCCCCTTGTTTTTCCTATGCACTTCCATATCCCTTATGGCTCTGTTTTCCCAACACATGTGTGTGTTCAACCAATACTTGCAAAATGTATCAGCTAACTATTGCTGCTATAACAAATTACCACAAACTTAGTGGCTCACAGTAATGCAAATTTATTCTCTTACAGTTCTGGAAGTCAGGGGTCTTAACGTCAAGGGTCAGCAAGTGTCTTTTTTTTTTTTTTCCCCTCCTTGGGGACTATTATTCCTTGCCTTTTGCCTACATTCCATGGCTTGTGACCTCCTCCTCACATCACTTCTACCTCTGCTTCTGTCCAGCCATCTCTGACCCTCACACTCTTGCCTCCTTCTGATAAGAACCGTGGTGGCTATACCAAACTCATCTAAATAATCTCTATCTCAAGTCCTTCACTTAATCACATCTGCAAATCTCTTTTGCCAAGTGAGGTCACACATCTGTAGGTTTCAGGAAGTAAGATGTGGACATCTTTGGGAGTCCATTATTCTGTCTACCACACAAGAAGAGAACACAATGCATGCATGTGCTGGTTTTAAAATTTGTCCACAAACTAGTACTCCGCCCTATAAGAGATGGAGCTTACTTCCTTTCTCTTTGATTGTAGGCTAGACTTAGCTGCTTATTTCTAACAAATAGGAGGTGGTGGAAGTGGGTTTGTAAGTTCTTGGAGCTTAGGTCTAAACTGTGAGTTTCAGTCATACAAAGTGTTATGACCTCTCCCTGGTTCACTTTCTCAGATCACCGGCTCTGGGGGAGACCAGTTGCCATGTTGTAAGGACTTTCAAATGGCTCTGTAGAGAGGCCCATGCAGTAAGGAGCTGAGGCCTCCTGCCAACAGCCATGTGATGTGGCCATCTTGGAAGTGGATGCTGAACCCCAGTTGAGCCCTTAGGTGACTGTAGCCCCAGATAACACCTGGACTGTAAGCTCATGAGGACCCTAAGCCAAAAGCACCCAACTGATCCACTTCCAAATTCCCGACCCAAAGAAACTGTAACATAATACATATCTTTATTGTTTTAAGCCATAAAGTTTGGGGCAATTTACTGTACAGCAAGATAACTAAAACAATAAGCTATGTCAGAATCCCTCCCCCTGGCCCCAATAAAAGAAGTACATTATTTTGTGCTTCAGTAGTCTTTGGAACTCTCTTATCTAGTCAGGACCCCATACCACCCCGAGGGACAAGATGACTAGAGTCTGGTTCTATGACCACACTCTTGGGATGATGGTTTCCTCAGAGTCATCTTCAGAGTCTGCCTGGAGCTTCAGTATAGCACACATAAGTCAGCTGAGACTCTGACTCAGAACAATCCAGGAGGAATCACTTTCAGTGTAGTTCCATTTGTCAATTCAGTTCTTTCTTCTTGGTGTGATCACTGTCATACCTTCTTCTAGATTGCTTTTCTCCTGTCTTCTTTGGTTGCTGTTATTCACAAGTATTATCTGATGTATCCTGGCTACCGACCAACCTGTCTTCCCTCCTACTATTTCCTTTACCTCCTTGTATTAACAATATCCACATGCCTTATCTAATGGCCCTTTGGATCCCCCCAATCTTCAGGATCCTCCTAGATGGCATGACTGACCACCCAAGAAGACACCTTGCCTGATTCCTGCCTGGACTCTCTCTGCTGTTTGCTAGATGTTTGCATCAGTCAGGATCAGATAAACTATGCTGGCAGTGCAAAGAAGCCCCAAATATCAGTGGATTAAAGAGCTATTTCTGTTTGTTTTGTCTCCCTGTTCTCATTTCTGCTACATGTTCATCACTGTTTGGCTAGGCAAACAGGCTTATCTAGATTTCATGGATTCAGGTTGAGGGAGCTTCTGTCTCTATGTTCCCATGATTAGTAAGGCAAGAAAAAGGGGATATGTTGAAATAACACATTTGCTCTTAAATCTTCTCCTTAGATGTGATATGTGCCCCTCTGATCACATTTTATTTGCCAAAGTAAGTCACATAGCCACAGCCAACTTCAGAAAGGGTGAAGTGCAATCCTAATATGAGCCTGGAAAATCAATAACTGGGGATTTTTGGTGAGTATCAGGGATGTCGTCCTGGTCCTTGGCCTGCCTGACCTGTTTCTAAGCTCTCTAGTTCTGCAGACAATCAGATACAATTCTTTTACTTGCAACAGACAGAACTCTAACTCAAGTTGACCTAAGAAGAAATGAGTTTAATGTCTTATATGGCTGGAAGTCCCAGTGGTTGCTAAATCAACCTTTAGGGGAAACCAGTTCCAGATACTCAGATAACATTGACAGAAATTGGTCTCTATCCCTTGGTTCTGTTTTCATCTGAGCTGGATGTATTCTCAGACAGAGTCTCCCAAAGGTGGAAGCCCCAGGCTCGTTGAAGGCAGAGACACTCCCAGGAATCCTAGTGAAGTCCCAGGGCTGGGCTAAAGTTGGTTGGCTGGTTTTAATCATGTGCTGCACATCTCAAATTAATTAACTGGCTGAGCATGTGTGACATCTCATGGGTCAGGCCTCTTTTATGACCTTTGTCTATGTGCCAAGGGTGGGTTAGCCTTGCATGAGCTACCTGGTCAAAGAGTAGAGTAGAGTGGTTCCAGAAAAGAAGTCAATGCCTTACAACCTAAAGAGGGGCAAAAGGGTATGGGACAGACGGAAATATCAGACGTCCTCCACAGATATTGCTCATGCATTTATTTTATTTCTCGGGCCACAAAGAACTCACATAGCCTTAACCTCTCCCACCAGCCCTTATTGCTGTGGCCTCCTTTCTACCAGGAGTGAGCTCTGATTTGCTCTGGGTTGCCCTTGGTGGCAGTCACAGAAGTAAAGTAGCCCCAACTCATCGTGTCCTGGACAGCATGGGGAAGCCAAGAACCTGATGGTGGTCTCTCCTGATTTAGATCCAGACATTGCACCTTTTCAGGTCATCAGCAACCAGATTCAAATATAAACCCTGAGTTTTCTAGAAAGCCAAGTTCAAGAAGATATTTTAGAAGTCGCTATTGTGAAAAACTCATGTCCCCTCTCTTCTAGCATTGTAGATGGAGACACGATTCTACTTTGAGCCAAAGGTGCCCAGATAACCAGGATGGAGAGATAATGCTGGCCTCATTTTAGCCAGCTACACCTATGTGGTGGTTATTTCTGGAATGCTTGTGGGCCATGCGAAAAGTCTGACAGAACACTTTCCATAAAAAGAGGAGGATGAAGTATCTCCACCAACCACAGACCTAGGAGCTGCATCCATGGCAAGAATTTAGAAATGACTTTCAAGTACATGGTTTAGAAGCCTCTGGAGAGGGAAGGTGATCATTTGAAGTCAGTGGGAGTTCAGTGAGGGCCAATCATGCAAGATTAGTTTCATTTCCTTGTTTTGACAAGGAAATTGGACTCATAGAGCTGAGGCATTCTGTAGACATAATATATCTGGGTTGAAAACAGCATTTTTGGAAGTTTCTCATGACATCTTTTGGATGTATAAGCTGGGGGATCATGCTGGATTGGTAAGGGATTAGTGGGGCTCCAATTAGTGGGCAGCCTTCAGCTTTCCACAGGGCTTTGTTATTTATCCTCTATTGTGAAATATCTCTGTCTATAATTTAGATGACTTTGATGGCACATTGGGTGTTATTATTAATAATATTAATATTTCTTATTAATGAAAACAGTGACCATGGTGACAGAACTTCCACTAAC
Source organism: Enhydra lutris kenyoni (assembly GCF_002288905.1). Lineage (NCBI taxonomy): Eukaryota > Metazoa > Chordata > Mammalia > Carnivora > Mustelidae > Enhydra > Enhydra lutris. The sequence continues at coordinate 43,773,381 of NW_019154085.1, forward strand.
AGTTACCGAGTGCTCATTGTGAACAGGCACAGTGCCCGAGGTATCACAAGGATTCTATTATTAATGCCCCATAATCCGTTGAGGTAACAACTATGACTTTCCCATTTTACCAAAGAAGCAAAGGCCGGCTCCGGGAGGGAAATAATTTGGGAAAAGACAATTTAGCCTGTCTGACCCCAAGCAATTTACAGCCCAGTGCCCAAGACAGGAGGGGGTGGGGATGAGGGTGGAGAGGGTAGTTGACTTTGTTTCATTTCCACGGGGGTCCCATGCAAGCGAGGGGGCTCAGAAGCTGGAGTTTCACTGCAGAAGCCCTGCTCACAGCAACCTTCCCTTGGGAGCCATCATCTTGATCCTGGGGAAAGCCTGCCCAATTTGAGGAAGACCTCCAATGGTCTGGCTAAAGGGGAAGTGGCAATCCAGGACTGGGAAGAGGGGATTGGCAAGTGATGAGTGGGTATCAGGGCCTCTTATAAAGAGGGAGCCTCAGGGCAGTAAGGGTGTCAGTGCAGGCTGAGTATACATTGTGGCAATAAGAGAGAACCCCAGATGGAGAGTGGGCACCTAGGACCTCCTATCACTGGAGGATACTGGAGGATGCTGGATTTGGGCAAAGCAGGTCCTGACTCCACGGCCTGATGGCAGCAGACGGTGCTGTCTTTGTGCTTCAGTGTTCGAGGCACAGGGTTCTCTTTAAGAAACAGGGAACAGCGGTGCTTCGGTGGCTCAGTGGGTTAAGCCTCTGACTTTGGCTCAGGTCATGATCTCAGGGTCCTGAGATTGAGCCCTGCATCGGGCTCTCTGCTCAGTGGGGAGCCTGCTTCCTCCTCTACCTTTGCCTGCCTCTCTGCCTACTTGTGATCTCTCTCTCTCTCTTCAAATAAGTAAATAAAATCTTAAAAAAAAAAGAAAGAAGAAACAATTACACATACTAAATCAGGTAAATGAGTATTCTTTTTACTTGAAATCACAACAAATCACACATCTTGAAAAGCAGACACGTAACATGTAAGTTACAAAATCAGAAAAATGATCCTGTTTTATGTCATTTGGAATTATAGTGAATATTCATACCAACCACCCAACCACTGTCTATAGTACGTTGCCCTTCCTTTTGGCTGCATTTCCTTTGATTGGGCCTGCATTTGACAATAGTTTTGGATTATTACTTTCTTTAGGGAGACAAAACAATCAGCTTAGACCTTCCCTTGGCAGGGTCAGTCAAAATAGTTTTGTGTTCTCGATGGTCCAGAAATGTTTCCTTTGGTTTCACGCACTGTCATCGATCACAGGTAACATCGGGGGGCAAATACTGAAGATTCAGGTGAACGTTTAGGATTGTTGTCAGATTTGGAAAAGTGGCTGTCTTTCCTGTATGATTTCAGGGGGTTTCTATGTCTGCAGTCCCAGAAGTCATTCCTCCACCAGGATGGGGAGCAATAATGTAACTGTCCACAGAAATGGACACAAACCACAGAAAGATAGCCCGTGAACACAAATCATTTTCCCAATTCAACATCCCCCTAAATGGGTCCTCCAGATGCCCTTGGCCTCCCCGACACCAGCAGCAATCCAGTGGAGAGGAAAGAGTGGGAAGAATGGTAGTTTTCACCAGTGGCACAAACACATTACTCTGCAAATTGTACAGAACGAATGCCTATGGGAACACATTGCTAGGCCTCCAGGACCCTGAAATGGATGTTGCGTCTTCATCACACCCATCCATCTTGCTGATGAGCCGGGGGAGCTGGTTGGCGCAGCGCCCTGTCCAAGTGGCTGCACAGGGCTAGCAGAAGCTGTGGGGAGTGGGTTGCAGGCAGGCATGTGGCAGACAGGACCCTGAGTGGGCCCGGTGGGCTTAGCTCCCAGCTAGGTTCTCTGCCACCACCTAACGTGTAAGATGTGACGCGAAACCTGTTTGCTTGCCTTTACGCGTCACGCAGTACAAACAGAATCCCGTCCTCGACGGGCTAAGCTTTTTGGGTCTTTGAAACCATCACTCATAGTATAATGATCTGCACAGCAGCCAGGAAAGGATCCATACGAGATCTGGACACAGGTTTAGATACTGTTTGTTCCCATAGACCCAAGAGTGCTCCGTCCAGCTCTGGGTGATCAGGAAAGCCTTCGATTCCCATTCATGGGATAGTGACAACTCTTCAAGAAGGCTCACTCTGGGGGAGCCAGAGAGGAGCAAAGGGTGGAGGGGCATTGCTTCTTTTTATTTTCTTGCTCTGCTGCAAGGGGGAGCATGTTTGCCTGCTGTGAGTGAGGAGCAGAGGCCGCAGTGCCTGGAGTACGGGAGGGAGCAGAGACCCAGGCACAAGCCTTCTTGTCCAGAGGCTGTCAGGCTTCCTTGTTTTGTTCTAATGCTGACGTTCAGAAGAACAAGACCTGCTGTCGAAACAAGGCCTCGTTTCTCAGGTTCACGTGTAGGAATGTATGTGTCACGGCGGAGCTGCGACCCCGATGAACGATATTTTAGTTCTGAGCCCGTTATTCATTAGTTTGATTGACTGATTGATGGATGGATATACCTAACTCTTTCCACAAATGACTTTAGGCATTTTTCACAACATGGATTTGTGAACCAGGAAAAATAATAACATGTGAGGACCGGGGGCACCACGCTTGGGAGAGGAGCTCAAGATGGCAGAAGTGTGGGGGTTGAGGAGGCAGAGCGTAGGAAGGCAGACAACAGACACGGGGCCACCCATGGTATTCCCTACACCAAAGCTGAGATCAAAGCTGTGGATTCAGCTTTCACGGTCCTGATGGTCAGAGTAAAAACAGAAACATGAATCTATTACCAGATTCGGGAGTCCGTCCCTCAGGCAAGCAAATATTTCCGTGTGTGTGTGTGTGTGTGTGTGTGTGTGTGTGCGCGCACGCATGCATGTGTGTGTCAACACCATCTTTCACATGGACTTTGTAGGTGATGTGACTCACAATGTCCTCAGTCACTAAGGCTCTTTCTTGGGTCATCGCTATAGGCCTGTGCAGAGCTTAACAGCAAAGTGCCGCTCTGACAGAGGAGGCCAGGTAACATAGACTGTGCTTCCTGTGGAAAATTCTAGAACCTGTGGAGGGCTGCCTGGACTCCATGTCTCTCAAACATTTCTCAGTGGAAGCTTGGATAAGAGTTGCTCTAGGGACAGATGGTTGCTTTTGAAAAGTGCACCAAACCCTTTGTGTTATTGGCTGAGGTCAGACCCAATTACGTCAGAGAGCCTATTAGATGGTCACATTGCGCATATGTTTTTGGCACTGAGGACCCAAACTTAAATTTTCCCTTACAAGTAAGCAGAGGGGGATTAAGAACACATTAGAAACCAGTGGGTTTCCCAAAGTTTATCTGAGACAGAACAATGGAGAAATTACGTTAAATGGAAGTTTCTTGAGATTGACTCTTCATTATGACCCAGGGAAAAAAATCTCAGTAACATTCCCATAGGACATCGGTGTTGATTCCATATGATTTCTCAATGAAGCAGCAAGAAGAAATTCTTGCCAGTTGTGCCCTTAAAGAGGTGCATGAGATGACATTTTTTACAGAACCTCCGCTGGAATGAGGATTTTAGTTTGAGACGAGTTGCCATCTCGCTCTAATCTCTGGCAATAACTAACTAGCGGGTCTGTAGAGATTCCTCCTGGCTCTTGCCCTGATCTTCCTGGGCAGAGGGGTGGTCAACAGAAGTGCTGCTGAAAGCCATTCCAATGATAAAGGGTGGGGGTGGGCACAACAGTCTTGTTTGATGCCACTGGAATTACAGTCTGATTTGCCAAGAGACGTGATGGAAGCAGTGGTGTCTAGATGGAGTTCCCATGCAGTGCTTATCCTTCAGCCCGGCTGGGTCCTCAGTCAGAGGCCAGGGAAGATTCCTGGGAGTGATAAGCATTGTTCTATTGATTCAGGTTTCTTCAGGGGCACCTGGATGGCTTAGTCGGTTAAGCATCTGCCTTTGGTTCCGATCACGATCTCAGGGTCCTAGGATCAAACCCGGGATCGGGCTCCCTGCTCAGCAGGGAGTCTGCTTCTCCCTCTCCTACTGCTCCTCCCCCTGCTCATTCTCTCCTTGTCTCTCAAATAAATAAACAAAATCTTAAAAGAAAAGAAAAGAAGAGAAAAGAAAAGAAAAACGAAAAGAAAGGAAAAGAATTCTTCAAAAGGGGTTAAGGAGTATAGCCTGGCTTAGAACTGCCGGAACCTTTCTGAAAATTGTGCCATCTCGACCGTCCGTCTTGATGTGAGCTTTGTCCTGGTGTCTTTAAGCTGAACAAACTTGTAGCTGATCTGTGTTCAAAGAGCTCACCACCTTATGTAGCATTCAAACCCAGAGCAATTTTTAGCAGTTATGCCTCATTCCTTCTTCTCCCTTTCATAGTGCCTTGAAAAACAATGAACAATCTTGTTCTTTTCAGAGAGGATAATTGCCCATGATTGTGGAAGAAAGCAGGTTTTGTGCCAAATTTAGAAGCTCACGTGACTGCCTTGTGTAGGGCAGCTGCGTATGCTAGCAGGATTATCCGGAAGCTGGATTTGCATATCTAGCTGAGGGGGGCCACTGGGATGGCGCTGCTCACTTTGAATAGTGCTCTTACCTGCTAACGAGTTCGAGGCCTATCCAATCTGCCTCAGCTACTGTAGGTTGGATGTGGGCAAAGAAGTCACGGTGTACCACACCCCACATGCCTGTCCTTGGGGCCTGAGGTGAGGTCATTAACGTGGGGAGCACAGAGCTCATTCTGCCTGCATGAACCCCTCCCTTGTGCTTGCCATGATCCTCGTGCTAGGTTACAAGGCAAACGGTGACCCCTTGAGAGGATACATCTTAACCCCAGGACCTTAGGGCATGACCTTATACGGAAATTGGGTCTTTACAGAGGCAATTGACTTTAAACGAGGTCATTAGGCTGGGCTCCAATCCAGCATGGCTGGTGTCCTCATAAGAAGGGGACATTTGGACACAAGGCAGGACTGTGTGAAGAGCCACAGGGAGAAGGCCATGTGGAGACTGGGGTGAGCAGTCTGGGAACATCTGGGGCCAGAAGAAGCAGGAGGGATCTTCCCCCTCCAGATTTCACAGGCAGCAAAGCCCTGCCGAGTCCTGAATTTCGGACCCCCACCCCGTCCCCTGAACTGTGCGATGATAAAGTTCTGTCATTCTGAGTCACAGGGTTTGTGTATTTTGTTTTGGCAGCCATAGGACCGAAACACTAATCAATAATATTATTTTCATTTTGTGGAGGAGGAAACAGAGTGTAAGGACTTTCTCCAAGCTCATGTAGCCGGTGTTATGGAACGGCCCCAAGGATGATGTCATTGTTAGAGTTTCTTGGTGCCTCCCATGCCCTGGGTGGGGAAGTTGCCAACTGATGACAACCACTAAGGGTACCAGCAGCCTTCCTTTGGGAGGGCGGAGGTGTGAACATCACAGTCCATATATCTTGCATTGCTGCACAAAATCTCCTTCCTTCGTGCTTCACCATCTATTCTGTGCACAGACTCGGACACTGAATGGTCAGAATGGGCATGACTATAAACGATGAAAGCCCTACCTGGACACTTTGGCCCCTGATTTCAGCCAATATACAGAAAAAAAAAAATAATAGGATGCACTGAATATCCCCCTTTGGATGATGTGGCAGAAGTTAGAAGGCATGCCACTTAGAGATGAAAGGTAGAGCCCCCTTGCAGAGCCAAGGGAAGCACTCAGCCCCATCGGCTCAGGAATCAGAAGATGGTGTCTTGACAATCAGCGCGAGTAAAAGATTGCAAGATGCAAGATTGTAGGGGCGATCAACATCTTTCCTGATTACAGCCCAGAGAAGCCTGAGTTCAGGTGCTCAGGGAAACAGATTCCAGGCTGTGGGCAGGAGTCCTCGGAGGGGGTCAGCATTGTATGAAACAGACGAGCCTGCTCCTGCACCATCGTATTTCCGGCAGCTTCTCGATCACGGCAACCATCTGCATAATGCAGGCCCTCTTAATCCATATTTCAGTAATTGTAACCATAGATCACAGAAATTCATTCGCATGGCACACGAGATAAGAGATGAAGAAACTGCTTTATGCATGCAAATCAAACCCGCTTGTATTCCTGAATATAATGATGAAAAAGAAAAAAAAAAAAAGTGAGCTTCCAGATGTGCCAGAGAGAGATTTTTAAGACGTACAGTCACCCTGTAACACATTCTGATGAATTTTTCAGAGATGAAATATGCCTTTGATTAGGGAAGGTTTTTTTCCCTTTTTGATAAGTCCTGTGTGCATTGGGGTACTCATTTAGTTGTGATGTCCTATGCAAAGTGCAAGGATAAAACCTTCAATTTGATTTATGATCATGGTTATTAATTTCTGATGCAGCTTTTTGGTTTGGATTATTTGGGGGTGGAGGGATTTGGCAACCTTCGTGAGAAGCCAGGGAGATTTACTGGCATAAACATCACAGCAGAGGTCTAGCCGTAAATAACAGAACTTCTAAAAGAAGCATTAAATCCCACATTATTAGTAGGTACAGGAAGAAACTTTAAAATGTGAAAAATCAGTTGATACAGACTCGGTTTTCTGCACAGGTTACTTCCGAAGGGAACCTATGTGTGGGGACTAGACATATTTGTTTGTTTGTTTGTTTCTCGTGAGAACTCTGATTCCAAACCCTTCAGTAGAACGGGGTGTCTCCCGGATCCTGCTGCAATCAGCAACTGAGACCATACCTGTGGCTCATTTTGCTAATGGCCAAGAGTCACAGAATCTGACTTTGAGAGCTTATGTTCCATTCCCTCATGCAAAAACACACAGTAATGCAGCTATCCCCAAATCCCAGCTTTGGGGATAAATGCCAAATTCGTATAACTTTGAGTCGGGATATCTCAGGGGATGTCTTGTTCTCGGCTTGGGCGAACAGCTTGGGGGATAGGGGTGAGGACGTCACGCTGGCCCGTCAGAGCTGGAACATGGGGAATGAAGGGAGCTGGGAACCTGGTGTAGCACCGGGGAGGGCCAGCCTCCCCTCACCAGGCCTGCTTTTCTCAGGGTGGTCTGGCTGCTGTCTGTGACCATGGGATGTGCTGGCCTGGGGTCTCAGGGCAGAGCCATGATTCCAAGGAAGTTCTGTGATCGCTCAGAGAGCAGGTCTGGTCTTCAGGGGTGGGTTTGGCTGGATATACCTGGGGATCCAGACAGGATCCAAAAGCGTGAGTGAGGCCCGGGTGGACTTCAAGAAGCAAGACGTCAAGCAGGGGGCAAGAAGCCTAGCGAGGCCGGTGGTGGCACCATGGGTGGGGAGGGGAGGTGAGGGAAGAAGTCCTCTTCCTGTCTCAGGATTTGAGACTTTCCTCCAAACACCAAGAGTTGAAGGAGAGCGAGAGTGTACAGAAGCCAGCATCTGCTCTCCCTTGGGCATTTCTGGAAAAGCAGTAACACTTTCAGAGAAATGGCCCGCATGGCAGTGGAGCTGTGCTGGTTCCCAGGACCCTCTTGGCCAGCCTCTGCTTGGCCTCCTGAATGTACCATGGTCTCCCCTGCCTTGCTCTTGGGCACTGAGAGGCTGCAAGCTTTTGACCCCCTCTGCTCAGCCAGGCGGAAAAACATGCCTGCTTGGGATCACTTATCGGATAGTTTCCAGAAAACCAGCACGTGGGATTGTCTTTTATCAGCTATGAACCAGAATGGGGCCAAGGGTGGGTGGGGTGGTGGGGAGACAGGGCGTGAGGTGTAGAAGCCGGAGGAGCTCCTGAAAACCCACCCAGGGTGCATCTCAGGAGGGAGGTCTGAGAACACAGAGCTGCTTTGAATAGCTGAGAAAATGTGCAGAAGGACCTCTAGCAGAAAGCCAAACTGGGAGGACGTCCCGTCTTACCGTTCTTCTAAGGTTGTGGCAGGGAGGGAGGGCCCCTCGTCTGCCAGTTTCTGTCAGCCTGGTTTTAAATTGCCACCCCGAGACTGTGGCCACCCTGACCTTTGGCAGGTCACCTGAGCCGGAAAGCTCAGGGCTGCCCCTCTTCCTGCAAAGCCAGCCAGCTTAGGCCTCTACAAGTGTTTCTGTCAAACAGAGAAACAGACAGACCTATTTCCTCTGAAACACTGGTTAGGATTTGATCTTCGAGTGGGAGAGAAAAACTCGATTGCGGGGAAATGCACTTTTTATTTTTTTATCTTTTCGGTGTTCCAAGACTCATTGGACCACACCAGTGCTCCATGCAATATATGCCCTCCTTAATACCCACCACCAAGCTTGCCCAACCCCATCCCCCTCCCGTCCAAAACCATCTCAAGTGATGAATCATAAAATTACCCTTTATTCCCTCCCAAGTCCCACCTGAGTCAATTAAGTTTAATGAAACAACTGGTTCACGTTACAACTAAAATGCAAGCAAACCAGATTTTTTTTTTTTCAAAGTTGGAGAAGAGTCAGAGCGGTCATCATTCAGTCCACATCGTTAGGCTGGGGCCCAACTGCTCACCCCCGAGGCTGGTGCGTTTGAGTGGTCCCACACTGATGCAGGGGATAATGTGAATTTGGAGGATTCTTCTGGGAGTGTGTTTTTTTGTTTTTTGTTTGTTTGTTTGTTTTGTTTGTTTTTTGTTTTTGTTTTTGTTTTTCTTTTTAAGTGTGAGGCACATTCAATTTGGAATTCTTTGTCGTAGTTAAGATCTGGGGAAGGGTGAATTTTAGAAATAGAAGCCAATGCAAATGTTTCATTGGAAATACGGGGAAACGGCTTGAGGAAAAGTCTGTCGTGAAACAGAATTATGAGCTCCTTGAGAAGAGGCCACTCCTTCGAAAGCTGTCTAATGCCTCGTTGTAAAGCCTTGGGGAGAATCTTCTGGATTGCGTCTTAACCACAAGCACACGCAAGCCGGACAAGCCGTGTGTGCAGGAAGATCAGGGGAAGTCATTGTATCTTCTGGCCCAGCTCTGGCCTCATGTCCTCCTGGGCATGATGCCACCTTCCCAGCCACCTGCCAGTGGGCTGATGCCAGACTCTAGGGAGATTTCCATTTTCTTTTCCAGCACCTGGGCTTTTCGTCTCCATGTTCACAGGTAACGAAGGCACAAAAAGCAGCTTTCAGGTTCTCTGCCTTTTTCCTTTTCCTTGGATTCTATCCTGCCAGGATCTTGAGGTGCTGACAGCATCTTTCTGACAGAGCCATCCATCCCATCTGTACTTGGATGGACTCCCCTCATCTCTCTGGAGCCTGGGGATGCTTTACTGTTCACCTGCTTTGTCTCCATGAGTGAAGAGCCCTCCTGGTCCTCACTGTGGAGTTGTCTCTCACAAGGCTGGGGTCCCCAGGAAGTGTGCTTTAACAGGGAGGGTGATTGCCATCCCAGAACCCCCTCCCCCCCGCAACTCCAGGACTTGAGGCTCCATTGCAAACAAAAAGTGGCCTTGTTAGCACTTGTCAGAAGCACGTGCAAGGGGCATCCAAGGCAGACTCAAATTGGCACCCAGGTGGTTTTTTTCCTAAGGAGAGTTTGAATACACGGAGTCTGGGAAATTGTGCCAAAACCACAAAATGAATCAGCTCTCTCTGATGAAATCATCTGATTTTTCTTTCTCAGGCGCATGCCAGGAGGTGAGGGAAACATGTAATGAAATCGGTGGCTTTGGAGACATCTGATTGGACAATGGCACGGCATCAAACGTGTCAAGGGCATTTGGTGATGCCCTCCCCAAGAACAGCTAGCTGGCTCTTTCCTTTTTCTATGGTATGAACACGACCTTCAAGTTATGACAGATCCTGTTGCGTGTCTGGAATGTAAGGGAGTATAATTAGAATGAGCTGTCCATGCAGAGACGCATGGAGAGGAGGTAGAGCCAGAAATGAGTCAGAGGGGTGGGGAAGTAGGTGTGGCACATGTGGGGCTTGAGGACGGAGGGGCATGGGGCCTGCGGAGCGCTGTGGCAAAGGCCTGTCCTTTGGGTGTCGTGAGTGTCAAGGTGTGTGGACAAATCCCGAGATGGAACCCTGTGGAAGCGCCGTTATTCACAATGGCTCACATCTGTCATCTGGGCTGGGGCAGGTCCTGGGGCCAGAGGTGGTCACAGTTCAGGGACCAGCACAGCAAGAAGCAGGGTCCAGCGTCTACCCCCTGGAAGCCATGACGAGTCTCTGCATCTGAGCCTGAGTGCTTGGTCAGGTCACAGGGCAGGAGGCCAGGAGCAGGGGCTACGAAACCAGTTCGGAGAGATGTGGGCAAAGAAAGCAGCAGCCATGGCCTCGAGGAGTGGAGACTTCCTTCCAGTGAGAGCATTTACTCTACTTTGCTTTTGTATTTCCTACTCCCCTGTTCTGTATTTTTTAGAAAAGGACACACCGAGAGATAACCAAGTGCTTTGATACAAAAACATAACTCTGTCCCATTCCTCCTTTCTAGTCTCCTGATTCTCTTCTTTTATTACTATTTTTTAAAGATTTTATTTATTTGTTTGACAGACAGAGATCACAAGTAGGCAGAGAGGCAGGCAGAGAGAGAGAGGAGCAGGCCCCCTGCGGAGCAGAGAGCCCGATGCGGAACTCGATCCCAAGACGTTGGGATCATGACCTGAGCCGAAGGCAGAGGCTTTAACCCACTGAGCCACCCAGGTGCCCCTTATTACTAATTTTTAAAGTTCTTACAGTACGACATCTTCTTTGTGGGCTGATGGTGGTGCTGAGCAACCCTCAGATCCTGTCCGTGTGCACAGACATCTGCCCCATCGTCTGCTCTAAATGCTCCAGTTCCCACAGGATAGGACAAAACAGAGATGTGGATTCCTACGCACAGAGAGATTGCGACTGCAAAAATTACATGCCTAACACAAGCTGGTGGGAACTGTAGAAGAATGCCAACAGTTAGCTTTGGGTGCCAGACCTTTTAGGTGATTTCCTTTCCTTTTTTTAACTTTTTATTTGTTTATTGAAAATTTCCACAAATGCCTTTGCTCTGCTTTTAAAATGAAAAGTCAATCAAAATTAAAACCAAGGCAAACCAAGCCAGTGATCACGAGCAGCGTGAGGAGGTCAGGCCGTGGCCCTCCCTGGGCAGGTGGGTACGTCGAAAGGAATTCTGGTCATGGGATGCTGGCGAGCGCTGTGTTGTCAGTGTTCAGTCTCCTTAGAAGAACAGGGATGCGGTGTGTGCTATGAGGGTGTGTGCTTGCTTGAAAGTCTCCACCTTTGGGTCTTGCCTCTGACCACTTCCCTCTCACACAGAGGCCAGCAAGAAGTGGTCAGACCAAAAGGACCTTCCTTCTGTGCACAGCTGTTTTGTCCCATTCTCGCCTTATGAAATCGTAGAAACTCATGAAGTCATGGAGTATGAGAGCATCCATTTCAACCACTTCGTGTTACAAATGAGGCTGCATAGGGATATTAAGCAGCGTCCTTCAGATTACAAGAGGGTTTGGACTGGGAAAATGCATTTACTTGTGTTCACAGTTGGCTTCTCCACATCCATCACTTCTGTGCTCATTCATTTTGCCATTTTTGTGGGAAAGACGGTGGAATATTTCATCAGAAAAAAGAACGTAGCCACTCATGTACAGTCATTAGGATTAAACTGCAAATGCCATTCCCCAAATTAATTTGGTTTAGACCTCAATAGGGAAAATGCCTTCCTGGGCTTCATTTTTCACTGCAGAAGAGATCTCACTCATTCCCTCTGCAGCCTGGGTGGCCTGGAGAGGGGGACCGGGGGTCAGGGAGAGGCTGCCGCAAGGCACCAGGGTCTGGGGTGCCCCAGTGCGGGCCTGGGAATCCATGAGGACCCCTTATTAGGATCTGGGACATTGGAGCTGAGTATGAAGAGGAAGAGAGGGAGAGGGGCTCTGGCAGGGGTGCATGGGGTGAAGGGGAAGGGTCATCAGAGAGCGGGGTGTAGGAACCAGCATTGGGGAAGCACTTACAGGGATCCCCAGGCTTCAGCTGTGCCCAGGATTGTGTGATGTCTTCATGGTGTGCTTACAGTGGGGGTTCATCAGCTCATCTAAGTGGAGTTTGAACAAATGTTAATATTTTTCTCCATTTGCCTCCATAACCCTGCATCTTTGTCTCTTCTCCCCTCTAGTCTCATCCTTCACTTGCTCTCCAGCCTTTCCCTTTCTCTCATTTCTTGGGCTCTCTAGGGACTCTGTCTTCCACCAGGTCAATCCCAGGCCCTGGGATGTCTCTGGGAGGCCTCTTCTCTATCTAGCCTCTGATCCAACCCTGACATGTCACCTCCAAGGCAGTGTGTCCCAAACCTGCTGATAATGTGAGCAAGAGTGCACGTACCATTGTCCGAGCTGGGTCGTTGGAATGGGGTGGAGGCCGAGGAGGACTGGAGGAGGGGAGCAGGTCAGAGTCCCACCGCAAACAGAGGCACTCTCGCCGTAAGGTAAGTACCAGTGGGAGTTGTTTGCAAGAAGGAGCCCAGAGTAACCAGAGCTAGAAGCTGCTGACTTGGTCCCTTCACTGGCCTGAGGGGAGGAGAGACAGAGAGTAACCAGGGGCTGGAGGGAGTGCAGGTGTGGAGCCTGTGAAAGGGGCCCTTGGAGCTGGTTAGATGCCCATTCCAAGTGAATGGAAGGGCGAGCACCACAGTCCACACATCTCGTCCAGACTTCTGAGTGGAAGGTGCTTTGAGCAGTTAGGGTGAAGACTCAGCTGTCTGGAGAGGGACAGGGACCCTCAGTTGAGGGACAGGGATGGTTTGTAGGTGGCAACCTCACTGTGGAGAAGGAGGGAGACGGGGATGATGCCTGATCCCTCCCTGTCTCCTTTCTCTGTCCGATCTCCAGCTGCTTCTCATTGGCCAAACCCAACCAGAGCTCATGTGTGGGAGTCCAGCAGGTACACATCCTGGGGCCCAAAGCAGGTGACAAAGCGTGGAGGCAGGAACTACAAGGGAAGAGAACACCTCGGACCCAGTCACAAAGCTCCAGATGGTTGCCTCAGAGCAGTGGGTGTTCTCTTCTGTGAAAACCAGAGCTCTACCCTGGCCAGCCCCAGCTCCGCTCCTGCTCCAGGGGCCACCCTGTTTGTGCCACCCTCATGTTCTTGGCGCCATCCCTGGGCAGCTTGGGTTCAAGTTTGCCAGTGCAAAGCACTCCTAGACACCCTGCCCTGATGCACGCCCAGATCTGGGGGCTGAAGCATCCGATTTGGAAGTTGAAGGGTTTCTGCCTGCTACAGGATGCTCCTAGAGCTCTTTCTCCAAGGGCGTTGGGCTCACAGGAGAGAGTTTGCTCCCACAGGCTTGCTGTGGCCTTGCTGTGCGTGGGCGGCCTCTGCATTCACTGGTAGCAATGCTGACCTTGACAATAGGCCAGAGAATTTCCTGACAGACACACCTAGAGGCTGTCCCAGACCAGGGCTCCTTACTGGTCATTTACTGTGCACAAAGCACCAAGGGCCTGAGGGATGCCTGGGTAGCTCCTTGGGTTCAGCGTCTGCCTTTGGCTCCGGTCATGACCTCGGGGTCCTGGAATTAAGCCCCCTGTTGGGCTTCCTGCTCAGTGGGGAGTCTGCTCCTTCTTCTGCCCCTCACCCCACTGGTGCGCGCGCTCTCTCTCTCTCTCGCTCTCATGCTCTCTGTTTCAAATAAACAAATAAAATCTTAAAAAAAAAAAAAAAGCACCAAGGGCCCATGACTTTCTAAGCAGCCCTCCACACCAAAACATTATGGTAATTTGGATAAAAGATATGTGGACTCTGAGACATGAAAGGAAAATTGAAAAATCAAGATTAATAAATTAATAATTAAATAAATTAATAAAATTTGTACCCTTTCAATTTTATACAATCCGATTTTCTGTCCTCTAAATATATGCCTTTTGGTGGTCTCAAGTCCCATTTCCCCTCCTGAAATTGCCTTTCTTATAGGTTCAGCCAAATTTGACTCCCTTTGTTTTCTTTAGATTCCTTAGGATTCAGTAAGGCTGTGTCTAAGGGCTTGACAAGTCCTAAGCTGGCCAGTTGTCTGCGAGGTTGTGTTGGAGATGGAATTTAGGATGATGAGTTTGTTGGGGGTAATGGCTGTGACAGCTAAGGGGAGAGTGTAGGATTGATCAGGCAGGGGTTGGGGGGTTATCAGGCTGTGGTGCAGACCCAACTGTCTCTGCTCCCCACTGAGGAGGGAGTGCTGGAGCAAACCTGCCCAAGAGAGGAGCCCCGAATTGGGTGGGAAAACCAAGCCCTTGCATGGCCTTGCTGGGTCATTGGCTGTGGGCCACCTAAGAGGACCATGATCTTGCCTTAAGCCAGAGGTGGGCCTGAAGGAGCCCACAGCTGGAGGTGTCAGACCAACATGCCTCCCCACCCCCAACCCCAGCTGGCAGAGAGTGCCTTCCCGAAGTTTCATCCTAGTGGTATGTCTCCACGTCAACAAGCCCTTCCTCTGAATCTTGATAAAATCCTGCTTTGTTGGCCACCATATTCGTTGATGAAAAGCAGATATTCACAAATGGAGGAATCACATTCAGGAGGTTAAGACGCCCACATCTGGATCCAAACTCTGGCCAGGGGATTTCCTGACCCTACTTACCACTTTTATTCTTGCTGGAGCTTCCTTGTGAGGAACTCTTCCATGCTGACCTTTGTTGAAAGCTGTAGATCTCTTCCTACTGGACGACCTGATAAACCCCAGGGGTTCTTCAAGACAGGGTCTCATTTCCAGAAAACAGTGGCCTCTGCAGGTAGGAGACGGTAGTGCACCCCTGGGGAGGGGTGTGGCGTGGGGATTTGAGCTGTTCCTCCAAGAGGCTGATAACAAGAAACCAGGTCTCCCAGGTGCACTTACGTAGTTTAGATGGGCCCAGGCCCGGGAGACGATAACAGAATGATTAGTATCCAGAACTATGCTCCCTGGGATTGGTGTTTGTTCCATAATTTTCAACTCAGTGGATGGTCTTTAGTTCCCACAGTTGTGGAGAACTTTTCTGATTATGAATTATTATGAAGTGGTATTTTCAAAACTGCACTCTAAAAATAATGGATTTGGAATGGTTCAGTGCAAGCTTCTAAATATTTCAACACTGCCTTGCATCTTTGTTTCAACTTTTGCCTACTCAGGCTGAAATTGCTTAAGATTTATGAATCTGGTAAAAGAATGCGCTGGTGTTAAAGTCTCTACAGGAAAAAAAAAGAACTAAAAATAGCATTAATTTGCACAATTTGGTAATTACACCATGAAGCATTGCGGAACATTACAATGATCTCATCAAGGCAATCAAAGGATTTCATGACTGGAAGGGCATCGATTTTCCACAGTGATTTCAGAAACACATGTCCTGACACGTCAAATCCCCTCTCTTTCCAGAATGGTCTCAACTGTTTGGGCTGGTGACCCACGGCCCATTGTGAAACTTACAACTTATGAGAAACTTAAAGCCTATGAATCAGGAAGGAAAACACAAGGTCTGCTTTCTCTGGTTTTTTAGCCACCACATGTGAGTTGTGAAGTTAAGAAAAAAAAACTTTGTTTTCCTTTCTGACAAATGACCCCATTTTATCACATTTTATCTCCTTTCAGTGCAGGGATCCTATGACTTGACCCTCCCAGTTTTGTCTTTGAATCTCAATGCCCCTCAGAGAGTGAGAGGCTAAACACGAGGAGACAGCTCATCACCTCAACTTGTATTGTTGTTTGAACAGGCAGGGTGGGCGTCCGGAGGGCAAACACAGTGCTCATCCCCAGAAGGTCCCCTGAGGTGTCACTGCAGGTCTTCAGGGGCTCAGACAGGGAAGCTGGAGTTAAGAGGAACTTTTTCAGAGCTGGTGTTGGCCAAGGGCAAACAAACATATTTCTCTTTCCAGCATAGAAGGCAGTATATCAAATGAAAGTTATTTGTGTCAGAATCGTTTCACTGAAGATTAACTGTGCAATACTATGCTCCTTTAGTCAGTAAAAAAGTGAGTATTTATAGCGTGTTGTATGACACAACCCCGGGCTTACGTTCTTCATTTATTATCAAGTGTGTATGAGTGTGTGAGTGTATGCGCATGAGTGTATGTGGGGGTGAGCGTGAGAGCAAGTGTGTGTGAGTGAGTGTGAGTGTGTGAGAGAGTGTGAGTGTGTGTGTGTGTCTTTTTTACCTCCGCCCATCACCATCACTGGCTCTAAATTTTTCCACACTATAAGAAGGAATTGGCAGGAACTGAAGTGTCTAGTTTCCTGTGGTTGCGGTAACAAATGACCACAAACAGGTCACAAAGAGGGTGATAGAAAACAAAATAAATTTATTATCCTACAGTTCTGGAAGCTGGAAGTCAGAAATCAAGGTGTTGAAAAGCTGTGTCCCTTCTGAAGGCTCAGGGAAGCCTCCCTTGCTGTCTCTCCCGGCTTTGGGCCGTTCCTGGCGATCCCTGGTGATCCCTGGCGATCCCTGAAGATCCTCGGCCCACAGATGGGTCACCACTGCCATGCCTGCCTCCATCGTCCCTTGGCCACCTTCTCTGTGAGCATGGCTCCTCTGTGGCTCTGTCCCAAATTTTCTCTTCTCATCAAGCCACCAGTCACTAGGGCCCATCCTGATCCAAGATAACTTTATCTTTCTTTTTTTTTTTTTTAGATTTTTTATTTTTTTGACAGAGATAGTGAGAGAGAGAGAACAAGAGAGAGCACAAGCAGGAGGAGCAGCAGACAGAGAGAGAAGAAGAAGAAGGCTCCCTGCTGAGCAGGGAGACCAATGCGGGGCTCGATCTCAGGACCCTGGGATCATGACCTGAGCTGATGGCAGACTGCTTAACCCACTGAGCCACCCAGGAGCCCCTAAGATAACTTCACCTCAACTTGATTGTATCTGCAGAGACTCTATTTTCAAATAAGATCACATTCATAGGTACCTGCGGTTTAGGACCAGAACAGAAGTTTTTGGGGGATCCAGTTCAACCCGCAGGAAAAAAAGCATACAATTAAAAGGTGGACAGTTTGAGAGCCCCTGTAACAGATTTGGTTTCCGCTTATGGCCCTCTCTCATTCACTGATGGGGCTTCTTGGCTCTCCCGTGGGGTCATGAGCCATGCCCAGACTTGGTGGGGGACAGGCATCCTGACCAACCAGCAAGGTATCCCGATGTGCTGTGGACATGGGAGGGGGCACTGCAGCGTGTACCCAGCTGACCCGCTAACCTCGTGCATTGTTTCTTGGCTGAAATATTCACCCCTGAATGTTACACACCTGTATTCTTTAAGTGAACCAATACCTCAATCCTCATATTCAAAACCAAGCTCTTCACTTAAATCTGATTTCACCTCAGCTCCCAACAAAGATCTGTGATGCAAACGAGAACACTCACTTAGCCAGTGTCCCTGGGATGTGCAGGCCGCATTCTGGTCACCCCCATGCAGATACAGGCACGGAAAGTACATTTTCAAAACAAGATGTAGGCTTCCTGAAATTACATCATAAATCCATGACTGGGATGCTAAGAAATTTGAAAGTTCCCTGGAAGGGAGAACAGAGCTGTGTTTCTTTTACTTTTATATTATTACCTTATGTTCCATGATTATTGAGAAACCTTAACAGAAGAGAACATATTATGTCATTTATCCCCGAATTTTGTGGGGCTTATTCATAGATTTCACCTCCTATCATGCAAATGGAAGATGAATGTATACAGCATCAAGGTCACTGTATTTGTCTGCTCAGCCTGTTGTCACAAAGTGCCACTGACTCGAGGGGTGACACAATGGAAGTGTGTTTGTGGCACTTCTGGGGGCTGGAAGGGGCAAAGTCAAGCTGGCAGGATGGATTTCTTCCACTCCCTCTCCCGTTGGCTGTTGTCTTGCTGCACGCTCATGGGCCCTGTGCTCTATGTGTGTGTGTCTCCCCAGTGTCTCTTCCTCCTCAGAAAGGACACCAGTCCCCTGGCATCAGGGCCCCAGACTTCTGTCTTCATTTAACCTCAGTTATCACTTTGAAGACCCTGTGTCCAAACAGCGGCACACTCTGAGGTAGCGAGTGCTACGGCTTCAACATGGGGATTTGAGGGGGACACAATTCAGCCCATAACACTTTCAAAGGACCTTACAGACATTCTTTTCTAGAAGAACGTGCATTCTATGATTAGTCGAGCTAAGCAAGTCTGTGGTAGCAGATTAAGATTTTCTGCCTCAGGGGCTTCAAATAGCGAGGTTTCTTGCTTATGGTGTCACTGGGTAAGGGAGGGTCTGACGGGGTCTGTGGCTTCTGGAACGTGAGTCCCTGTGTGGCCATGGCAAGGACAGCTTGTAGACAAGTCACTCTCACATGACCCTGGCAGTGAGGCATGGACCTTCTGGCCACCTGGTCCCAGGGGCTGGGCAATGTGGGGAGATACCATCACTAAGCACAGACCCCTGAGCTACTGCTTGACAGAACAGGCAAGTTGAAACCGTTGCTCTAGGTCATGACAAACCCATGTCATATTTTGCTCTCTATATTCTGCCTGTGGTGGGAGGGATCAAAAATGAATGGAACATAAAAAAAAAAGTTTTGTGTTAAAAACTCCCAAAGTGTTGTCCTAGTGTGTTTTGTTCTGTAATGCGTTTTCCCAACAACATTGGATGAAAGGCTCCCTTGTGAGGCCCCCAGGATATAATGACCAGACACAATTCCAGACTTCAAGGAACTTTCAGCCTAGAGTTGAAAAAGCTAATAGTGTGAGAAGAACTATTGAGATGAACGTAGAAGCTATGCTAAGTAGAGGGAATCTGCTGACGGCTTTCTGGGAAGACGTCTGGACAGATGCCGAACACTTGTGAACAGACAAGGGAATGTGCTCTCAGCAGAATCAACAGGTGTGTGTGTGTGAGAGGTGTATGTGGGTCTACTGACCTGTCACCTGATTCCAATGGGGGATGGGGGCTTCCCACGCCTCCAAGAAGTTCTCTGACACCAGCTGGGCATCTTATAATTCAACTCAATCTGACACTGTCTACTCAGAGACGGCATCAGATCCCAAAACACAGGGCTCAGTCCCACAGACTGCCATCTGTGCCAGGTACCAATTTCAAGTCCTGGTCACCTGGACTGTCACTGGTCATCTGTGCTGCTGACCTACCAGCTCTAGATCAGCAGTTCCTACAACACTTTTCTTGTGTTTGATGAATTTGCTAAAGCAGCTCACAGGGGTCAAGAAGCCCATTTATTCACTAGATTGTCAATTTATTATAAAGAATACTAAAGGATACAGATCAACAGCCAGATGGAGAGATACACAAGGCGAGGCACTGAACAAGGAGCTTATGTCCCCCTGGATTTGGGGGCCCAGCTTGTGGTCTGTGGTACCATACTGTTTCACCAACCTGGAAACTCTCCCCATCTTGACCCGCTGGGATTTCATGAAAGCCTTATCACACAG
This sequence comes from Enhydra lutris kenyoni, assembly GCF_002288905.1. Classification (NCBI taxonomy): domain Eukaryota; kingdom Metazoa; phylum Chordata; class Mammalia; order Carnivora; family Mustelidae; genus Enhydra; species Enhydra lutris. The sequence goes on from NW_019154085.1 coordinate 43,792,692, forward strand.
GCCTTATTGAGTAAACCATTGGCCATTGGTCATTAATTGAACCTCCAGGTCCTCACCCCTCCTGGGAAATCAGGGGGTGGGACAGAAAGTTCCAGCTCTCTATCCCTGGTTAGTTCCCTTGACAACCATTCTCCACCATAGTCAGGGGATTTCCAAAAGTCACCTCATTAAAATAAATTCATTCCTTGTGGAAAGGGGCTTGTTATGAATAATGAGACACCCATTCACCTTACAGCTCTGAATGGATTTCAGGAACTGGGGACATGAGACCAAATGTTATAACAAAATATGTTCCCATTGCACTCACTGCTCAGGAAATTCCAAGGGTTTGGGGAGCTGTGAACCAGGAACCTGCAGGAAGACCAAGATATGTATTTATTATAGATCACAAGGCAGGGAATGTGGGAGAGAGGGTGAGTGTGTCTGTGGGTACTGGTGTGGGCTCCCCTGTGTGGAGCCCCAAGGAGCTGGACCCCTCCCTCTGTCCCTGCACGTCCATCACACCTGCATGGCCATCCTGGGCTCCTGCGCCATCTACAAAGGTTCAGGCGAGGTAGGCAGAAACCAGAGGGTAGGGACAGGGGGATCAGGATTCCAGCCATGACTTCCTTAGAATTCTGATTATTTGATTAGTCCGCCTCTGTCTCTACCCTCCAGCTTCCTCTCTCTTCCTCCGACTGGCTTGAAAACTCCGTACTGAGGTTAATTGAAACAGAATTGTGGAATTGTTTTTTGGGTCCCTTCCGGAGTTGAGCCAGATGGAGTAGTTGTTTGGACTCATCTTCCTAAATTAGAAAAGCATCGCGGAAAATAGAATCATTATATGACTCTGTCCTACCTCTTAACAGCTACACAGAGAATAAACCCACTCTTGTTCATTTGTTCCTTCTAGCTCTAAACACTGAATTCCAGGTTTCAGAATAGCTAATGTAATCATTTAAGTAATGAGGTAAAAACACGTAAACACATAAAACCCCAACTGGCCCCAGAATTCTTCTTAAGGAACTGCTTTCCTTGAAGAGTTATATGAGGATTAAATCAATAGAGAACGTGGAACAATGCCTGTATGGTCAGTCTGTATTCAGGGCGGGCTGTTATTTGGGAAGGTTGCCCCACGTGGCCAGAAGAGGAGGGTGGGGGCTCGCTTCGGCAGCACATATACTAAAATTGGAACAATACAGAGAAGATCAGCATGGCCCCTGCACAAAGATGACACACAAATTCGTGAAGCGCTCCCTACTTTTTTGTCATGATATATTCAGAGCCCTAAATGAGAAAAACATGCAGCCAAGAATACAATATCCAGGTATGCTGTCACTGAAAATAGAAGGAGAGATAAAAAGCTTCTAGGAAAAACAAAAATTAAAAGAATTTGCAAACACCAAACCAGCTCTACAGGAAATATTGAAAGGGGTCCTTTAAGCAAAGACATAGGGGTCTTTTGCTTAAAGGGGTCCTTTAAGCAAAAACATAGATCAGAAAGGAACAGAGACAATATACAGTAACAGTCACCTTACAGGCAATACAATGGCACTAAATTCATATCTTTCAATATTTACCCTGAATATAAATGGGCTAAATGCCCCAATCAAAAGACACAGGGTATCAGAATGGATAAAAAACTAAGACCCATCGACATGCTATCAGCAAGAAACTCATTTTAGACCCAAAGACACCTTCAGATTTAAAGTGAGGGGGTGGAAAACAATTTACCATGCTAATGGACATAAAAAGAAAGCTGGGGTGGCAATCCTTACATCAGATAAATTAGATTTTAAGCCAAAGACAATGGTAAGAGATGAGGAAGGACACTATATCATACTGAAAGGGTTTGTCCAACAAGAAGATCTAACAATTTTAAATATCTATGCCCCTAACATGGGAGCAGCAAACTATATAAACCAATTAATAACAAAATCAAGGAAACACATTGACAATAATACAATAATAGTAGAGGACTTTAATGCCCCCCTGACTGAAATGGACAGATCATCTAAGCAAAAGATCAACAAGGAAATAAAGGCCTTAAATGACACACTGGACCAGATGGACATCACAGATATATTCAGAACAATCCATCCCAAAGCAACAGAATATACATTCTTCTCTAGTGCACATGGAACATTCTCCAGAATAGATCACATCCTGGGTCATAAATCAGGTCTCAACCAGTACCAAAAGATTGAGATCGTTCCCTGCATATTGTCAGACCACAGTGCTCTGAAGCTAGAACTCAATCACAGAGGAAAGTTGGAAAGAACTCAAATACATGGAGGCTAAAGAGCATCCTACTAAAGAATGAATGGGTCAACCAGGAAATTAAAGAATAATTGAAAAAATTCATGGAAACAAATGAAAATGAAAACACAACTGTTCAAAATCTTTGGGACACAGCAAAGTCGGCCCTGAGAGGAAAGTATATAGCGATACAAGCCTTTCTCAAGAAACAAGAAAGGTCTCAAGTACACAACCTAACCCTACACCTAAAGGAGCTGGAGACAGAAGAGGAGGGCGGATGTGAGCAAGAGGGAGGGAACGAGTGAGCAGGGAAAGGCATGCCTGGAGGGGAGGCCATCATGGGCTTGGGGTCAACATTCTAGAAGACCAGTGTAAGTGGTTCATCTGGACTTTGGTGTGTTGAAGTCATTAAATTCTGTCCTCATTTTTTTCATTTTCTACCCAACAGATGTGACCATCTATGCCTCCAGATACTTTCGGTGAACAGTTTTCTTGGTTTGTGTCACCTAGTCATTGAGGTAGGAATGGGTGTCTGTTTTTTATAAAGGAAGAGCTGATTTCAGCTGTATGGTTTTGAGGAGGACTTTATTGTTGTCCATTATTCCTGGATCCCAAGGCATCATGTTTTAGTTACATTTGTATCCCCATGTGAGTATGTTGTTGACTTGGTAAGTTCTCAAAATAGAGACAATGCACAATATATCTGAGACTTCCCCAGAAGCTCAGGCTGCAGGGACAGCTCTCAGGAACAAGCAGGAGAAGGGGACTCGGATTGTATGCTGCTGTCAGGTGGGGCCCCCCAGGCTCTGATATCCCCGGTTTTACTTCCCCCATCAAAGGCTGGTGCTTCATGTTAAGGTAAAACCCAGAAGAAAATAATAACTTTGAAATTAACCCAAGACTCCCTAGTCCATCACAGACTATTGGGACATTTCTTATCAACCATATACAAATTATGTGTTATATTTTAAATATATGCTGATGGAAGAACAAAGGGAAAAGTGGTTTTCTTATGCTTGATTATTTTACATACGATCAGGTTGCACTCATTCTCTCTCTTTCTATTTTTGAAAACAATTCAACTTACTATAAAAATAATGTAAGTTCATTGCAAGGGGGAGAAGATCAAAACATGGAGGTAAGTGAAGAGAAGAGGGTAAAAATATCTCTTTAAAGACCTGTCCCTCATGGTATCGATTGCTTTCATGTTTGCAAAGGCACTTCCAGATAACTTCTAGTCTTGCTTGTTATTTCTTTACAATGGTTAGGTTTCAATAAACAGGCTCTTTGGTAATGGGCTCTATTCACTGGGCAGTAACAGTTGGCAGAAGATCATCCGTGGTGGTTCCAGAAGATTCCATCATGAGGACGGACCACGATCAGCCAGCGAGTGCAGAGCTGCTGACGTTTGGTTGTGGCTATAGTTGTTCCATGTTATCGCCATCTTGATTAAAATGACCTTGACAAGCAATAAATTGATCTTAATAACTAATAACCAACAAACACCATCCTTAATCATGTTCTTTAACAAGGAATGCCAAGGAACGAAAGTCTAGGGCGAAAGACCTGCACATTTTAAATCTCTGGGTATTTATTGCTAAATCCTCTGCCCTAAAAGTTGCACCAACTTATATTTTTGTATCGGAGTATGGAAGGGGTGGGGAAACTTTCCATGTTTAAAGTCACACAGTTCCTTGCTTCCTGGGAAGTTCACATTTTTTTCATGTCTTCATTATCCTTTTGTATTTATTTCAGAAGAACTTCCTCCTCAAAAGATAAACAGCTTTTCAATTAGTGTGTTCTTATTTTTAACTTTTTAAAAATTCTGCATTTATTGTTTATACTCTATCTTAAAAGAGGTTCTGACATGGTTTTTTTTTTTAAGACTGAAAAAATAAAAATAAATTAAAAAAAATAAATAAAACCTGGGTGCCTGGGTGGCTCAGTCAGTTAAGCCTCTGACTCTTGGTTTCAGCTCAAGTCATATCTCAGGGTTGTGAAATCAGCCCTGTGTTGGGCTCCATGCTCAGCAACGAGTCTGCTTGAGACTCTATCTCTCTTTCTCCCTCTACCCCTCTCCCACTTGTGCACACACACACACACACACACACACACTCTCTCTCTCTCTCTCTCAAATAAATAAATATATAAAAAACTTCAGGAAAAAATAAAAATAAGACCAAACATAACACAAAGGGAGAGAAAAACAAAAAAGCAAACATACATAGTATACCCAGTATATTAACTAAAATGGAATGTTTAAACATGACCTTCCTGAGGGACAAAGCAGATAGAGACAAGCAACATTTTACCTGGAAAAGAGAACATTTTCTTCAAAACAGACCAAATGAATTATCCTATTAAAATTTAAAGGGATTTACCACAAGAACGTATTTAAGAGATTCTGAAGATCATTACGGAAAATGTCTTCAGACAAGGGTATTAGAAGCCCCGTAGTTGTAGTCAAATAATTCCATAGTTGTACATGTGAAAAGAGTTACAAAAAGCATTGAGCTCATTGCTTCCTGGAATTTGGGCTCTGGAGACCTTTTAAATACAACAAACAAAATAAAGGGTATTGGCCCCAATAAAATCCCCAACTTCTAATCTTCTCATGTAAAGATGGTCAATAAGATAAAAAATTAAGTAGTTACCACTTACCATAATAATAATTTCAATCCTGAAAACATTTGATCACTCCTTCTCCATAAATTCGACTGGGAAGCTGATATTATCGTAACGGAGAGACAGTTCCCAAACAGCACATTACAGACACTGTCGTCCCCAGTGTCTTCATTCAGCCATACGCTCCCAGCACGCTTTCTGTGGACTGATACCAACCCACGCACTGGTGTCTGGGACACACTCTGACTCAGAAAGCCGAGGCGAAGAAAACACAAATGCATTCCCCGAGATTACCCCGCTAAGGAAGAGCAAAGCAGGGGTGAAATTTCCAGACCCCTAACTTCGAGGGCCACAAAGCAGGAACCTTCAGAGTGCAAGGGGAGAGGCAAAGGATCAAAAGTATGAACTTTGGTGCATAATCGCTGAAGAGGTGTGGAGGTCGGGTTCTGTAGTCTGGGGTGAGGACCGGGGAATGGCACCCAGGACGTGGGGAGCCTTGCAGGTGTGGGATGCAGTCCCAGGCATCAGTAACTGATGGGTTGGGTCTCTGGAGGTGCCAGGAGCCCATGTAGAAACTGGAGTTAGAGGGAACAGCCGAGGAGCAGGACCGCACAAGCCCAGGGAAGCTCTGAGGGTCCTCTCTGTTCCTCTCTGCAGTGAGCCCTGAGCCCTGGGGTTCCCTGATGCCGAGGAGACGGGAGTGTGGTCCTCAACTGTGTGTGGGCTGCTCCAGGAGCCCAGAGAGAGATGACCCTGGGGTCTCCCCACTCCACATTGCTTCGGCATGAGGCAATGGCACTCAGCCCCCCGGTGGTTATGCTCCCCACCCCCAGGAAGGGACTGCCTACCTTGGGCCAGTGCCTGCCAGCAGGGCTGGGATCCTCCTCCCTTCTGCTCCCAGGCGGGGGGCAGCTCTCTGGGGATGGCTCTTCCCTCTCCCCTGAAGCCTTGTCCCTTCTCTTTGTTTTGAAAATCCATCCCACACCTGCAGCACCAGGAATACCCATCCTACCCCCTTCACCTGGAGATCTGGGGACTGGAGTTCACTGCAGCGGATCAGGGGAGACCCGAGCCCTGGGTTGGGAGGCATAGCAGCGGTCAACCTCTTGGAGAAAGGGGAAATGCCCCTCATGCTTTTGCCGTGAACTTGAGGTCCTGAAGTTAACTAATTAGTGGGCCATTCTACCCTTTGTAACACTTTCTCTAGAAAGACTGTATCCTCTTAGATATTCACTCAGGGTGGGGCGCCTGGGTGGCTCAGTGGGTTAAGCCTCTGCCTTCGGCTCAGGTCATGGTCTCAGGGTCCTGGGATGGAGCCCTGCATCGGGCTCTCTGCTCAGCAGGGTGCCTGCTTCCCTTCCTCTCTCTCTCTCTGCCTGCCTCTCTGCCTACTTGTGATCTCTGTCTGTCAAATAACTAAATAAAATCTTAAAAAAAAAAAAAGATATTCACTCAGGGTTTCAGGGAGGAGAAGAGAGTTAACCCCTGGGTGGAGGCATTTCTGGTGGAGGTCACACTTAGGAGCTGGCTGCAGGTGGACAGGCCAGGCTGGGGATCGGCGCAGGCTCTGTGCGTGCCGGGCTGGGGAATGTCGGGGAGGGTACTGGGATGATGACGCTAGTACCCCACAAAGCTGCTGCCTGGAAGGAGAAACAGGGAAAATACACTTCAGCCATTTAGAAAGAAAGTGTTTTAAAAAACAAAATAATGCACTTTTAGAATTCTCCCATCTGTTTGGTTTATTTGTTCGAAATGGCTGCAGCTCATTCTTCAGAGGGGAAGCAGATGAAGAGCAGGGCAATGTAGACCTCGGGCCGGGGTCTCCCTGGTCCTGTGCAAGGCGAGCTCAGCAGATAAAACTCCCGTAGGAACAGCTCGTGGGGGCGACTGAGGCAAAGAGCGTGGGGCCTGGGAAAGACCCATTATAGCATCTTAATACAGGAATGTTCTGATTCAAGTGCTGACACTAAATATAGCTCCAAATAAAAGTCCATGCCTAGCAACACACAATGGAAGGATGATTTTTTTTTCAAGCAGAATAGGACCTTGGAGGGTAGTCACTTTCCTCATCTAATTTTTCTTTTACTTTTTTTTTTAAGATTTTATTTATTTATTTGACAGACAAGGATCACAAGTAGGCAGAGAGGCAGGCAGAGAGAGAGAGAGAGGAAGGGAAGCAAGCTCCCCGCTGAGCAGAGAGCCTGATGCGGGGCTTGATCCCAGGACCCTGGGATCATGACCTGAGCCGAAGGCAGAGGCTTTAACCCACTGAGCCACCCAGGCGCCCCCTCATCTAATTTTTCAGAAGACACAGCTGGGCAGGGGAGTTCCTGAGAGAATGAGAGTAATAGGCAGAATTTCTGGCGTGGAAAGGGCTTTACATGAGTGCCAGCCCCTCTTGCCCTATTTCAAATCCTCTTCTAGGTCAAGGTTGAGCCAGGGGAACCTGGCTACTTGTAAGCCTTCAGGAAGAGGTGAGAATGATCTGCACAGAGCTTATGTGTGTGTAAGTGCTGCTTTCTTCACCAGAAGCTGGATTCACTCTCCTGGAGCCTCTGCCAGCATCAGCATCCAGTCGATGTGCTCCATGAGAGCTTTTCCTAAAAGTAGTATTGGCCTACGCTCATCTGAATTCTCTCTTTCCCAAAATGGTTATCACTAAAGTAATAAAGATTTCGTTTAACCTACTCACCCCACTTCTCAGAGTTGATCACTAATTAGCAGTCAGTGATTTGGGTTGGGAGGTGTAGTGAGTGAAGTGGTTCACAGCCTCACTGTCTCTATGAGTCCAAGCTGGGACTCCCCTGGCTTTCTTCCCCAGGAAGAAATGGGGAAAAATGTGTGTCTGCTGGGCAGCCAGCGCCCAGTCTCATGGTCTTGTGGTCTCAGGGCTTGACAAGCACCCCTTCCACCAAGAAGGCACAGCCCCAACCAGGACGCCTGGTTTGGCAAGTTCTATGTAAGCTGAATTCCTCTTTCATTAGCCCCTCTACTGGGGCTCTTGTGCAGTGAACAACCCATACAGCCACACCTGGAAATGCTCTTGAGCCACAGAGACACAAGTATCAGGGTAAATTCACGGGGTGGAATATTACACAGCTATGAAGAATCAGGTTGTAGGCAGATGTTTATTGAGAAAAGCAAGGCTTTCAAGGTAATGCTGCAAAATAAAGCAGCAGACCACAGTGTAAAATGTAATTACAGACACTGACACATTGAAGAAAGACAGAAAAGGCATAAACCAAAATTTTAACCATCCTTATCCTTAGGAGACAAATTTTTCCTTAGCAATCTCATATTTTAAAGTTTCTATGTGTATAACTTTTGTAATTAAAACAAACTCAAGCCCGTTCTCATTGTTCATGGTAGCTATGTTCGACAGAGGGCCACAGACAATGTTTGGTGGATACAAGCCAGCTCCCAGGGGAGACACAAGGCTGGGCTCCCTATAGCCTCCGTCACACCCCTGGTAACAACTTGTCCATATGTAACCTTGTTTTACGTGCGTTTCTGGATAAAGACACTTTAATTTATATTTCTTATTCATAATTGATTACATGGAGTGTTTCTTTATAATAAAACACCAGCCAAGAGGCTTTACTATCTTCAGGACCATGGGTAATGCGACCATACATTTCTCCAGCTTGCCACCTCACACAATGCTCCGGCTACTACATTCTCTCAACTCAGTGTGTGTTGCACGGATCTGCAAGTCTAGATTTCTATATCTTCTTCAGGCCCTGGCTGTGGATGTGACCTCAGCACGTTTGGGGGGCAGCCTCAGTGGCCTGCACATCTTCTCCATGCACTGGGCTGTTTACTCTGAGCCCTGGACTCACGGCCACCAGCTCCATGACACACGCCGCTCACCGAATACATGCATTTTGTCCTGAACACATCCCAGCTTCCTGGCCCCTAGGAACATGGGGAGAACTTCAGGGCTATACTTGGGGGACATTTTCAACAGTGAAATCGCCAACGAGAGCACGAAAAAACAAAAGACATGACACTAAATAGACCACAAGAGGGATACACGCCCACAGCACCAAGAGCTGGTACCTGGGGGTGGAGGACCCCTGTTCCTCCTCAGCTGGGGACAAGGCTCTGTGTGGTTCTAAGTTGTTGCTGCTCTGGGCATGTCCAGAAAGACCGCAAAACACCACAAGTATTTGATTTTGGAGTTACAGAGAAATTTTAGCAAGAAAGTGAACTTGCAAAGATAAAAAATTAAATAAATTTTTTTAAAAAGAAAGTGAATTTGCAAAGATGAAATCAGCAAATAAAGAGGTTCAGCAGTAATTAAAAACTAACAGCTCGGGTTTTCAGTGCATCAGTATCAAGTGAAGTCATTTCGATGACATTTTGGGTCTTCTAGATAAATCACACGGATGCAAATTCACTAAATTACTGCTTTCTGAATGCAGGGCTAGCATGCCATCAACGAGGGAATCATAATCCATAAAATTTAATGACATTTAATATGTTTTATGTTAGAGAGCAGTAATTTCCAATCAAAATCATTATGTCTAGGTTTTATTTTTCTGCACGGAATTTTATGCATAAAGCAATGAATCGAAGCAAGATGTGCTGAAATCCATGAGCAGCCCTGGTGACAGAGGGGGCCTCTGGCAAGATGGGCAGGGTTGCTGTGGGGAGTTCCACACTTGGGGGGGGATCGTATTTCACTTCCCTTGGCTTGAGCCCCACCCAGCACCTGGGAAAATAGACCCCCTCCACCCCACCAGGCAGCCCTGCTTGCCAGCACAGCTTCAGAAAGAGATTTAATTTAATTAACAGAAAACAGCATCAATAAACATTAGCTCAGAGAGGCTCTCACGGTGACTCCAAGGCCGCTGGCTCAAACTATTGCAGAACACACCCTCTGTCCTGGCAGAGCTCCCCAACGTGGTGCCTCTCTTGCATGGCCCTCTGGAAGCCTCCACTATCCCTTGAGAGCCAGACACCATGGATTCCTCCAGCCTGCCCTCTGTTCTGTCACATGCTAGAGTCACCACCTCCTTGCAAGGCAGAGAACGACTCCCTGTGGCACTGGGCCCAGGTGCAGGGTAGGGGGACCCGTTGGCCAGCACAGCCTTCTCCTCTTCAGGCTTCCTCCTCCTGGGGTGCTTGCACTGTCTGCATTTAGGAGGGGCTGACAAAATGGGGAGTCTTCAGCAATACCCCAAGTATAGAAAGGAAGGTATCAACATTTGTGAGCAGAATGGTTCTTGCAGATCCTGCTGCACTGTAACAAGATTAACGGTCACTGTAGTTGGGGGTTGCTGGAGAAGACAGAAAGGAGAGGTTTCACCAGGTTATCTGCTCCAGTAGGGATAGCAGGGACTCAGCAGGGAGTTTGCCTGGGACCAGCTGAGGGAAGCGTGCAAACACTGTTCCTTAAGAAAAGGTCAAGATAGAGACTGGCCTGCCCATGTGACTGAGATGCTGTGATCAAGCAAGAAAAGGTAAGAAGACGCTCTGAGGACAAAAGGGCATTGCGTTTGTGTGGGGCTTATTGTTGGCCAACAGGATTCCGTGGGGGAAAGCTGGGAGCTAGTTTTCCAGGCTCATTATTGCTTTTTAATAGTGATCACAGGGTTATTCCTTTAACAGTTGACATTGGCACACACGAACGATTGTAATATATAAGAAAAAAAAACATTATAAGAAAAACTACTAAAGAGATTTAGCACTGCATTTCTGTGCCTATTAAAACAGCCTTAATGTGCTTCAGCTCTTCTAGACACTGGAGTGTTCCGAAGGCAACATTTGGGATTGCCAGTAGGAAAAGGGTTTCCAGGAATGACAAGGCAAATAGAGGTGACACATTGATGCATGTTGGAAATGGAACTTGGCAAGTTCTCATGTGCGAGGAGGTGGGCAGATTAACACCCTTCACTTTCCCTCAGAACCAAGAACGGCCAAGTCTTCCTACGCCACACTAAGGAGTTTGCCCATATGGTGGGACATTGTCAGAAGGACCAGGCACCCCAGAGCCACTACCCAATGCATAATGGCTGAGAGTTGGTTAGTGTAAGGTGGACCCACCTGTCTTAGAAGGAGATTCCATCCAATTTGAGAACAGGGCTCACATGTTTACCTCCATGTCCTTCTCCTTTTCACTCAAAACTTTACGAAGATACCAAAACAATTTCATAGTAACTGACTCCCTAAGAAAGGGACCAAATATATGCACACATATGTATGTATGTGGTTCTCTAGACTCTATACACATATGCACGTATGTACACCTACCTCTTGTTCTCTCAGATGAGGCTTTACATGGTGGTTCACTTGTCTGTTGTCTGCCTCCATTTTCAGGATATAACTGCTATTTCTAGAAGAGACCTTGTGTACTGTGTTCACTACTGAAGCTCCAGGGCATATGCTATAAGCTGAATGTTTGTGTCCTTCCAAAATATACTCCTGGAAACCTGATATTTGAAGTGGGACCTTAAGGAGGTGAATCGGTCAGGAGGTCATAGCCCTCAACAATGGGACCAGTGCCACTTATAAGAGACCCTGAAGATCTCCCTTGCCCTTCCTGCCATGTGAGGACACAGGGAGAAGGTGGCTGTCTCTGAGCCAGGTGACAATATGTCACCAGACACACAAGCACCTGGTGCCTTGGTCTGGGACTTCCAGCCTTCAGAATGGTAAGAAATAAATTTCTATTGTTACAAGTCACTGGCTGATCTTACGTTTGTCCCAGAAGCCTGAACAGACTAAGACAATATAGAACAATGCCTGGCACACAACAGGTAATCAATAGGTATTTGTTGAATAAATGAATGGACACAGGAATAACAGTTCTGGAGTTGACTTGTGTCCCATCAGGACTGTGGTTACAAATGGGGGCACTTCATGGAACACATTCTTTGTCTTCCCCGATCCCTGGACCCCTGCCACTGCAGGGAGAGCCCCCTGTCTCTGTAATGATTGGGGACCTTCTCAGGATAGCTCACAGACCTCCCCCAGGTCTGGCCGGCTACCTGACATGAACCTTCTCTAGGTCATTCTGCTGTCCCTTGGGGTATGCTTGAGCCCACTGGATCTCGCTGGTTTTTCCTGGTGGCTACAGTGCCCAGTAGGGCTATTCTTCCCAGTCAAGCACTGCAAGGTCCCCTGGGTCTGGGACTCTGGGCTCTAGAGTATCATGTGGACACTGCTGCTGTTCCCACCCTCTCTTCCTGGAGCAGCCCACCTCTCCCAAGGCACGGGGCAGTGACATTTTCAACAAAATGGAGGAGACGCCCCCCCCCCCCCATTCCCATGTGTTGTGTGAAGCAGGGAAAGTGCTGGGTGGCCCTTTCAGGTTTTGTCCCTGTCCTTGCCTTTCTATGGGTCTCTAACATGAGTCCCTGGGGCTCAGGCCATAGGCTGCAATGACATTGTAGTGGTGTGCTCAGGCCATTATGTCAAAACATTGTAAATGTGTGTGTGGGGGGAAGAGTGGGGGTGTTTAAAAAACAGGCTTCTATTTCTCACAGTCCTGGAAGCTGGCAGTATGAGATCAAGATGCCACACATTCTGTTCCTGGTGAGATCCCCTTCCTGGATTACAGATAGGTCCCTGCCTCCTCCCTGAGTTCTTGAATGGAGGAGAGAGTGCTCTGGTGTCTCTTCCTCTTCTTAGGGCCCTGACCGTTGTGAATTAGGGCCCCACCCTCATTGTTTTCATTTTTCATCTGCCGTGTCTGACAAAGCCTAATCAATAATGGTCTCTGCTACCTTCGGGAGTCCCCCATGAGTGACTTCCCAGCATTTTCCACTGTGGAAACAACCAAGTAGCCTCTTCAGTACAGCTTCCCCAGCTTCACTTCCTCAATGGGCAGAGAGGCCTCCCAGGTCCCTGAAGGCCCCTGTTGCCTTGACTAAGCTGCCAGGGATGACATGTGAGTAGGGACTTCATCACATGAAGGGTTGAAGACTGGTGGGGCCACAGCCGCTCCTGTCTGTTCATTCTGTGATCACAAAGCTTGATAATGGGAACCCTTGAGGATCCCTGAACAAGACCCAAACATTTTGTCCAGGGCATGAACCAAGTGTGGCAGGTCAGGTGCTAGTAGATGGGACAGGAAAGTGCCCTGAACAGCTGACCTCATCTCCTGATGGCATCCTCCAGGTCATGCCTGGAAGGTGCTAACAGGACAGAGAAGTTTTCTTCCCAGATGCCCCTGAAAGGCTACCCGTGCATCTTGAGAAGCTCCAGGCAGGGCTCTCAGCTTTTAGTGGCCACCTGTGTCACAGGAGATGTGTTAAGGAGGGCAACAACTCTAAGCCAGGAGAGCCACTGGTCCCAAGGTGGCCCTGACTTGGGAAGGGGCATAGAGTTGATAGATGGTGTCTCAGTGCCTCCCCAGGAGTGTGCACACATGGGTGCAGTATTAGTGACATTGCTTTGACTGTGGGTGGAAAGCAGCTCTGGTGGCATCTGTAAGTGATGGCTGGGTCTTCTGGTACCAGCTCCTCCTCCAACACGTCTCTCTCCTCCTGGATCTTTTCATTTGATCAGCTGCTAAGAGAGTGATCAGAACATTTACAAGGAGGAAGTGGCAGTGGGAGGAAGAGGGACACCACAGGTCAAATAAGTTGACATCCTTGACATCAATAGGGCAAGAAATGACTTTTAGTGAAAGTTGGCTCCCCCAAGAATGCCAGATTCCAGAAGTAAGCTGAGGCAGAACCCAAACCAAGTGCGTCTGTCAGCCCAGAACCTAAGCCCTTCCTGCCCTTTCCACTCTGGAGGGCAGCATCCACTCACTCTGGGAAGATGAAGGTTTGGGCAGCAGCAACCAGGACTCATGCATGGTGGGCATCTGAACATCTGAACCATGTCCCAGCACCCACCGCTGCTCAGGTGACATCATGCTTCTCCTGGGCCCTGCAATGTGCAGAATCTATCAGGGAGGTCAATGCCCAGAAGACTTTTGGGAAAGGCGTGACCCAATTTAAATAACATTAAGCTTAGAAATCATTGCCAGTAGATAATGAGAGAGAAACTGAAGAATCTTAGGTCTAGGAAATAATGCCATCTTGGAAAAAATCTTTTTAAAATAATGAAACAGCTGCTTCTGGACCAGAATCTAGTCTTTTCTCATTCAAACAGCTCTATCTACCCTACAGGGCCAGGATGTTTAGGTGCCGAGGGAGCGAGGACTTGGAGCCCTGCCCTAGCTCTCTGTAGGAAGATGTCTGTGGTTTAGGGCAGGAAGTTGTGGTGTCAGAATTGGCTGAACAGTGAGAAAGAAGCAGAGACAGAGTAACGAGCAAACGTGAGCCTTCAGTATAGTGACCTCACGGGGCTGTCCAGGCAGCCATGGGCAGGGAAGGAGTTTACGAGTTACCAGCCCACACATGCATGGTGGGATGGCATGCAATTATTAACCTGGGTTTGTCACACACACAACTTAGGCCTGGGATTTCCCCCTATTCAGGCTGGAAGCCTTCATCTGGTATTGCCCCAAGGAGGAAAAGGATTATGAACAGAGAATCCAGAGGATGAATTGATGAACTTTTTTACCTCAAGTTAGAAAAATAGAGGGAACAGATTGGCTGGGAGGCCCAATTATTTGTCAATAATTGCAGTTGCATTTGTCCCTCCTCTTGGAATCCCGGTAACAGCCCCTAATGGTGATGTGGAAATGAGCTGGAGGAGAAGCAAGAGAGTCATGACTCATTTTAGGAATCCTGGTTCCACCAGACCTCTTCTAACTAAATTCCTCTAGGAATGATCTAGTTTCAGTCACATCAGGTCCTGGACTGGAAGAATCCTGTGCCTCCCTTCCTGAAGATGCCAGGTGGACACCAAGCCTTGGAGAGGAGTCAGGTGTGCAACATGGCCCCAGAAAGGCCGCTGAGCTTGTGGGACCTCCCAGAAGCCCATAGACACCATCTCCATGGAGATGTGGATGGGTCCTCCTGTGGTCTGAAAGGGCATGGAAACTACCTGAGAAAGATCCAGCTGGTAAGCCTTGTTGTCTGGGATGAAGGATGAGGGCATCTACCTAAGAGCTGGATTGGCACATGGTTGCAAGTTACGCTGTAGGTGACGCCAGTTCTGAAGGACAGTGATTGCCCAAAGTGAGCTGGAAGGCCATATTTCAATGGATGATTGCAGGTGATGCCTGATGATCTGAAGGAGAAGGTACTTTGGGAAGAAGGGAGGGTCCCTATGCCTGTGTTTCTGGAGATGTCACCTGAATCATAGAGCTCACTGGGTGTGATGACTAGGACTTCTCTGGTGAACATAGCAGTGGTTTGGAGGAATAACAGGGACCAGAACATTTTTTCAATTACAAGATATTTGGATGCACTTGTTTAGGCAAATAATCAGTAGACAGGGAGAGACTAGAGATAAAATTGAAAAGTGGATCACTGACAAAGCCAGGAGAAGAAAGACCCATGTGATACCCAGGCTTCAAGATGGTCCCAGGGAGCCTTGCCTCCTGCTGTTCACACCCTGGTGTGGGTCTCTCCAACACTGACCTGTGTAACCCGGAGGATATTAGGAAACTGATGGAGTGTTACACTTGAGGCTAAATTGTACAAGTCCTTGTGGCTTTGACCTCACACTCTTTTGGATAACACTCTGGGCGGAGCCAGCTGCCATGATGGAAGGACCAACGGAAAGGTCCATGTGGTGAGGAACTCAGACTCTTGCCAAAAGGCAGTGAGAAACTAAGATTTTATAGTAGTAGGCCTGGGAGTAAGACATCTTGGAAGTGGATCCAGCTACTCCTGTTAAGCCTTGAGAAGACTTCAACCCCTGACTCCAGAACCCCTAACAGCTAAGCACCTCCTGAATTCCTCAGGTATGTGAGATAATACACGTTCATTACAGTCTTATGCCACTAGGTTTCAGCACAGTTTGTTCTTCAGTAACAGATCCCCATGCAAAGAAGGTCAAGGTAGGTATAATTCTAGCAGTGGAGATGCCAGGAAAACCAAGCCTCCTTCTGCTCCATGATCTCCACTACTTCTGTGAAGGAGAAGGCAAGCCCGTGCTGGATTTTGGATGATGGAGGTGGGGTGGGTGTGGGGGGTTGCAGGTGATGGAAGAGTCAACACAACTTTAGGAAGAAGGAAGAAGGAATCTGGAAGGTCAGACCTTCTCTGTGCCCGACCACACTAAACTGGTATGGGTACTGGCATTACTGGTTTACTGGTAGTAAACTGGGCTGGTATTGATGAAGAGGATAATGACCTTTGGGGAGCAGGCTCCTGGTTCCTGAGGGTAGACCCCTATTACCTGATTAGTTCTGGGTGCAGGAGGCAAGCTGTCAGAATGGAAGACGTGGGGAAAGTGAGCAGCTGAGGCCAAAGGATAAGGAAGTGAGGTCAAGTTGAAAGGACAACTACCTCGGTGTTCAAGAGGTCTGATGATGGCATAACCAGATGGAGAGACAGAATTGGCAAAGTCTCTGTTCTGTTCTTTCTTTCTTTCTTTGTGTCCTCTCTCTTTTAAAAAAATCTATTTATTTATTTATTTGAGAGAGAGAGAGAGAATGAGTGAGGGGAGAGGCAGAGGGAGAGAGAATCCCAGATTTACCACTGAGTGCAGAGCCCGATGTGGGGCTCCATCTCACGCCTCTGAGATCATGGCCTGAGCAAAAGCTAAGAGTTGGACACTCAACTGACTGGGCCACCCAGGTGCCCCATGTGTCCTCTCTTCTTGCTTGTTTCTGTGTCTTGTGTCTGCCTGCCTTCCTTCTTTTAAATATAAGAGATGTTTAAATGTATTTATTAGTGTAAGGAGAGAGGCCAGCATACAGGAAAAAACTTACATAAAACAAAAAAAAAATTGTGTATCCTTCTGAACAAAGGGCAGATGTCATTAAATCCTCTTTGTCTTCAAGAAGGGGTCATTGAGTAATGGCTGAGTGTCTCCTCAGGCCCCTCCCCCTCCCGTGCAAGAGCCTGGGTTGCCGAAGTGAATATACACATAGCTTCTCAGCCCTAATCCTGGGTCTAGTGGGGCAATGGCCAAAGGTCTGTACAAACAGGTCCTTGCAATCTGTGAGGAAAGCCACCGAGATGAGCTGGGTACAGAGGCAAGATCAGTACAGGGATGGGACTGTAGGGCAGGCCCCGAGCCCCCCAAGACTCAGATTTTCACTGTCAATAACCACAGGCTCCAGCTACTTCCTGGATGTCATGAAAGGAGACTTGTGTCTCTCCATTTTCTCCTCCCAGAGTGTACAGAAAATACCTTTTATTTAACTTCCATAGGACAAAAGCATCAAACAGTCTGTGTGTGCTAGGAGCACTCATGGGCTTCTTTCAAAATCTGGCGAGCTCTCAGCTTTTTCACAAGGGGTCTGTATCCATCTGTTTTCTTAGATAGAGCAAAATCTTCCTCTTCTAAAGAAGGCCCTTCTCACCAAACACTCCCTTCCAATGGTATTTGCCCTCAGCCAACAACAGATCAGGTTGGCAAGGAACACCTTCCATCAGCTCTGCAAACAAAAACTGTCCTGATTTAAAAGGAAGAGAACCACCTTATTAAAGGTGAGACCCTGTTACTAAAGTCTGTAAATGAGATCAAGTTCAGGCCTGGGATCTTTCAAATCAGGGCTCTAGGAAATGGAGATCGTGCAGGGATCCCGCTGCCTGCTGGGAGAGCCAAGGAAGGCCTCAGAAAATCCTGGGGGATATTGTGTGCACCCCAGGAGTACAGCACATGCATCCTAAATGTGGTCTTGAATTTCACAAGTGGTGAACGTTAATGGCGTCATTTTGAATCCAGGATTTGTCCCTGAGAAAAACCGCTTCTGCTCTTTTTTTTTGTTGTTGTTGTTGGGAGGGTGCCGAGCATGTCTACACTCACCCTCCCCAACCTTCCCCTAGCCAAGAGGACTCAAGAAAAAAAGCCAGGTTGTAATTATAAAAGGATATAGTTTTTCATCCCTTTGTGTAAGCATCTCGGTCCTTTCTTGCAAATCAGGAGAGAAATGCTTTTAAAAATGTGGACCTCTCACGGGCTCTGTAAATTATACCTTCTGTTCTGGATGCTGGAGATTTTGGACGTGTTCGTTTCCCGTGAAAGTCGATAAAGTTGAAACATACCAGTTTGCATTTAATGATAAATCTAATCATTTCTTATAATACCATCCCGGGAAGGTGACAGCGAGTCTGGTGTGAATATGCTGCCTCTGTTGGTATTATTCGTAAGGTTTTTTGTTTTTTTGTTTTGTTTTGTTTTGTTTTTTTTCCTTCCCCTGACGGGGGGGATCTATTTTTGAAGATCTCTTGCCTCTCCTGGTTACAATATACAAAAAGCTGCTCTTTCAAAGTGCTTGAAGAAAGAGAAAATAACTAGAAAACCAACTCTGCCTGCAGGCACGTAAGAAATATCTGGGCTCATTGTCCCCGAGGTGGAGGTGGCCATTCTCCCCAGCAAAGTCAATATCCGGGATCAGGTGTTCGGATTAGACCCACTTGCCTGCAGAGAGGCTATCATTTGCTGGAGTAATTAAGTGTGTTTTCAAAGAGTCTGCAAATGTCAATGTTGACAGTCATGAGGAAATGAAGTGAGGCAGGTGGTGTCACTTGCCAGGTGGTCTTTGTTTATGCAGGACTTTTGTAACCTGATAACTGAGCCAGGCCACCCCAAGGCTTGGCTGTCCCCTGGCCCGGCCGCAGGCTGTCCTGGGCCACCTGGACCTTTCTCCCCAGTCCGCACCTGTCTAAATCTCAAGTGGTCTTCAAGACCCGGTTCCGATTTAACCTCGACAATCAAATGTGGTTTACACAGTGGCTGACACTATGGGCCACTCCTTTCTGAAACGCCCCCATTAATTCTCTGCAGTGCATTCTTTTGCTTTTGTTCCTGCCTTTGTTGACCTTTAAAATACTTTATGTGAGTGACTCTTGCTTGGAGGCCCTTCTTTAGGCAAGATGAATGGATATTCATATATTTTGTTTTGTTTATTCCCTCTTTGAGAGGCTTAACACTTATTTGGGTGGAGTTTAAGGGGAAGAGCAACACACACACACACACACACACATATATATATATTTATATATTTATTTATTTATTTTATCCACAAGCCAGCTTTCCTGCTACTTTTTGGTGAAGGATATGCTTTGTATCTCTTCTGTGCCACCGTGAGCTCCATCTATTCATATCAGGCCCATAGGATTTTAATCACTTTGGCTCCAGCAGGCTTGATCCAGGTAGGTTTGGGGGGACATTTTCCAGAGCTTAGAAAACTCCTAAATTCCAGTTCCCAAGCTTATTTAAATTTGCAGCTTTGTGAGTGAGATTCTGTGTGCATTCTGAAGGGAATGCCTTAGCTATGGGCCATTGTGATATAATAAAGATTACATCTGGTCTTTGTCCCCATCGCTGGCACAAGAGATCCAAAGCCCCTGGAATTTCATAACCGAAGTGTCTATTTATAAAGAACACTTTTGTCCACACCCACATTTATGCTAATGAGGTGGAACCTTGGGTAGAGGAGCCCCAGTGGGGAGCTGACCACTCTGGAAAGACCAAGTATGGAATTGAGGGTTGGTTGGAACTTTTGTGCTTCACACCCAAACCTCAGGGGAGGGGAGGGGAGGGCGTAGGCTGGAGATTAAGTTCAATCATATGGCCAATGGTTTAATCAATCGTGCCTAGATAATAAAACAGCAGATAAAAATTAAGAACACTGAGGTGTGAGAGAGTTTCCTGGATGGTTCTGGGAAGGTGGTGTGCCTGGATTCCAGGAAAGGATGCGGCACCTCCATCCTGGCCTCTCCAAGACTTTGCCCTGGGCATCTCTTCATCGTGGTGTTCATCTGTATCCTTTTATTTTTATTTTATTTTATTTTATTTATTTATTTTTTAGTCTGTATCCTTTAAAATAAAATTGTCATTGCAGGTTTAGCACTTTTATGAGTTTTGTATGTCCTAGCAGATCAGCAATTGTGAGGTGGTAGGTGGTGGGAATCCCCAAATTTGTAACTGTGTTGGACAGAGTTCTGGGGAGCTTTGGGATCCCATCCGCAGCTGGCATTTGAAGAAAGGCAGTCTCATGGGGAACTTGCCCTTGACTTGCGAGGTCTGATGCTAACTCTGGACAGTGAGTATCAGAATTGAATGGAATTGTAGGACACCCAGCTGGTGTCAGAGGCTGGATTTCAGAACTGCAGATTGTATACTCTTCTGGAAGGCTAATAAAAATATAGATTCCAGATCCTATAGATCAGGTCATCTGGGCCAGGGAGTCCCCATTTTTAAGGAGTATGTTAGTGATCCTAAATGTGTGTTAAAATTTGAGAGCCACTCACGTATGCATTAAAGCACATTTGTAGAATGTAACAAGCAGAACGAGATGGAAACACAAATCATGTCTAATCCCAGCCTGAAAACATCGTGGCATATCTCTTCTGACTTTCCATGTAAATCCTTTTTATTATGGTTTGATCATGCAGTAGATTCAAGTTTATGTTCTGCTTTTTCCATTTAACATTCAACCAGACATATTTCTCTTGTTATGACGGACTCTTTTAAAATAGAAGTGCAGTAATCGCTTTTGCCAAAGAGCGTTCCCTTAACCATTGTGTCTCCTTGGGGGACGTTGATGATATTATCACTTTGTCATTATTATGAATGATGTTGTGATGAGATTTTTTTCTCTCTGAAGCTTTTACAGGACTTGTTTGCATTACCTCAGGATTCCCAGAAGTTAGATTATTTGGTCCGTCTCCCACAGAGGGCTTTGGAGGTCTGGATAAGTATTGCCCATTGGCAGGCAAAGGGACTGTGTCTCCGTACGGTCTCTGGTAGTGATGTGTATTTATATAAGCTTGGTTAACCTGATAGGTCAAACGGTATGTAATTATTTTAATTATATTTATTCCACCCTTAATACTGCCAGAAATTTCCCCAAGTGTTTGTTTACTAATCGTATTTCCTTTGGTGAATCCTGGTTCATGACCCCAACCCTATTCTTCCAGTTTCTTTGCTGCGAAATTAACCCTCTGCCTTCATATTTGCTACAAGTATGTGTTCTTTATCCTTTCTTTATCCCTTCACTCTGAAATCTTGGTTATATCTTTACAATATCGGCATTTAAAATTTTTCTGTAGTAATGCGACATCTTTTCTTGGTAATTTCTTCTGTTGCTTTAATAAGCTCAACCTTCTCCCAGGATATGATGATTGATGGTTGTTGTCTTGTAGTTTTGCTACTTTTAACAAAATAAGTGACTAAATATGTCCTTCTAGAATCTCTCTAGGATATATTTTGGTTACCCTATGAAATAATCTCAATAAATTATTTTTCTTTTTTAAAATATGTATTTATTTGAGAGAGAGAGTGAGCAGGAGTGTGTGGAGGGGATGCAGAGGGAGAAGAAAAGAATGTCCAGCAGACTCCCCGCTGAGCACAGAGCCCCGTGACCCTGAGATCATGACCTGAGCCAAAATCAAGAGTCAGGTGTTCAACTGACTGAGCCACCCTGGTGCCCCTAAATTGTCTAAATGTTATTGTTCTAAAATCATGTACTGAAGGATCTTTCCCTTCTTTTCTGATGTTCTGGGAGAGTTGCTATAATGGTCCTGGTCACTTTGCAGGACAACTGTTTACATCATAACCCCAGGATAGGACTTGGTCATATTCAGCTTTGCAACCCCAGAACCGCCCCCCACCCCGGCTCTCCAGGAAGGTTTTTGAGTGAACATTAGAATATGTATAAATGTAGAAGGGTGGCCGGGCTGTGAGGGAACTATCCCAAACGGCAGAGCTTCCTGGATCTTAAAGAGCCATCCTGATCTTTGGACTTCATGCCTTCATATAATTAATCATATTTATTCATTTATTTATGTTTTGGCACAGCAGACTTTTTTCCCAGGAACCTCTCAGTGCATTGGCATGACTTGTTTTTAAGCTGTTATTTTTATATTGCTTATGTAAAGGGGTAAATATTTTTAGTTCTCTCTTGCCACAAATGGAAGGAAATGGTGAGGTCCTGGAGAATTCTTATGATTTCATCGCACTATATAGTATGTCGGTGAAAAAAACACACTTGCAAAAGCACTGAGGCCCCACACTGGGCTTACGTATGGGTCTCTAGAACCCAGGGAACACAGCGCTTCTTTTCAATGTCTCACACTCTCTCCATCCTGCCCCCCAGCCCTGCCCAGGTCTCTTTCACCAACTCCCATTTTCCCTCTGATTCTGAGATTCCCAAGGTTTCCAAGACCTGTGACAGGTGCAGGTCTCTCATTGTCCATCTCCTCTAAGACTAGAACTTCAATGAGATACCCATAGCTGTCCCAAAGTTTGGCCAGCTGTTTCATGGATGCTCTAGGGTTGGTGTCCCCAGTGGACTGCAGGATTCAGGCCTGTTCTCCACCCACTGCAGGAGCTGTTGCCCTGCGCGGTCTCCCCCGCTCTGCTCTGCTCCGTCATCACTGACGGCTGATAACCCTGCCATCCACCAGGACATGGCCTCTACCCCGCTCTCAGGGTCTTCCAGAAGTACCCCGCCCCAGAGAAACCTGTCAGGCTGTGCTGGTTCTTCCTCTGATGTGCTCATAAAATCTGCTTCCTCATCTTGAGTTAGACCTCCTGTGACTGTAGTCAAATCATGGCTTCCTGTCGGCTTAGCTTGACTCCATCACCCAGTGAGTTTTCAAAGGCTGGATAGTAAGGAGTCCTCCCCTCTCCTCACCCCTAGGCACAGAATCAAACTTCGGAAGGTGTGAAGCAAGTATTCATGTTGGAAAAACGTGTTCTGTGCTGAATGTTTGGATGATGAAATAAATTGCCAATCATTTGGGTAACACAGACCATAGGAGCCAAGCCGGGGACAGCTCCCTGGCAGATGGAGAGCCACGGTGACTTGAACAGGCCTGGGCAGGAGACCTGATGGGTGTCCCAGGGGGTTTTGAGCCCTGCTGGGGAGGCGGCACGTGATGTTTACACTTACTGGAAGAACATGAATTATGAAAGGCTGAGAAGAATCACCCAAGCCAGTCTCCTGTCTTCACGCATCTGTTCCTATATTCATCAGTGCTCCTGTTACTCCAGACACTGCTAGGGCTGGGAACATGGAGGTAAGTCATGCAGACACCACTGGGCTGGATAGGATGTGGTCTGCTGCAGATACACACGAGGGCATGCATGTTGGATCTAGAGATGCTGGTTGGGTGACTAGCCCAGGCAGGCAAGTCCAGAAGCTTCCTGGTGAAGGGCCACCCACGCCAGCCCTGCTGATGGAGGTGTCAGCAGGTTAAAGGGCAAGTAGCATATCTCACAGCATCCTGGAGACCCTTCAGTGAGGGAGAGGAAGGGCAGCAGCAGGAGAGGAAGAGCAGGTATTCAGGGAGAGGGTGGCGGCTTTGGAGAGACCACCTCCCACCAGCTCTGCCAAAGGGTCTCGGGTCCTGAACTCTCTAGTTGTGCTCTGGCCTGATGCGCCATGTGCAAGCACTCAAGGGAATGCCCTTCCCCTTCAGTCCCACGTGACCTGGAATCTCCTCGATCACAGCAGTGCAACTGAGGGATGCCTACCCTTTGCTCTCAGCATCAGTGTCTGCATTTGTGAAAAGAGGGAAAAGATCACCAGTGTCGGAGTGGGGTCCCTGTCCCAGCTTGTCGAAAGCACTGAAGAAGTGAGGGTTCCTAGTGCCATTATTATACGAACTCTTGTTTCTATTGTTTCATTGTCGTTATTATGATTAATGGCTGTGGCTGTTACTGGTATTGTTTCTACTTTTGTTTTTGACATATCTGCCACTAAACAGGCTCCTGAGCTACGGAGGAGAGCTGGACCCCGGGGCCGAAGTCTCGGAAAGAAACGTCTAGTCTTCTGATTATAGTCTTGAACTTTATCTCTTCTTTTGGGAACCTGAGATGAAGTCAGAAGTCATATTCTCTGCAAAAGGTCCAGGAATTTCAGAGCTGAAGGTAGCCAGCCAAGCATGCACATTCTGAGGCTACTGGAGAACACATGCCAGGACCCCTTACCCTGTGCGTGTGGGGCCTGCAATTGCACTGAGATTTTCATTCATAATTTTATTGCCATGAATGGGCTGTGCATCAGCAGGCAGTAGGCTCCCGGCTCTGGGCCAGATGATCAGCCTGAACCCTGCCAAACCCCAGCTGTTGCCATATAGACAGCAGGAACCTCTGGGAGGAAAACGCTTTCCCATCACTCTCTCCATTGGCCAGGGTAGTGGGTCCACAAGCCAGGGGCTTGGCACCTGTCCCCTCCTGCCCAGCACTTCCTGTGCATCCCTCCAGACACGGAACCCCAGACCCCAGGGCCCTGTGTTTCTAGAGTGAGGCCCTGCAGCTTCTCCAGGCCCAGCACACAAAAAGGCACAGGCCTTTCCCCACCGACATCAAGCTCATGGTCAGAACCAAGCTTGATGCCCCATTCTCATCTAAAAGGAATTTGGCCAAGGACAGAGTGGTGTGAATTAAGCTTCCCATAGAGGTCCACGAGGTAAAAAGTTCAGAAATTCAGCTGCAACGTACATCCTGTTCAGCACTGTGGGGAATCGCTGTGCTTTGGAATGAGTTTCTAGCCCCGAATCTCTTTCAGGAAATTATGTCGCCCTTTCTGATCCTCTGGCTGTGAAGTGCTGTGGGGATTCCATTGCACAGAAATCCCATCGCCTTCTCAGAGCTGTACCTGAAGGGGAGAACACCAGCCCCGTCTGACTCAGAAGAGCACATCTCTCCATGGAAAGGCCCTAGAAACAATTAAGAGATTTCAGAACTCAGTAGAATTCAAGCATTAGGAGATGCCAGGATCTGGACCTCACTCTATGCCACCAGATTTCCTTTGGGGAGAAAGAAAGCTTGGCCCAGAGCAGGAGCTCCAAAGTGCCATGATGATTATTTTAAAAATTAAGGCAGGCCAGATGCTTCTTTATTTTATTTTATTTTATTTTATTTTATTTTATTTTATTTTTTGTAATTGTGATTGCAGAGCAACTTTTCCTCTTAGGGCCAGCAGACCAGCAATTCTGGCCAAACATGAAATCTCTGACTTTCACTGTGTGTATAGGGAGCAACTATACAACTGGTTTGAGTGTGGTACACAGTTAATTTTAATAAAAATTTATTGGGCATTTTTTGAGAACTGTTCCTCCTTCCTTTTGAATATAAGAGGGATGGGAGCAGCCTACCCCTTGTCTGACTAGTGATAGGGCTTGGGTGGTCTGGAAAGTAGGGCCCTGGTTCCTTTGCTCCTTCCTTCCTACCTCCCTTCCCTCCTTTCTTACTTTCTTCCTTCCTCCCTTCCTTCCTTCCCTCCCTCCCTCCTTCATTCCCTCCCTCCCTCCTCCCTTCCCTTCTTCCCTTCCTCCTTCCTTCTTTCCTTCCTTCCTCCCTTCCTTCCATTGCTCCTTTCTTCCCTCCTCCCTTCCTTCCTTCCTCCCTTCCCTCCTCTCTTTCTTTCTCCCTTCTTTCCATCCTTCCATCCCTCCCTCCTTCCCTCCTTCCAGCAGCATGCATTTACAGGGTAGCTGCCACGTGCCAGATACTGTATTTGCCATGTCTGTCCCGTCCTCTCACTGTCTCTGGCAAGGATTTGTTCTCTTGTGAGCATCAGAGCCAAGTTCACCTGCATACACTGATGCCGAGCACCGGACCACAGCACCAGGGTGAGCAAATGCTTGTTGAAAGAATGCTCTGTCCTCACGACACTCACCTGGGGTCCTGCTGCAGCTTCATCACATGTCCCACCCTGAGGCAGGACAACTGGCCAGGACACCTTCTGAAAGCTCGAATTCTGAAACAGGCCCTCTAGCAGTGTGTCCCAAGGAGGATGGGGAGGGGACCTTCGGGTTGGTAGCACCCTCTGAACACCCCAGAAGGCTCAGTCGCAGACTTCTGGCTCTGCCCTAAGCAGCCCACAGTCCTGGGAGACTGAGCCCCACTCTTGTTTTGGCCCCCTTGGCCAGAGTTCCCATAAAGATCCCATTTTATAACCCATTCCTTCCTTGCTTGCTATCTGACCTGACCCCTCGGAGCACAGTCTCTTGTCTCCCGGAGACTCTGAAGCTCCCGGCTGTGCTCCAGGGTCTGGACCATTTCCCTGAGTCTCTAGGGCTTTTCTGTTCTGGCTGACACCCTTCCTGCCCAGGTTCTCGTCTCTGTCTCTGGGCACTCCCGAAGACCCGACTCCCAGCTTCTCTAGTGAGGAGCTTGGCTTCACTTTTCCCCGCTCTGCATGTCTCTTAACGACTGAGGATGGACTAGGGCCTTTTCCCTTCCCTTCTTGCATCAGTAAGTACTCTGCATGGGAAGACACAAAACAAGTTTGCTGCCTTGAATTCTCCGTGTGAACTAACTTTCTGCTGTCATTGTGAATTTATTACAAGTTAGAGAGAGGACGTTAGACGATAAGGGTCCTTTTTCATATACTTGTAATTAATTTGGAGATTTTAAACGGCTTTCTTGAAGTATAATTGCCAGGGAGCAACTGCACCAGTTGGACGTGTACAATGTGATCCACGCTGACATTTTAACGATGCAACCATCACCACAATCCACGTGGAGAACATGCCCATCACCACCAAGTCTTCTTCCCAGTCCCTAGTCCTCCCTCCCTTGCACCTGTGCCTGCCCCACTCCTGGCCACAGGCAGCCATGAATCCCGTTTCTGTCAGGAGGATGACTTTGCAGTTCCTAGAGCTGTAGGTCAATGCAACCCAGAGCATGCCCTCATGTTTATCCTGCCTCCTTCGCTGCACCTCGTTATTTTGGACTTGTCTATGTTATCGTGTGTATCCACGG
Source organism: Enhydra lutris kenyoni (assembly GCF_002288905.1). NCBI lineage: Eukaryota > Metazoa > Chordata > Mammalia > Carnivora > Mustelidae > Enhydra > Enhydra lutris. The sequence continues at coordinate 43,819,299 of NW_019154085.1, forward strand.
CTGTTTCCCCTGTGTCCCAGGCGCATCCCTATTGTTTTGCGTCCATTCACCTGTTGATGAACGCTGGGTTGTTTCCCCCTTTTGGCAGCACAAATAACCCGCTGTGGGCATTTGTGTCCACGTCTTTGCGTGGATATTGCTTTTTCTCTTTCTTTTCTCTTTTCTCATTCTAGGAGTGGAATGGCTGAGGCATATGACAGACATGTGTTTAACTTTTAAAGAAACTCTCAAACTGAGACAGGGACCATGGGAACAAGCCCAGGGGGAAAGCACTGTGTGCCTGGGATGCTTTCTGTTGGTTGTTACGGTCAAACTGCTTCTCTTAAGGAGCGGAGCCAGGATGTGCCCGGGTCAGGGTCCCGCGTTCTAGCGGGTCTTAAAACAGAGAACCCTGGCTCAGAAAAGCACAGAAGAGGGGCCCAGAGTAGCCTGCCAATATCGACCAATCAGGACAATCCGATTCTAGTCAATCAGAATAAGGCCCTTCCAGCCAATCAAGACAAGCATTTCACTACCTCTTCCTTCATTTGCATATTGGACCTGAGCTGGAAACGGAGGGAGGGAACTTCCTGTGCATCAGGAGGGTCTCCCCTCTTTGGGGGAGTGTGTCTCTTTTCGCTGGAGCTGGAGCACCTGTAAGGCCTTGCCTGTGCCCTTGACTTTTGGTTCCGGCCTTGATTCTGTGGTTGTCGGGCCCAAGAACCGACTCAAGTAACAACAGTGTTTTCCAAGGGGGTTGAGCCTTGTCTGTTCCCACCAGCAGCGCGTTAGAGTTCCAGCCGCTCCCGGGTTGCACATGTTGCTGGCTGAGTGCACGCTAGTGGCATTTCAAAAAGCTGATGCTCAGGAAATTCCAAAGGGATTGGAGATTTCTCCAGGCCCCTGAAATGTCTGGGGCTGGAAGTATGCGCGCCGTTACAGTTCTTTGAGCCAACTTCACAGACCCCGCCAGGCTCCGGGCTATTGTGGTGGGAGGTCCCTTCTGCAGCCCAGCGCTCTCCGCGGGGGCTCTCTGCTCGCCTCTTGTGCCAAATGCAGCGTGTAGAGTGGGCCAGGGGATTGGAGGGTGTGAGAGGCACTGGGCAGGGGGTATGGTCTCTCTCAATCATGTTGCGCTGATCTCTCCAACTTGCCCAAGCTGTCCTATCCAAAGCTGAGACCGGCATGTGCCAGCCGGTAATCCAAGCCGGGTGAGCGGATGGGCAGCTGTCTCTTGGACCAGGAAGAAACAATGTTTGGATTTTCATGATGTTTTCTAACACTTACAATCTTACCTTCTTAGTATATCCTAATTTCAAAAGACCCAAGACGATTGGATCATGAGAGAAATCAGGAATTGAGAGGGAGAGCACAGGGGCTTCACCCTAGGAACGTTACTGACCAATGGCATGCCGTTCTTCAGACCTTTCCTGAGAACCTGTGTGGTGTGCATGTTCTACACTTAATGCTGGGTTCGAGGAAGCAAAGCCACATGGACCACAGACAGACAGAAAAGGCACACTTGAGGACCCTGGGCCCACTGGTAAAATGGATTCTGGTGTTGAGGGTTTCAAAAGAATGAAAGGCTTGTCAGATTCCCAGATTTGGGGAGATGCTAGAGAGCTTTTGGGGGTTGTAGGATTGTCATGCTGAAGAATTATAGGATCTGTAGGGTTTCGCTCTGGGAGGAGTAGGAATGCCTGAGTTGGGGGCAGAGTGGACAGAATTATAAGTTGAGGAAAAAGCATGAGCAATTTCCTGGAGGTGGGGACGTGAGCAGCCACCTAATTTGCTGGAAGTAAGTATCAGAAGGGCCATAACAGACATAAGGTTAGAAGGGTATTGGGCATGTTGCCGAGGTTCTGTAATATCCAGAAGAGAGATCTGTGCCTCTGAAGGCAGTAAGCAGTACGAGTAATCGATGAGGAGGGACTGCTTGGGCAGAGCTACACTTGAGCCCTGTCAGCCTGCAGGGAGGGCTGGAGTGGGGAGAGGAAAGAAGGGATGCTCTTCAGAGGCTCCGGGTCAAGATAGGTTGAGATGCTGAGAGTCTGCAACAGGGGTCCCTTGTGGTAGGGACATGGAAAGAGCGCACTGAGAGGAAAAAACTGGAGGCCTTAGGAGGAGATTGCATCTAGGGACAGAGAGCAAGGGGACCTGAGATTATGAACAGGGTGACCATGGGGCTGGCAGAGTGTTCTCCATAATGGGCAAATCTCATACGTTTTGACTCAGAGAATGGGAAGATGAGTAGTACCAGGTAGTAAAGCAACGACTGGAATGGCCAGCATGCTATCTGCCATGACACCAGCTGCCTAAGGGACCTCAAACTTAATACAGTGCGTGAGCCCTAACGTAAGTAGCAGTGGGGTTCAGTGTCTCTGCTTGGCAGCTGACCCTGCTCCATGGGTGAGGTCTAACCACTCAGGGACCCAGGCCAACTCCTGCTCTGCTATCTTCCACCTGTTTCCACAAAGAGCAAGTCCTAAGAGCTTCAGTGTGTCCCCTCTGTCGTCCTTTTACCAAAGCCATAGGAAATTTCTTAGATGGGTACTGGACACCCAAAACCCTCATCTACAGCTCCTCACCCATCCAATAAAATTGCTCTCATTTTTCCAAGTTTGGGGTCCCTTTTTTCCTTTATTGCATGCATACCAACACACAGTCCTGAAATAATGTGGGGTTTTTTTTTGTGATTTCACAATAATTTTTCAAAACAAATACAAAACTGTTATTAAATTAAAAATATCTGATAAAAATATCAAATATAAAAATATCTTTAGCATCAATAATGCTAATGATGGCAGGATAGTGTTCTTTGGTTTTATATCATTTACAGAGTTCCTTATTATAAGAGGACTCATTTTCCTACATGAATGTATTGAGCTATAGTGATTATGTACCTACAGCAGTTTTGTTCTTTTTTTTTTAAGATTTTATTTATTTATTTGAGAGAAAGAGAGAGAGAGAGAGCACACAGGTGGGGGGGCAGAGGAAGAAGCAGACTCCCCACTAAGCAGGGAGACCAACATGGGGTTCGATCCCAGGACTTTGAGATCATGACCTGAGCTGAAACTAAGAGTCAGATGCTTAACCAACTGAGCCACCTATGTGCCCCTAGAGCAGTTTTTCTCGTTATAATTTCCTCTAGTGGGACGTTACTCAGCTGAAAGAAATGAACCATTGTGTGGCTCTCAGTCAGTCATGCCACGTTAACTTCCCCAAGTACTCCCAGCACTTTTTACATTTTCACAAACAATGTAGGAGTGTGCCCATTTCCGTACAGCCATGCCAGCAGTGCATGTGTGGGTTTTCAATTATTTTATCGATAAAACATATCTTAAGTGCTACTTCATTTTTTTTTTTTTTTGAGCCTATTGAACACAACCTTATTTTGGAATAATTGTAAAGTACAGATATGCAAGGAGAACAAAATGAAAGCTACCTGTAGTTTTATCTTCTAGAGATAGCCCATGATACTGTCTTTCAAGAATTACTGCTGAGCACCTATGTGAGGCCATAACAGATCACACTTGTCTCAGTGACTATGTGAGATTTTTCTGTGGATACCAGACCTTCCCTTAATAAATAAGCATTTGTTCGTAAGCTATCAGAAAGTTTATTTCTTTTAATTCCATGTTTAAGACATTCAACTTAAGAGTCTCAGCTCTTGATTTGAAACTATTTATTCAGCTTCATGCCCAAACCTTTTTGCCAACTCTCTTCCTACTTTCCCATATGTAAGCTGCTGCCTCCAGGTGCTTGTGTGAATGTACTTTAGGTGCACATGGACACGGTTCACTGCAGAACCATCACGCCATTTCCCTGACTCCCATCACCGAGACCTGCATCAAGACAAGGCATTCTATGTGTCTTTAATCTTTTCTAACCTAACAGGTAGAACACATCAATATTTAAGTTTGAATTTCTCTGTTTATTGGCGAAATTAAATATTTTCAATATTTTCATGCAAATCATTACATATTTAATTAATATTAAATATTTTCATTAAATATTTTAATGTGAATCTATCATTTTATGAATACATTTGCCCTTTTTAAAGCTATTTTTTACTAACATAATAAAAAATAATAATAAAAAAGCTCCTTTGAGAAAATTCCTATTATATTAAGGATTCCAATGACTTGTCCTACGTGCTGCAGATATTCCCAATATGTTTGTTTGCTTTTTTTAAAAATTTTTTTAAATTTATTTTCAGCATAACAGTATTCATTGTTTTTGCACCACACCCAGTGCTCCATGCAATCCATGCCCTCTCTAATACCCACCACCTTGTTCCCCCAACCTCCTACCCCCTGCCTCTTCAAACCCCTCAGATTGTTTTTCAGAGTCCATAATCTGTTGGTTTACTTTTAATACTTTATGGGCTCCCTTAATACATGAATAGTTGTAATTTTAGGTCTCAGAAGAATCAATGAACACCTTCTTTGAGTATTCTGATTTTGGAATTATGCTTAGAAAAGCTAAACCAACCACAGGGTTTTGTTTGTTTGTTTGTTTTGCTAAAACTTTCTTCTAGCTGTTTGAAATTTTTTTCATTATTTTATAGTTTCATTGAAAGAGAGGCTTTCTCTCTCTAGTCCGGCTGAAATGTATTTGTCTCATCAGTGGAGATAAGGATCTAAATAGTTAGCCAGTGACCTTTTTTTTTTTTTACTATTTATTTATTTTTTAACATCTTAATTTATTTTTTTTTCAGTGTTCCAAGATTCATTGTTTATGCTCCACACCCAGTGGTCCATGCAATACATGCCTTCCATAATACCCACCACCAGGCTCACCAATCCTCTCACCCCCTTCCTTCCAAAACCCTCAGTTTGTTACCCAGAATCCACAGTCTCTCATCTTTTGTCTCCCCCTTTGATTACACCAATTCACTTTTCCTTTCCCTCTAATCTCCTCCATGTTATTCCTTATGTTCCACAAGTAAGTGAAAGCATATGATAATTGACTCTGCTTGACTTATTTCACTCAGCATAATCTCCTCCAGTCCCATCCATGTTGATGCAAAAGTTAGGTATTCATCCTTTCTGATGGTTGAGTAATATTCCATTGTATATATGGACCACATCTTCTTTATCCATTCTGTTGGAGGGCATCTCGGCTCTTTCCATAGTGACCTTATCACTGTGTTGAATAATCCACCCTTTCAACAATCCTTTGAAACACCATCCAGATAAGAAGAGAAATTAGCACTCTTTTATGTGGGTGACATGACACCTGTCTTCAGATACTGTGCTGTGTGTCACGTGGGGGGAGGGCTAGCCATTCCGTGTGGCCTAGAGAGCAGACGTGAGAGTGATGGATGGAAGAAGCAAACTTGCCAGAATGTAGCAAGGAATTGCTTGGACTTGAAGGGGTTGCCTTGGCAAGAGTCACTGCCACTCCAAAACTGACCTAGGGGAATCCCCTGGTCATGTAGGGGGAATGGTGGTATCAAGAGGCTCCAATTCTCTTCTAGTCCCGAGACCCCTGATTCTATGGATTGGAGGCAAACTGGGACTTAGAACATCCTCTTTCCATAACCTGGCACTGGCTACAGAGAAGGGCAGGGCTGACAATGGGGCTTTACGGAATCAGAACAAACAGACCTTGGTGACAGGGACAGGGCTTTATCCTGGTGGTCTGGGTGCATTCGGTTTGCCATGGGCGTGGCTGACCCACAGTGGCCCAGTGTGAGAACATGGCACAGACCAGTGGCAAGCATGTGCTCTCTGTCGTGGTAAGGGACTGTGGTATCTGGGAAACTATTTGCTCTGTTTATTTTGGGCTAGAAACAGTGCATCTTATTTGTGTGTAGTTGTTTAGCGACAGGGAAAGATTAGAAAGTCTAAATTTAAAAAACGCTAAATATATCATTGTTCCAATGAAAACTATGACTGTTATTTTCCCACCTGGAAGAGAGTATAGGAAGTCATGCCCCCAGGATCCCACAGGCAAGAGAATGGCACATCATTTCCTCTTTGGGATTATTTCTGGAACAGACCCTGGAATTTGCTACATTCATCCAATCTGGTCAAATTATCCCATCTATTTAAAGGGCATGACACTTGATCCCAAAAGTTCAAAAGAGGAGGCAGAAGGCCCTTAGTTGGTGTTCTCAGCAAAAATAAGAGGGTCTGGCCAATATTTCTCTGAGAAAGGAAAGCAGCCCCAGCCCAGGGCCATCCTCTTGACCCTTGCAAGAGGATGGCTGTTGGGCCTCTGCCCAGGGAGTGAGATCATGGGGTGCTCCAAGCCTTCCACGTGGCCTATGTGCCCATTGAGCCATTTGTCTGTGTCCTAGGAGAGAAAACCAGAGAACGAGAGGCTGGGACACCTTAGTGAGCTGCACTACCCAGCACAGCTTAGTTCCTGCAGTTTACATGGACTGGGGGGGTCTGTGGTAATGTGTAGGGGCAGGAAGGGGGTGCAGGAGATAGGGATTAGGACAGATCCTAATGTTGTGTTGTTTGTTGTATTGTCATCCAATAGGACAAGTGTTCCCCATGACCAGCTCCTGGGGGGCAGCTCAAGAATATGGTGGTTAAGAACAGGGCCTGGGAAGGGTGAGTCTGATTCTGGCTCCAGTGCCCACTCCTCCAGCTGTGTGACTTTGGCAGGCAGAGTAGCCTCTCTGGGCCTCCACCTCCAATTCCCTCCTCTGTGAAATGGGATATGAGCAAGGGTGTCAGGGCTTAAGGGGAGTAAGTGACTCATTTCTCTCTCAGACACATTCCTGTGCACGGGTGTGTGTGTGTGTGTGAGTGAATGTGAGTGCCTCTGTTAGTGTTTGTTCCCAGTTATGTACCAGGTGCTGGACAAATGGAGAAGGCCATGGTCCTGCTCTTGGGGACCAGGTGTGTGTTTAGTCCTTAACCAGAACACTACCATCTAGAAGGGCTAAGAAATGTTATCTGCCTAGGGTAGGAAAGCAGACTAGCCTTTATTTATCCCCTTCCAGACTTTCTGAGATAGAGTCCTAGTGACTCCAGAAATCAGGTTTCAATTTGTTTCGTGGCCAGAAAGAAAAAGAGGAGGAAGGAAGGAAGGGAGGGAGGAAGGCAAGAAAGAAGGAAGAAAAGAAGAAAGGGAGGGAGAGAGGAAAGAAGAGAAGGGGAGGGAGTGGAGGGAAGGGAGAAAGAGAGAGAGCAAGGTCCATGTCAAACACACAAGAGCCTGCCTCAGGGGCCTGTAGCTGGGTGTCCTGCCAGCCTGTCATTCCAGACAGTCTGCCTGGCCTCAGCTCTGTTGCTGCAGACATGTTCCCACTTGGATCCAATTCCCATTCCATTTCTGCCTCCTTACCGCATTTGGCTGCCTCTGAACTTGGGCATTTGGGTCAGGTCCTTGCCCCCTCATGACCACATAAATCCAGTAAAATGTGGATTTCAGACCCTTGGGACATACTTACACTACAAAACTACTGTGTTTATCCAAAATTCCATTTTAACGGGCATCCTATATTTTTATTTGCTGAATTCGGTAGCTTCTTTCTCATGCTGGGTTAATTTGGAGAATATATTAGCCCTTGCCAAGCTCCAAAGCTTACACAGCCCCTAGAGACTGAGATCCGAGGGGTGGGGCTTACCCCACTACAGCCCCAGAGCCCCCTTGTTCCATCCCCCTGTCCAGAGAAAGGCCTGGCCCTGTGTAGGTCAGCCTCCCTTCTACCAAGGTGGAAGGGAGAACAGCTTCGTTTCTAGTAAACGCTGGCTCTGTTCCTCGAGGTGCTCAACTTCCAGCTCAGCATAAAATCAGCCGTGGCTCTCGTCCAGGTAACTGACACAATTTCTTATTATGAATGCGTGAGGTTTCAGGCCAACAGACTGGTCTGAGGTGTCTGCAAGGCCCACAATTCCCAGTGTCCTCTTTCAGTGCTGAGGCTTTCCGGAATTTTCTTTTTCAACTATTAGGCCAGGTTTTCATCCCACAGACAGGCATTCTCCACAAGATGTAGGATATGCCTGCAGAGCCGTGCGAAGTGGGCTACGGGCCCACAGAAGAGGAAAACCAGCCTGGGGAAGCCGCTTGACCCTTGGAGTCTGCGAGGTCCTACAGAAGTAGAGAGATGAGATGAGAAAAAACACTGGCTCTGAAGCCTTCTCTTCTGGACCATGGATTAGTTATAGAGCAATCAAGGCACTGAGAGCTGAGCAGGGGCCATGGTCAGCTATTTACCCCTGGAGCCACGATGAGGGCAGTGAGAGGGAGCTGAGCAGATGTTGTGATTAACATGCATCAGCCCAGCAACACCTGTTAGGACGGGCTCAGAAATCAGCCCAGCCAGAGGCCTTTATGTACGCACGTTCCGCCAGCATAATTTATGCTTGCACTGGTGAATGAAATGCTGATTTGAGACCAGACACAGGGAAGCAGGCAAGATGGGGGGGATTGGGTATATTAGAGTCACATCAATTTTCTTGATACCCACGGAGGATGTGCTCACACACCCCACTGCTATGGGACTCATAACAAGTGGATTTATTCCTGCTGGAGACAAGAAAAGTGGATCTGGGGAGGCTTGTGTTCATTCAGATGTGATAGATTCAGAATGATCCTGTCTTAGCGCCATGGTTCCCAAGGATCATTTAAAACATGGAGGAAAGGAGGAGGCAAGGTCCTACCGATTGAGATAAATGGGGTCTTCATCCAGCAGGTGAGTATCCCCGTTTTTGTAGGAAACGCCAAAGGTAGAAAGCTCTTTCGTGCTTTGAGGTAGACCTGCCTGTTTATGCAGGGGTGGTGGACCCGGAACAGCAGGGCACATTGTGCTGCATTCACACGGAAGTGATTGTCCTACAGAACGTCGCAGGGAAAATCCCAACCTGCGGAGTTGGGACACCCTGCAGTATGGCACCTGGGACTTTTGAGTGTTCTAAGACATGTGTAAATGTGTCCAGAGCCCATCAAAATGCCAAGACACCTTGTGATCTATCACAGAAACCAAGAGGCAGGTGTCCAAGAGACATCCCCTCCACCCCACCCAGCTCTGTGACCTGGGTAGGTCAAGGGGGAATCCCATGGGGAGCTGAGGGGGTCGCTGTCTGGAGAGCATTTGCTCTTTAATGGAGAATCAGGAACAGTCCTTCCCTGTGTTCAGAAACTGGATTCAGACTCAATTCTCGGTCTACAACAGCCATACTATTTTTGTTTCACACATTCAGAGGCCCATAGCCCTGGAGCCATTGGTGAGACAACGCAGGCCCATGGGTAAGGATCCAGCATTGTGTTCAGAGGGTTCCCCATCTCTACCATTTAAAAGTGGGGATATAATGTCTTCCTCTTGGGTTTGCTTCAGGCTTGAATAAGATAATTTACATCAAATGCCCAGCCCTGGGTGCATTCAGCAAATAGGCAACAGCACCCAAAGAGACCAAGTTCACTCCCCATAGATGGTTGAGGTGTGCAGAAAGCCTGGGGATTCCGTAGGCCTCATGCTTGCTAGACTGGATGATTGTAGTTATGAAAGAAAGAGAGGGCAGGTGAGGGAGAAGCAGCCTCAGGACGTGGGAACGCCATCTTGGTAGCTACAGCATCCCCTGAGGGCTGGTCTCCTTCCAAAGCCTGTGCCTTTGCAATGGCTGTTCCCCACACCTGGAATGCTCTTGACTCAGATCGCTGAAAGGTTGGCAACCTCTGTTTTTCAGAGAACAACTCAAAGTCACCTGTGTTGGGATTCCCATGGGTACCTTCAGTCAACTCTCTACTGTGCCCCCTTTCCCTATCCCTGCATGGCTGTGTCTAAAACTATATCCAGGATTTAACTGATCAGGTCTGGGAAGATGACAGACATGGAGACCACTTCCATGAGAGAGGGGTATATTACTCACAGTTCCCTCGACAAGGGGTACAATAGTGATGCAGGGCCACAGGGGAAGTGTTGGAGTCGTTCAGGAGGTCCGGGGAGTGGCTGGCAAGCAGGGGACAGAACTGGGATGTGGTTTTGTGAGAAGGAATGGGTGAGGGATGGCAGACCAGCTGAGTGGTTTAGGATAGGATCGTTTGAATAATTTTGGCAGGCTCTGGGCTATAGGATTGATTTAGGGCAGCAGAGAGGCTGGCTTGTTGTGACAGTTGGACAAAGGAGGTGATTGTGGGTCTGGACTAAGGATTGGTTGACTTGTGTAGGAAAGGTATGCTCCCAGGTGAGTGCTGCACTGCCTCTAGGAATTTGCTAACCCTGAGAGAGGCAGTCGGTTCCTGGGTGGGTCTGCAAAGCCTCAAGATGTAAAAACCCCATAAAATATAGAAGAGAAAAAGTGTGATTAATATGGTATGCAAACATGGACTCCTGCGTTCTCTGGCTTTTGCTGAGGAGTGTGGGTAGGAGAAGCACTGCAGGAGGCAGAGGGAGGAGCACAATCAGGGTACTCACCCACCTGTCCCCTCCCCGGCAGGCCGTCCTTTGACTGAAGTCACAAGGCTTCATCCAGGGAAGCCTCCCCTACAGGACTTCCCCCTCATGTTCTGTTCACCACCCCACCTTCCTTTCCCCTGGGCTACTGCACCATTCTTTGGGGGCCTCACAAAACCTTCCCAAACTTGTGGGGGGATATTTTTAAAACCTACTTTGAGTTCTTCTAATTTGAGTGTGCCTTCTGTTTCCTATTGGGATGCTTACTAATACCAGAATTGCACCCAGAAGCAACCCTCTGACCCTCATTGTAGATTCGGGGATTGGGTTGCTTATCTACTCAGTGACCTCAGGAGTAACCTCCCTGCTGGCAATGTGATTAATGCATGGCACGTGGAGGCCTCATGATGATCATATTATCATCATATTATCATCAGTGGTAGCATGGGCTGGAGTGCAGGTGGAAGGCAAGCACTAGGAGATCAAGTGGCTATGGCACTTAGTCACTATGGCAACAAAAATGATTATAAAGATTATGGAGTAATCTGGCTTCTTCTTACCACCCAGGGAGCATGCAGAGAGAAAAAGAAATTAGCGCCATGAATATGCAATTAAGAACATGTGTGCAGAGCCAGCTTTCCAGAATCCTCTTCTGTGGTCTCCAGGCAGACTGGGGGGAGGTCCTGGTCTAGGCTCTGGTTATATGGATGGGGTGCAAGGTGGAGTACAAATTAGAAGCTCAATCAACCAGGTAGAGCTAAAGAAAGGACGATGGGAAAGGGAGTCATGGGTACGGGACATGGACATTTAGGCAGATCTGGAATGAAGCTCCATATTTTCCCTGAACACCCCTTGTCAACATGAATAGTACCTTCTTTAAAACAAACAAACAAACAAACAAACAAAAAACCCATAGCCACCCAATTATCTTAATTGGGGTGTACCATCTATTTCCTGTTTCCTCATGGGACTCTGCCTGCCACACATCCCTGAGAGTGCCCTCCTCCCCACCTGGCTGAAGCCAAGTCATCTCCTCTCCCAGATCTTCTCCAGGACCTCACTCTGGTGTTTGATTAGTTCGTGTGCTCAGGCTGCCATGACAGGACGCTGAGGGCAGGGCAGCTTGAAAGACAGAGGTTAATGTTCACCCAGTTCTGGAGGCTGGAAGTCCTGGGTCACAGTGCTGACAGGGTTGGATTCTGGTGAGACCTCCTTTGGGTTTGCAGAAACTCCAATCCCTTCCAAAGGCACTTGACATATTGTTCCAAGTTTTTGGATGGAGGCAGCCATGGCTTTGATCATGGAGGGATATGGGGAGTGGGGCACCAGTATGGTAGCAACGTGAGGATGGATGGGAAGGGGAATAAATGAGGTAATCAAGTCCCTTGGGAGGTGGCTAAACTGATCCAAATGGGAAGAGTTGAATATCTAGACTTACAGTTACTACAAGGAAGGTGAGAAAGGGGAGATGCCCACCTCCAAGGGAAGAATTGAGAGAAGGAAACTTCACTGGGAGGGGGGTAGCAATGAAGAGAGCTACAGACGTCTCAGTGAATGAACCTGGCTGCCTAAGAGGACAATAGGATTGCGGGTGGACACGGTTCTGCATTAGACACTGTCTGTGCCCTGCTCTGCAGTCCTGGTGGCCCCACCTCTGATCCCAGCCTTGGCTCTGGTGAAGAGCTGCATGCAGACTTGGTCAGCATCTTGCTACCAGCAGGTCATCTTGAGAGTCAACCTCTCGTCTCCTACTCCTCGGGGGATGCCTGTGGGAACCTGGCCGGCATTCCTGCATGAGAACCACTGACATTTAGGAGGGCTGACATCTTATGGACCACCTCTCGAACACAGGGAGATGGGCCCTGGTGGTGATGCTTCTCCATTTCATCCTGTGGGTGGACAGTTCTGAGACACTCTATTCTCTCCACACCATGTCTCATTGGGGCGGACCAGCTTGATATCACGGGGCAGAATATATTGTGTGTTGGCCTTTCCTCTTTCCCTATCTACCCTTCCCAGAGCCACACACCCCCTACCTAGTTCACTTCCCAGCAAAAACTACTTGCACACAACCTTCTTCTAAGGCTGCATTTTTGGCAGATGAAGGGATAACACCAAGATAGGTCCCTATGGGAGAAAGATCATGCAGCTTGCATGAGACATGGGTGTCAGTGCATATGCTGGGCAGGCTGTGATGTGCAATGAGGAAGGTGGGCTAAACCTCGCACACCCAGAACCAAGAGCTATTGCCAGCAGCAGGTGCATTTCCTAACAGAGAGTGTAAGGGAGGAAAGAACAAAAGGATAGACACTAAGTCATGGGGCAGAGACTACTGAGAATAGCTCACCTGCACCTGCATTTACTGTTTATCCATGAGGTGCTTAGCTGTGCCAGGAAGCAGGTGACAGCAGTGAGCAGAATGTGGTTTCTGACCTCTTAGTACTTACGGCCTAGGGGGGCAGGCAGACACAAACAGAAGGCAGCCCCCAGTGATAAGTGTAATAATAGGGGGGCATAAAGGACACAGGAGACATAAAGGAAGTGTGATGCCCACCATCCCCAGAGATGAAAGTCTTCTCCTGAAAGAAATCTTTCTGACCGCTCGCTACCAGAAATGGCCTCTCCCTGCTCTGAAAGCCACTCAGACTCAACGTGTGACCTTCTTTTTTCATGTTTTCCACATTACTTTCGGTTCCTTGTTTCCTTTTCACTCATGCTCCTCACCTGGCCAATACATGTCAATCTCCTTAGTTCCTGGCCAGGGCTTAGCTGTGTTTTCACTTCCCTGATTCTCCCCATCACCTGGACATTTGTCCCTCTCCTGCCTGAGTCTCTCACATGTGAAAGCTTAATGGACTTTTGTCTATTTTACTAATAAATGGACCAGACAAAGGGAAGGGGATGGAGGAAGGGTAGTGCAGAGATGAGGTGGTTGAAGACAGAAGAGGGGAATCACCAGGAAGGCTGTACCAGAGCCTCTGACCAGGGAGGGGCTCAGGACAGAGGGGCCAGGCAGAGGAAATGTCAGAAGCTTCAGATGGCCAAGGGGACATTTACAGAGAAAGGCCACGAGATTCAAGAGAGAGGAGATAACGCACAACCATGGAGAAGGGCATGGCAACATAGTGAGAGCTCCCTCTGCGGATTTCAGGGGGTTGACAACAGGCCAGGGTAGAGCTCCATTCAGACCCTGTTCTTGAACTTCCAGATACACAGACCTGCCTCTTGGACATCTCTACCTGGGCATTTCATGGGAGCTTCCAAGTCCACATGGTCAAGATGAAATGATTATCACCTCCTCTGGGAAGACTTCCATGATGCCTCTTGCCCCATAGGGCTATGGGTTCTTTGTCTTTGTGTGGTACCCACCATGGTACCTTCTCACCTGCTTATCAGAGGCCTGTCTCCCCTACCTGGCCGTGAGGATCCCCAGGGCCACAGCTTTGCTTCCGACACCATGCACTCCCACATCTAGCACTCGGCCTGGTTCACAGTCCAGACTTTCTAAAAGAATGATGGTCATATGAAAATAAGAACATGAAGCTTTGCAGTGAGTGGGGAAAGAGAAACAGGATGTCCATTAGAGAGCTAGACCAGCCGTGGGTTTTAGTAAGCGTAAACCTGCACAGAGGCAAGTGGAAAGTGAAAACAGTCTGCAGAGAGGGAACGGCAATGGGGATGGAGGCAGTTCCAGAAGCAGCGGACCTGCTGTTCCTCTGCTTCCAGTAATTTGCAGGTAGCCTCCATGACCTTCGACTCTAACCGAAAGTCGGATGCAGCGGATGCTAAGTTGTTTTTAACCCTTCCAGCATCATGGATACAGCTCTGCTCAAAAATGCTCAGCTGTGAATTAAAATAGATCTGCTAAACATATTCTAAAGGAGCCTAAAGGTGGGGAGCTCTTGTGAATGTGTGTGTGTCCGGGTGGATGCTAATGGCCTGGAAATGAGAACAGAAAAGGTCAGCTTCGGGGAGGTCTGGCAAGCTCCACGGTGACATCACAAACGACCCTGGCGTCAGGGAAGATCGCACTTAAGCCCCGCAGAGCAGGCCTGCCAAGGACGCTGGGAGAGGGTCAGAAGGAGCCAAGCGCACAGGAAAACCAACCGGGCACAGCCCAGGGCGGGAGCAGCAGCCAAAGAAGCCCAGACCCCTTGACCTTTTTCCTTTCTTTTCCATGGGAATCTGGGTTTGTTTGGGAATTTGCTTCCTCCTCATGTCTTAGCTCAGGCTTGCCTGAGATACATACCGTTCTCTGTTTGGAAGGATTTGGGCAGTTCCAGCTGGTGGTGATCCTGGGATCTCGTGGCATCTGCTCCTGCCAAGCCCATGGCTGAGTTTGTAATTCATGATGCCTTTCCCATCACCCACACCTTGAGGAGCAGAGCACAGAGTGTTCAGGCTATGGGGGACACTCTTTAATTACCTTTGTTATTTTATTTAACATTCAGAGTGCAATGACCTTGGTGTTATCAACCCGACATATTAGATGGGGAAACTGAGGTCGGACAGTAAGTGACTTGCCCAAAGTCCCTTGGCCCCCCACTAGGCAGTACATGGCAGAGGTGGTGTCAAGACAGAGCCTTTGCTGTATCCAAGACATGTATTACTGCTCTGCGTTTTATAAGAATAATCCTATTCTTACAAAATTAGCAGGCGGCTCCTCGAATGGGTAGGGAGCTCTTATCCAGGCTTTTCGAGGACTTCGGGTACTTCTTTTCTTTCTTTCTTTCTTTCTTTCTTTCTTTCTTTCTTTTTTTTTTTTTATTGTGTTATGTTAGTCACCATACAGTACATCATTCCAAAACCCTCAGTTTGTTTCTCAGAGTCCACAGTCTCTTATAGTTCATCTGCCCCTCTGATTTCCCTCAATTCACTTTTCTTTCCCTTCTCCTAATGTCCTCCATGTTATTCCTTCTGCTCCACAAGTAAGTGAAACCATATGATAATTGACTCTTCTTGACTTTTTTACCCAA
Source organism: Enhydra lutris kenyoni (assembly GCF_002288905.1). Taxonomy (NCBI): domain Eukaryota; kingdom Metazoa; phylum Chordata; class Mammalia; order Carnivora; family Mustelidae; genus Enhydra; species Enhydra lutris. The sequence goes on from NW_019154085.1 coordinate 43,834,611, forward strand.
CATAATCTCCTCCAGTCTCGTCCATGTTGATACAAAAGTTGGGTATTCATCCTTTCTGAAGGAGGCATAATATTCCACTGTATATATGGACCACATCTTCTTTATCCGTTCGTCCATTGAAGGGCATCTTTGCTCTTTCCACAGTTTGGTGATTGTGGCCCTTGCTGCTATGATCATTGGTGTACATAGGGTCCTTCTTTTCACTACATTGTATCTTCAGGGTAAATACCCAGTAGTGCTTCTGATATGGTCAGAAAATTGGGGCAACCATGCTTACAAGATAACACGATGGCTTGATCCTATCCATTTCACTATCAAATGTATTTTAAAATGTCAGAATGATAATTTGATAGATATAGTTCATGGGTTGACTGAACAGCCAGTAGGTTTTTTTTAATTTTAATGAAGTGATGAGTTTAATAACTAGTGAATAGCCAACAATGATAGTTAAGTCAGTTGTTGACCAATACAATTAAAGCATTTATTTCTAAAGTGTGCCATTGAAAGGAAAACATAATCTATGTTAATGTGACCAACTGCCTCATGGTGTTTTCTAAAAGGCCTGTGTGGACAGGCTCCCCACACACTTCCTCATCCTTTCTCTGTCCTTCACCCTTGTATTTTGTTGGCACGGAATTTGGGGAGTGGGTCCCATCATGTCATGTCCCGCCATGTCATGGCGTCCATTGGACACCACTGTCCTTCTACTCCTTTCCTCTGCTTGGACTGGCCTCCTCTGGGCTTCTCCAACTCCTGTTCACCCTTCAAAACTCAATGTGTGCATCTTTTCCAGGAATATTCCCTGAAACCTGAGCTGACGTCGCCCCCCTCCATGCTCCTACAGCCCCCAGGCATACTGCTGTGGCCACCTGTGACATCTGTTTTCATGTCCTATGGCTGCTATAACAAATTACTATATTTTATTTCTTTCTTATTTTGTAGTTTTTGAAGCCAGAAGTCCACATGGGTCTCCCGGGGGTAAAACCAAGGTATCCCCAGGACTGCCTTCCTTCCTGGAGGTCCTAGGGGAGAATACACACTCCCGTTTTTCTAGCTTTTACAAGCAGCCAAGTCCCTTGACTCATGTGCCCCTTCTCCACCCACAAAGCCAGCATGGCAGACTGAGTCCTTCTCAGATCCAGTCACTAGGACCTCTGCTTTCTCAGACTCTGACCTTCCTGCCTCTCTCTCAGTAGGACTCCTGGGGGCACACTGGCTTCAGCTGCACCATCAGGGTAACCTCCTCAACTGGAGGTCTTTAACTTTTCTTCCTCCATGTGAGGTGACACTGCCACAGGTGGGGGGATTAAGACATGGACATCTTTGGGAGGAGGCATTATTCTATCATATATGGGTCTGGATCTCCCTGTCCTATGTGTAGCTCTTACTAGAATGTAAGCTGGTTGGGGCAGAGTCCATGTCATCTTGCATTTCTGTCCCCTACTACCACTAGATCAGGCACAGCGTGGGAGCTTCCTAAGTGTTTGATGAACTGAGTTCCCACGCCCCTGAATCACATCCTGCCATGGCCACTGAAGTGCTAAGTTTTGCCTGAATTGTTAGAGGACCAGCTCTCCTGCCTCAGAATGATGTACTCTTGAACTGGGAGCTCCTGGAGACCCGGCGCTTTCATATCAGGGGAAGGAGAATCTAAAGGCAGGAGGGGAGGCTGTGAGATTGACATTCTCAGGCACACAGTGGCCACCCCCTGCTCTGCTCTGCGGGGCAGGGGCCAAGAAAGCCCCCTTGCTGGAGCAGACCAAGACCGATGATGTTATTTTCCAGCATCTATGAGAGCACCCCATTGCCTGGTGGTCTGTGCAATAGACAGACCAAGCTGTTTGAGGATAGAGTAGTGCATGGGGTTCAGAGGGCAGATCCAGGGTTATCCAGACAAAGCTGCTCTCGCCGGCAGTCCCCTCCCCAAACTGGCATCTGCTGCTGGATCCTTCATGGCTCTGGCCTCTTGGTACATTTCCAGCATGTGTCTGTCTCCCACCTGCCTCACTCTCCTGCTCCAGTATTATGTGCAGGGAGCCAAGTCCTCTCCTTGCACTCTGTTCCTCTCTGCTGTCCTCCCTTATGACTGTCTCTGGGCTAGGGCTAGGGCCAGCCAGCCTGAACCCCAGCAAAGGCAGGTTTAAAAAAAAAAACAACAAAAAACCCATGCTCCAAGAGAGTGAGAGCTTAGATGTAGCAACGGAACCTAAGGAAAGAGAGTGTGAATGGGAGCACCAAAAAGACAGGAGACAGACAGTGCTAGTGTCTGGGCAGCCAGCTCTGTTGGGGATGAGGACGGCTTCCCCAAGGCACAGCCAGCAGCTCAGATGCATTCCCTCTCTAGGGGGTCCGCTCTGGTGATGTCCCCCAGCTGGAGACGCAGAGCTCCCCTCTCTGACATAGGCAGGTATGCAGAGCACAAGCACACAGACTCTCCCAAGGTCCTCCTGCCAGGCTGCCAGGAGCTGTAGGTGAGTGCCCATCCCCAACCCTCCAATCCCCCACCCCCCAGCCTTCTCCAGACACTCTGAACACCTCTACCAACCTCGAATTGCAGCTTCTCTGAGCTGTTCTGTGTGACTCAGAGACTTGGACCAGGAGGTCACCCTGACTGAGCCCGTTCAGCTACACTGGAGTAAGACTCTAAAGGGTTCTAAATTCAGACCCAACCCTAGTGACCATGGGCTGCACCACTCTGCTCACTGGCTCTGAGCATGCACTGCTCTGCCCCCCGACATGGGGTCCACATCAGTGGTCAACACACTTTTCTTATTAGGGATGGGAGAGCGAAGGTTTTTGGCCATTGGGTCTTGATAGCAACTACTCCACTTGGTCACTCTACTGGGAAAGCAGCCATAGACAATATACTAAACAGTGGGCGTGGCTGTGTTCCCAAAAAGAACCTGGCAGACACTGGGTGCTGATGAACATCCATCCTTAGCTCTGTGCCTGTGGCACAGTGGTGTGGGCTTCAGGTCTGACGTCTGGGTGATTCTTCTATAGACCTTGGGACTCTCCTCCAACTTCTCTGGGCTGCAACTCTCTAACATTCAGTGGTTGCATGGAGTAGTGTTGATCTTCACTGAAGTCAGACTCATTCAAACGAGGAAATGTCTTCTGAACACTCCCTATGCATGACCCTGATGTGTGAAAAGGTTGGAGGAAGGGGGTAGGTCCTACGAGTTTTACCTCTGAGCATTTCTTGACTCTGCCTTTGTGGTGAACCTCCTCATCCTTCCCCCAACTCTCATTCCCCTTCTCTGCCACTGAGGCTGCCTCCCATCTTACCCCCATTACTCTGCTTCTGCAAACACCGAATGGTCTTTCTACAAGGCAAGCCTGATCATGATCTCTCCTCTCTCTCAGGTACTCAGTGGCTTATGCAAACTTGCACAGCCTTATTTAGCTTATAAGCCCTGTACTGGAGGCAAAGTGCCCTGGAAGGGCGTATACCAGGCCACTAGCTGGCCGGCTTTGTGGAGGAAGCGGGTGAAGACAAAGGAGGGGGGTTATAGGTTATATCTCTTACTTCCTATGCATCTGTATTTTCTGAGTCTGTAAATCATGCTGCATTACTTTTCTATTGCTCTGTAACAATTACCCCCAAACTGAATTGCTTAACACATGTATTATCTCACAGTTTCTATGCATCAGGAATCCCAGAGCAACTGAACAGGGATGTTGTGGCTTGAGCTTGCCTTCAAGATATTTGCTGGGGACACAGTCATCTGAAGGCTCAACTGGGGCTAGATGACCCACTTCCAAGCTTACTCACATGGCTGGTGCTTCAGGTCCTCTGCGTGTGGGTCTTTCCACAGGTTGCTGACATATCTTCATAACGTGGCAGCTGGCTTCCCCCAGAGTGGGTTATCTGAGAAAGCTGCAATGTATTTTAGGACCAAGCCTTGGAGGTCAGACATTGTCACCTCTGCCATATTCTATTCATTTAAGAACGTCATGAAGCCCTGCCCACGCTCAAGGCCAGAGAGGTTGTAAGTATTACCTCTTAAAGGAAGGAGTGTCAGAATTCATGGATATACTTTTAAAATCACCACATGATTAATTTTTCAACATGCATATCTCTATAGGAAAGTTTGTGGACTGAGAAGCCAGACAGACAGATCTGCTTTAGATCCCAAGATTCCCTCTTGTGCTCATTATAGGATCTTAAGTAAGACTATCATCTTCCTGAGCCTCACTTTTTATCTTCCAAAAGAGAATGAGGATACCTAATTTCTAGCCACATTAGAGGGATTAAATGAAATGACACGTGAGCTAGATTCTTCCTCAAATGCACCTCAGTGTTACCATGTAGGGCACATGGGGACCCTGCTGGCCTCACCTCCCTCCTGCTTCCTGGGCACCTTGGATTCCAGCCTCACTGAATGGCTCATTGTCTGGCTGCCCTGTGGGTCCTCGGACCGGGGCTCTTCACACACAGTGCTTCTTCTTCCTGCAGGCCCTGATGCTTGTGTAATTATCTTTACTGTTATTACTCAAAATCACTATTCTGTGTACTCCTGCAAAAGGCTTTAAACACCAAAAGAGCTTATGTTTTCAATAGTGTGAGCACAGAAAACCAAAACAAATGAGAAGAAACTTCCTGTTGCCAGTGCCCTGCAGAGAAGGCTTTCAATGGAGAGATGTTGGCACCAGGCCCATGTGTCCCCTCGGGAAGATGGGTTTCTCAGCTCTGAGATGCTAAGTCGCTGCAGACACTCTCTTAGGTCCTCATCTGGAAGGGGACTGTTTTGAAGATCAGATCTATGAACTCGTGGCAAATGTGCAAACGACACTGTGTCCTGTTCTCTGTCTCTAAGGCCAACCTAGTACAAAGGTGTGTAAGGAAATCCTCCAGGTAACACCTGTTGGCTCCTGAGCCACAAGGGAAAGGAAGAGAGGAGGGTACTGATTCTTATGAATGCAAGTGTACTGAATTCCTTTTGTTATCTGCCGGATAGATATCCGCAAAGAACAGGGGGGCTGGGAAGCAGGGATTCTGACACCTGCTCTGGTGTGGGGTTTTCCAATGCCACCAAGCAGCTCTGGGACACCAGCTGGGTGTCCTGCATTTAACTCAGCTCTGATGCTGTCTACCTGGAGACAGCCCTTACTCAGGTAAGTGCTCAGTCCCACCATACTGACCCTTTTATGTCACTTCAGAACTCAGTACCTGAGACCCTGTGCTTCAGACCAACCAGCTATAGATCAGAGGTTCCCAAGACCCCGCCTCAGGTTCAATGAATTAGCTGGAGTGGCTCACAGAACTCAGAGAAAATTTTACTTAGTGGCCCACTGGTTTATTAGAGCAGGATCTAAGTCTGGAATAGGTAGATGGGGGAGAGGCATAGAAGAAAGCATGGGGAAGGGATGTGGAAGGTCCATGCTCTCCAAATTCACCCCTTGCCCCACGTTTTCATGTGTTCACCAACCTAGAAGCTCTGTGAACCCTTCAGGTTTTGCGGACGTTTCATTACATAAGCATGACTGATTCAATAATTGGTCCTTGGCTATTGAACTCAATCCCAAACCCTCTCCCCTCCTGTCCTTAAGAGATCTAGGTGCTTTCCAAAAGTCACCCCATTAACATGACAAAAGACACCTCCATCAACCCCCTCACTTGGGTAATTCCAAGGATTTTAGGAGCTCTTTGCCCAGATTCAAGATGAAGACCAAATAGATATTTCTTATCATGAATCACAGTAGCACTGAGATGTATTTTATGGTGTCCAACAGAGAAACAAATATGAGAACCCCCACTTGGAACTCATCCTGTTTTATAACCTTATAATTTCAACATGACTTAAACATTCCAATTAAGCCTTTCTCATCCAGACTAACATTATAGGGTCGGGTATTAGGGACTTTTCTATTTAGATAGTTTTTTTTAACTTGGTTATAACACAGGATTTCTATTATAGTTTCATATCATGTTTGGATCACTGTAAGGAACACATATTTTTGCCTAGAGACTCATGCGTAAACATATTTGTATGTATACACCTATCTGGTAATTTTCTTACTTATTGCCCTTTCTCATGGTTTCTAGTGGTAACAGTCTATCAGCACTTGTATCACAAAAAAGCATTCCTCCCAGAAAGTTTCCTCTAGGTCCCTCAACTCCAGCCGAGTGCTCCACTATTTATATAGACAAGCAGGAGCTCCACATCGGCACAGGGCCTGCGGATAAGCACAGAGGACAGCAGGCTTCTGTCTCTGGAGGTTGCTTCTTTCCCCATGGGGAGGATGATGAAGGTCATCTGAGCACCAGCGACACCCTTATTGCAATGTGTGGTAAGCCCTTGACTGTGAACAATATGAACGTGGGACCTATCAACCAAGGGATTTATGTGGCTCTGTGGATCATATGATCCCAGCCGTGTGTCTTATCCAATTTACTCTCATTTCTCTAGGGATTGGACAGAGCCAAGGGAAGTCCAATATCCACATCATTACACAACTGCCATTACAGCCAAAGTCCTGCATGATGAACAGTCTTCATACTGAGGCCCATCATAAGGGCAGAGCCTGAGAGCCATTTGGAGCCCATGTGTGGAGGCCCTTTGCGGATGTATGGAGACGTGGAGGCTGCTTTGGGGAGACTGGAAGGCTGGTATTTTCCTGGCTGCCAGAATATTAGAACAATTTTCCCTTTTCATTAAAGCACTGACCCTCAAGAGCCAGTACTCCTTCCTAGGGCACCACCCTCCCAGCCAGGACCTTAATCAGCGGCACAGATCCCTTTGGGGACCTGAGTTAGAGGAAAAGACTCAAGTATCTGCAGTCCCGAGAAGTAGAAGTGTGACCAGATGATTAGTCCATCTCTATTCCTTGATGGAGCCAGGCAGACTGGCAGCAACCTTCTGAAAACCTGGCAAAGGGTGAAAAGAGGGGTAAAGCCCCTTTCACACCCAGGTAATCTTCAAGGCAAGGCAGGAGTGGGGCAATCCCCATGTGCTAGATATTCTCAGTCCCTGCTGGGGTTGTTGCAAGTCCCACACTGCCTCATTGCCCCTTACTCTGCATTGTTGAAAATGTGTATCATCAACTAGAAGGACAAAGCCAGGATAGCAAAAAAGTCACTCGATTGTCAGCTCCAATCTAATGGTGATGTGAGACCGCAGTTATACTCAGCAAGAAAGAGTTCTGGGATCAACTGGAAATGTCTTCTATGAGCAAAGGAGGAGGTGGTGGTGACCAGCTTGCTCTGTTTCCCTACTCTGGTTTGAATCCTGGAGACCAATGTATATCCTACAGTTAGGAGCTACAGTATCTCTCCCCTGACCACCAGAAGGTAAAAATAGAGGCCACACATTCTCTTGAAGTGTTCAGAATGTACTTGATGTTCTGTATAGTGGCTCTGGAGAAACCTTCCATCTGTGGGCATCTGGTCACACCATGATTTTGACTTTGAGAAAGTATGTCAGCATGGTATGCATAGGGGCAGGGATGATAAATGGTACTCAGATAGATATTAAAACTGAGAGGCAAGCCCCTACAAAACAGGGGAATAGCTCTTTCTAGGAGTCTTGAACATAAGCCAAATTTCAGACCACACAATAAGCAGAACTGAAGCCGGAATGTGGGTCCCAATGTAGGACACAATCAGGGAGCGCAGCAGGGGCATGGCAGGAGTATCAGTCCAAGGGTCTGCAAAAGAACAGAGTGGCTAAGCTCAGTAGCTAAGCCCAGGGGCTAGGCTCAGAGAAAGGTCAATGTGAGTGGGCCAGATGACCCTCTTCAACTGTCATGTTATAGATTCTCAGGGTTTGAAAGAACCTCTCAAGTGACTGGACTCCCTCACTGTCCAGCACATTCTTCCTCACCTCCTATCTCAGGAGCTAGGACAGACTGATAGCCAATGCCCAGCAGCGGCAATGGCCTTGCAGGGGAGAGATGTTCTACCTTCTCCTCTGGTTTAAATCCTGCTTTCAGGCACAGCCAGGTATTTTCCTTCCTCCATCCCCACTATTCTTCACTCAGCCTTCAGTCAGTCAGTCAGTCATTCCAACATCTGCAGGACGTTTTAGAAGATGATGCCCTTGGTGGTCTAGGGGCCCTTTCTGGGAGATCTCCCAGGTCTGGCACTCCATCCATCCTCACCTTGGATTCACTCAAGCATTGGTTCACCAAAAATTGTCCCAGGGGCATTGTGGGTTGGCAAGTACGGTGCCCAAATATTCAGAACCCCAAATTTCAAACCCACAAAGAACTTCCTGTATTCATGCATTCTTTGGAACATTACTAAAGCCAGCAAACTGTTCTTGCACTTAGCAGGAATCTGCCTGCATTTGAGAAGCTCCTTGAGGAATTGGTGGGATTATCTCACCTTGAAAAATGGTAAAACAAAAACAAAACAAAACAAAACAAAAACACCAATAAAAGAAAGTAACTGTGGACCAGTAAGTGTTTGGAGAGGGCTCATCGCTGAAAAGCTGAGGAAGTTTGTGATGCCCTTTTCAGTTCAATGGAACTGTCTCACTCTTTTGTAGTGTGGTCATTGCACTTTAGCCATTAAAAAAAAAAAAAATCTATTTTAAAAAGATTTTAACCTTTTTTTATTTTATTTTTTTTTAAAGATTTTATTTATTTATTTGACAGACAGATCACAAGTAGGCAGAGAGAGAGAAGGGGGAAGCAGGCTCCCTGCTGAGCAGAGATCCCAATGTGGGGCTCAATCCCAGGACCCTGAGATCATGACCCGAGCCGAAGGCAGAGGCTTTATCCCACTGAGCCACCCAGGCACCCACCTTTTTTAAATAAAAGGATGAACTAGCTTACTGTTCTGGAAATTATTAAATCTTAGTTTACGTTTAATACACACACACACACACACACATATATATATATATGTAACATATATATTTACATAAACGTCCTATTTGTTGGCTTAATTGCCTTATTGTAAGGGCACAAATACATTTCCCCACATTTCTTTAGCCTTATTTGAACAGTTGTGAAATTATTTTGTCCTTTAGTAACTTTAGTACTTACTAAGAAAATAGACTCTTGGATACCAGAAATTCAGATTCCTTTCTTTTCTAAGATCCCCTTCATGCAGAGCAATTTATTAAAGTCAAGAGTTCTTAGGGGGGAAATAAAAAGAAAAAAGGTAAAATGAGGGTCATGCTAAATATGTTCAAAATTAGAGGCTGAGCTGCTTTGTTCCCAAATTGGCTGTTAGCAATAACTTGCTACTGGCCGAGAAGACCCAGCCCCAACACAAAGCTTAAGTTCCAACACGAATCAGCCGCTGTTCCTTAGCAAATAAAGCAATGATGTCCCTTGAAGGTGGGTCCCATTTCCCCAGCCAAGCCTGAGGAGAGCTCTGCTGTCATAGTGGAGGAGAAGGACTGTAGATCTGGTTCTACCATCATGTACAGAAATGGACCCAGAGGGGTTCCAGAAAAAGACAGGGTCCCAGTCATAGGAAAAGTGGCACACGGGACACTCTATGCCCATGTCTTTCCTATAAGCCCTGAGGCCCTGCTGAGCTCCTCTCTGCACTCTCCTTGGACTAGAACTTGGCAGAGGCCTGGGGCTGTGATTAAACCATGGTTGAGATGCACCCTGGGCCCTGCATCTGGGCCAGTCACATTCGTGGTAGAAGATGGCAGATGGGCAGTTGGTCCTACTTTCTTCAACTACCACCATTCCCAATCAGACTCTGACCTCTTCTCTTCTAAGTATCTCCCACTGCTTGCTCAATCTGACCAGACTCTGACAGAATGTTAGGGAACATTAAAGGTGGTATCTTATTTCACTAACTAGAAAGAGGACACTTGCAACAACCTGGGGTAATTGGACGTGTGTCTTTGACTTCCCTTGGTCCATCAGCAGTTTCCATGACAAGGCTGGCCCTGTGCACAGCACCTGTTCTGTGGGCCTTAGACTGACATCTCCCCTGAGGCTCTGTGCACATCAGAAGGCTGGGACAGCTCCTGTCCATCTCCTGAGGATCCAAAGCCTCCATGGGATCATGCCTGGATCTTCCCATGAGACGAGCTACCTGGCCAGCTAGGACCCCCAGGCCACCGTATCTGTCCTGCAGATACCAATACTGTAAGAACTGCCATCGTTAACATTCACTGTATGCTTTCAGCATCACAAGATGCTCCATGACTTTACACCCATCAAATCCTTTAACCTCACAAATGCCTTTGAGGTAAATATTAAGTTTGTTTGCATTTGACAAGCAAGGGATGGTAAGAGTTCATATCTATGACTCACCTCCTCCATGCCAATTACTTTGCCTAGGTCATTACATATTCTAGTTCACTGGACCCTCGCGTCAGCTCGGTGAGATGGGCGCTTGATTCATAATGGGAACACTGAGAGCTTGGAAGGCGATAAATAACTTCCTAGAGGCCACAAGATTGTATCAGAATTAGAGGCAGAGGAATCAACTCCAGGCAGCCTTGCTCCAAACCTCCACCAGAGGCTCCCCAATGCCCAGGTGGGCTTCTCTCTGCTAAGGTACCCCAGGTCCCTGGACCCACCTTGTGGTTCTGCTCTACTGCACTCTCTGAAATGACCCTGGTCTCCTCTTTCAGGGAGAAGGAGATCAATGTCCAGGACTGTTAAGACACCTTAACAGTGGCAGTGCAGTGACCCCTTCTGAGCCCCCTCACATGGTGGAAAGCTGTGTGAGGCCTGGGATGTGAAACTCCAGAGAAGATAAGCTCCCCAAGTTTTGGGGGGTGCTGAGCTGATGTTTGTCTCAGAAAGCCTTGGAAAATGAGTGCATTTGAAACATAGTGGTTAAGGCCAATCCATGGAGGCAGTGATGCTGGGGTGGCGGGGCCTGTGCCAGAATGGCACGGGGGAATTTTACATAATAACAACCACATGTCTTAGAAGAATGGGAACGGTTTTCACTTTTTGCACAAGGACCCTGGAAATTGCTTCAGGAAATCAGCTTCAACCCCCTGATGAAGTTAAACTAACGTGTCAGAAAGGCAGATGAAGTGAAAATGTACCTTCAAGCATCTTGTAGCTTCTGACATTCCCTGGCCACTACCCATAATACATTGACAGAGATACTGCCTGGAGACAAAGAAAACATCAGAGTATCTTGGGTGAAACTAAATCCTTCAAAGATCATGTTGTTCGTTTTTCATCTAGCTCTCTAGGTAGACTTGAAATTCAACCTCGCACTGACTGGATTATTAGAAAGTTTGCATAGAGAAGAATGTGCATTGTTTGCTGGCATTTGGTCTTAATTTTCAGTACTGTGGTAAATAGTATTAAAACACTGATCCAGGCACCTTATGGAAGCACCATACCCAGACTTGATAGCCAACCTCATTTCAACACTTGCTAATACGAACGGTAATTTGTGTCCTTCAAAATCCCCCTACCCATGAAACGTTGACCCTGAAATGCTTAACAATGGCCATATTGACTCCAGTCCCCCAGTAGTCATGTGACTGATGCACATACTTCCAATTTCCTCAGCATTTCTTTGTGAGTTGCATGAGCTCTTGAAGGAGAACACTTCCTTTTCGTTTTCTTACCTCATTATTCTGAAGGGTATGAAATGACACTACTCTTGAACTTTATTCTATCATCAGAGTCAAGGGAAAACTGGCCAGTTGTTGTGCCTTCTCTTTCCTTCCAAACTGTAGACTCAGTGTTGACCAATTCCCAGGAATCTCGATCAGAAGACAGGAAAAGGCTTTGTGATGGAGGAGGGCAAAAGCAGTTCTGCAGAGTGTGAACTGTAGCTCGAAGTCCGCTGTTGAATGTCAACGTCAGAAACCAAGGGCGCTGGGCACCTGGTAATGAAGAGTCAGAACCTATAGTCGTGAGCTAAAGCTTGACAACTTTTATTCTTAGAGGCTCCAAGAATATCTGTGTTCTCTTCTGTGGGCAACCTGTGTATCATGGAACTTCACTGTGGTCTCATCAGGCATTTTTTTTTAAGATTTTATGTATGTATTTGAGAGAGGGAGCATAAACAGGGGTAGAAGGAGAAGGAGAAGCAGACTCCTCACTGAGCAGGGAGCCCAATATGGGGCTTGATATTGGTACCCCAAGACCTGACCTGAGCTAAAGTCAGACACTTAACCAACTGAGCCACACAGTTGTTCCCATTAAGCTTTGGAGAGAGCCCTCCCTTAGAATGGCTCAGGAGTGTTTCCACCCGGGGAGCTGCCTTCTTTTTTTTTTTTTTTTTTTTTTTTTGTCTTCGAGATGTGAGATGTTGTCAGAAATGCTGCCATTCTTCCTCAGTAAACAGCCGTTGGAGGTGTACTCCCCGTGAAGTGAGGGTGCCTGCATTTCCACTCATGTTGACTTTCTCCTGGGTGCCACTCTCTGTTCTCTGCTCCCAGCTCCACCAGAGAGGACCCTCCCTCTTGTACAGAAACAGTCATTCTGAAATCGAGGGACATCCATTCCCTGTCATTTTTAATCGTCTCTGCCTCTGAGTTGTTATGAGACATGTACCCTCTTTTGTGATGTTTAACTTTATGCTGCCTGTTCAACTTCTCTGCCACCTCCTCAGAATAAAGAGTGAGTTCTTACATATGAGCCCTGGCATGGATTGATGCACGAGAGCTGAGTTATCAAAACAGCTGCAGCAAAAGAAAACAAGCATTATGCTTTCTCCAGGAGAAATGATGGAAAAAGGCTCACTGGCAAATCAGAACATACTGCTTTCCAACTCACTCCATTTCCACTGAATGATGATTTTATTTGTGAAAGTAATGTAGACAGTTAGATGTTTTCCTTCTAGAAATGACTTCAAATTGGAAGATAGGTGATACGATCTGTTCTTGTAACAGTCAGGGTTTTGACTGATAGTTTAAGCATGAACATCACATTTCTTAACCCTCCCGCCCACAACAATCCAAGTAACTTCTCATTACAGCATTCATGGTAACACAGATTTTCCCTCCTTCCACTCCCTTGGTAATCTTCAATGTTGTGTTTCAGACTTAAATAGTTGTATCTAAAATGGCATGAATTCTAAGGAGTCTGGACAGTCTTTGGGTTGAGCAGTGACTTTTTGATTAGAGTGCCATCATACCTTGAAGCCCTCCCAGAGCCTGGCTGTGCACTGAAGATGATTAGTTGAGTGTCATTAGGGATTGTGAAGAAGTGTGAGAAGACAATGATTCTCTATATACAAAAACCGGGGTCTTCTGAAGTAAGACAAGCTCCAAAGACTCCCAGTATTAGAGAAATCAACAGAAAGAACACTGAGCCTCCAAAACGTCCCATTTTTCCCATGACAAGAGATTGTCAGACAGATGTCCATAGATCCTGAGACCTACCTTGGGTGAATATGCAAGAACCCCAAAGCCTGCCTATTACAATTAATGACCACAGCACAGAGGTACTAGACATCTAAGAACATTGTTTTATTTTTATTTTTAAATTTAATTTAAAATTTTCAGTGTTCCAAGATTCATTGTTTATGCACCACACCCAGTGCTCCATGCAATATGTGCCCTACTTAATACCTACCACCAGGCTCACCCAACCTCCCATCCTTCTCCCCTCCAAAACCCTCAGTTTGTTTCTCAGAGTCCGCAGTCTCTCATGGCTCATCTCCCCCTCCGATTTCCCCCAACTCACTTCTCTCTTTATATTCTTCTCTTATTATATTATACTAGATTATATTATTCTTCTTTTCTTATATTATGCTTCTTATATTATTCCTTATGCTCCACAAGTAAGTGAAACCATATGATAATTGACTCTTTCTGCTTGATAGATTTCACTCAGCATAATCTCCTCCAGTCCTATCCATGTTGATAAAAACGTTGGATATTTATCTTTTCTGATGGAGGCATGATACTCCATTGTATATATGGACCATATCTTCTTTATCCATTCATCTGTTGAAGGGCTTGGCTCTTTGGCTCTTTCCACAGTTTGGTAACTGTGATTATTGCTGCTATGAACATTGGGGTACAGATGGCCCCATCTATTGGGGCCCCCAATCTACAGATGGCCCCCTCTTTTCACTGTATCTTTGGGGTAAATACCCAGTAGTGCAATTGCAGGGTCATAGAGTAGCTCTATTTTTAATTTCTTAAGGAATCTCCACATGGTTTTCCAAAGTGGCTGCACCAACTTGCATTCTCGCCAACTGTGTAAGAGGGTTCCCCTTTCTCTGCATCCTCTCCAACACTTGTTGTTTACTGTCTTGTTAATTTTGGCCATTCTGATGGTGTAATGTGGTATCTCAATGTGATTTTGATTAGGATCTCCCTGATGGCTAATGATGATGAACATTTTTTCATGTGTCTGTTAACCATTTGTATGTCTTCTTTGGAGAAGTGTCTGTTCATGTCTTCTGCCCATTTTTTTGACATGATTATCTGTTTCTTAAAACAAAGAGGCAACCCACTGAATGGGAAAAGATATTCACAAATGATACTACAGACAAAGGACTGATATCCAAGATCTATAAAGAACTCCTAAAACTCAACACTCAAAGAACATTGTTTTAAATTTTCGCTCCCTAAAGGATGAGGAAACACAGATTAATCATAGTCAAACTGCATTCTTTTTTCCAATCTTAAATGCTCTAAGTCTTGAACTCTTTCAATTAGGACAAATGCAGTTCTTCCATTTTTTTAGTTTTCCAAACATTTGACCATTTTGTGAGCTCCTCCTTGATTTATTTTTATAATAGTGAGCTTTAATTTTAAAGACTAGAACTGGGCAGTTTTTTCGTGATGGTCCAGTATATACCATATATCATTTCCTTGCCTCCTTCTTTCCTTCTTTCCTTTTTTTAAGTTTAGCCCCCTATCATTTTATTTTTTAAAATTTTTAAATTTATTTTCAGCGTAACAGTATTCATTGTTTTTGCACCACACCCAGTGCTCCATGCAAACTGTGCCCTCTCCAATACCCACCACCTGGTTCCCCCAACCTCCCACCCCCCACCCCTTCAAAACCCTCAGATTGTTTCTCAGAGTCCATAGTCTCTCATGGTTCACCTCCCCTTCCAATTTCCCTCAACTCCCTTCTCCTCTCTAACTCCCCTTGTCCTCCATGCTATTTGTTATGCTCCACAAATAAGTGAAACCATATGATAATTGACTCTCTCTGCTTGACTTATTTCACTCAGCATAATCTCTTCCAGTCCCGTCCATGTTGCTACAAAAGTTGGGTATTCATCCTTTCTGATGGAGGCATAATACTCCATAGTATATATGGACCACATCTTCCTTATCCATTCGTCAGTTGAAGGACATCTTGGTTCTTTCCACAAAGCTGTGATCACCAAGACAGCATGGTACTGGCATAAAAACAGACACATAGACCAGTGGAACAGAGTAGAGAGCCCAGATATGGACCCTCAACTCTATGGTCAAATAATCTTCGACAAAACAGGAAAAAATATACAGTGGAAAAAAGTCTCTTCAATAAATGGTGCTGGGAAAACTGGACAGCTATATGTAGAAGAATGAAACTCGACCATTCTCTTACACCGTACACAAAAATAAATTCAAAATGGATAAAAGACCTCAACGTGAGTCAGGAATCCATCAGAATCCTAGAGGAGAATATAGGCGGTAACCTCTTCAATATCAGCCACAGCAACTTCTTTCAAGATATGTCTCCAAAGGCAAAGGAAACAAAAGCGAAAATGATCTTTTGGGACTTCATCAAGATCAAAAGCTTCTACACAGCAAAGGAAACAGTCAACAAAACAAAGAGGCAACCCACGGAATGGGAGAAGATATTTGCAAATGACAGTACAGACAAAAGGTTGATATCCAGGATCTATAAAGAACTCCTCAAACTCAACACACACAAAACAGACAATCATATCAAAAAATGGGCAGAAGATATGAACAGACACTTCTCCAATGAAGACATACAAATGGCTATCAGACACATGAAAAAATGTTCATCATCACTAGCCATCAGGGAGATTCAAATTAAAACCACATTGAGATACCACCTTACACCAGTTAGAATGGCCAAAATTAGCAAGACAGGAAACAACATGTGTTGGAAGGGATGTGGAGAAAGGGGAACCCTCTTACATTGTTGGTGGGAATGCAAGTTGGTGCAGCCACTTTGAGAACAGTGTGGAGATTCCTCAAGAAATTAAAAATAGAGCTTCCCTATGACCATGCCATTGCACTACTGGGTATTTACCCCAAAGATACAGATGTTGTGAAAAGAAGGGCCATCTGTACCCCAATGTTTATAGCAGCAATGGCCACAGCCACCTATCATTTTAAATTGTCTTCATGTTAATACCTATGGATGCTTTACTACCTCTTTCCATAACTTTATTTCATTATTGGCTTCCTCTTCATGACTGCCCAGCAACTAACTTTAAAACCTTTTAGGGGTTATGGACATTGGATGTATTCACCCCCTTGATCCTTAAATATTGCTTAGTGATTCACACTATGTCTATAACCCCACTGCATTGCTTCCTGTTTCTGTAGAAGAACTACAGAATGGCCAGGACAAAACCATTTCCCTTTTCTCTTGGTATTTATTTACATGCTCTTCCAGGTATTATGTGTAATGAGTTATTGTGGTCAGTATGGTGAGCTTGGTGTTTCAGAGAAACTGAGAGCGGTTGTCAGGAGGGCTTAGGGAAATACCTGGTGCTGGCCTCAGTGGCAGAGGAGGTGAAGGGGAGAGGAGCAGGGCTGACCATGTCCCTTACTCATAGTGTCTCCCATTTGTCTTCTTTCCCAGGTTACTTCCTCTTCCAAGCAGTTCTGCATAAATAGAGCTCTCCTATACATGTACATGGTGAGGTCAGCAAACATTTCTTCCCTCTCGTTGCTTTCAATTTACTGTAATGGTGATCTGGCAAATTGAGTGTCCTGTATCTTGGATGGTGGGAATGAATAAGCCTCTCTGGCCAGAACAGAACCCACACTCATCTGTGTTGTGCTTTCCTATATTTGTTCTTTCATGCACATGTACATGCATGCATGCACTCCTCCAACACGTTTTTGGAACTCCTACTATGCGTCAAGAACTATGCTAGGCTCTAGGAATGCAAATAGTCCCACCTCAAGGAGCTCATGGTCAGTAGGTTCCCCAGAAAACTCTTTGTCAGGGCCTTCCACGCAGAGGAAGAAAATGCACCTTGAACAGATTGTCGCTTGGAATCCAATATTGGGTGCCATGCTGCCTAGAGAGGAATTTAGGTTACTTCTAAGAAGGCAGCAAGTTATAGCAGAATCATGCATGAACATAGGAGCCATCAGGTGCCTACTATGTTACTTACTGTCTAGGTAAATTTGGGCAAATTTCTTAATCTTCTAATCTCTAAAACAGAGCTAGAGAGAACCCCCTCCCATAGGGTTGTTAGAACAGATCACTCTTCTATATGAAATGCTTAGCACACTCACATGCAGGGAGAATTTTTTGAGGTTTTATAACCCTTCCTCTTTACCCTACATCACTTACCTCAATCCCTTATTATTGAACACCAAACCAAACAAAATAAATCTATTTAACCTGGATTCAACATTCAATGTGACACTTTGCAATTCATTGCTGTGATTGTTGGATGAAACTCAGAATAAGAACTGGATAGCTAGGAAGCTAGGACGCAGGTTACATGTTCAGGTGGACTAGTGTTAGCCCATTGATTCAGGCTGCTGAGGGAGTGCCGGGGCCTCTCAGCAAACACAAGGATTCCAGCATTTTCCGGGGCTTGTTGAATCCAGATTAATCAGGTAGAGGGTTCATGGTCTTGTTGTTGTTGCTGCTGATATTATTTTGGCTTTTAAAAGTAAAAGACCTGGAGTGAATGAATAGGGGTCATCCAGGATCACCAGAACATAGACAATTTCTTCCTGAATTGGCATTTCCAAATTAGTAGGCTTTGCTCAATGCTCATGAAGCCATGCCGAAAGCCACACACAGGAAGCAAAATCATGAGAAAGGAGTATGTGGACACAGTTGTGTGTGTTTTTTTTTTTTTTTTTTTTCCAAAATAGAGATCTGGGCACAAAAAAGAAAACATTGGACTAGTCATGCATCCTGAGATTAGTCGAGACATATGGGACCTTTCACCTCCAGCTAATGTTGGGTGGCTGGCCGTGGCCAGAGGTGGCCGTGAGCATTTGGCACTTGGCAGCTGTGGTGGACCATGGTGAAATCAGATCCAAGGCCTATGGCAGTTCTAAGGTAAACAGGTGCCCACATCACACATGGAAACTACATTGTGTGAGGGACGAGTAATCCCAGTGACTAGGTGGTCCGAAGGATGGAATTGCTCTGGGCCCCTCGGAAATCAATTCACTAATGCATGTGGTCCCTAATCCTTAAGCACCTACTATATTTGTTGGGATGTGAAAGGGAGTTTTATGTATTCTGTCTGGCTAGAACAGGGGAGAATATTACTGGCTTCTAGAAAAGCTGTATGTGTGCACACACGTACACACACACACAATGAGCAGGAAATAAGAAATTGCTCAGTTGCAATAAGATATCAGAAAGGAAAAGACATTTTTATTTTGGTTCAGAGCAAGGATAAAAGGTCTCACAGCTTGAGGCAGAAAATGTGATATTAAAATCGACACAAAAAGCAAAACTCTTTAACTACGGGCTGATTTCTGCATTCTTTGTAAAGTGAAATATTATCCTATTTCTCAAGTACGTAGACAGAGCACTGATTTTTATTATTGGCTATTTAGTTTTGTGTCATAGGTTTTCCTGTCAAGTAGGGAATTTTTCTGTCTAATATCTGTTCATTGGTAGATGTGTATGTAAAATTTTCAAATAATTTGAGCCTGTCTTTTCCTAAGCACGCCTGCCACTGCTACAGAAGTGTTGATCACTGACCCGAAGAGTAACTTCATGCACTTCAGTATTTCCCCTGAAACCTCTGGCAAGTCTTGACCATGACCATTGAGGCTTTGTTTGCAAATCAAGGGAATCTAATGCACTGTTCTACATCAAGGACCAATTTGCTACAAAGAAGGAATGTTTTCAGGCATTTTTCCTCCTCTCTCCTAACCTGAGGTCACAGTCCCTCTGTATTTTTCATGACAACTCTACTTGCCTCCAGAATCTGTCAAACAGAGCTGGGACTGGCTTTGTCGCTCCACAGAGCCTCAGCTAAGAGATCTAACCTCTGGTCTGCCACATGTGGTCGATTGGCAATTGAAAGGGCTGGTTACATAAACAAGCTCAGCGCAGAGATTGGTGACTGCCACTGGCAATAGACCCTTTAATTAGTGAAGTTCAATCCCCCTTCCATTTTCTGAGAACTTTCTGGATACCTGGAGGAGTTGCCTCAGGAATGTATTTACAGCTCATAAAAAGTGACCCTTCCTGCAAGTCGCCTGCCTCTTCAAACAAACAAGTCCTCCCCTGTGACCAGCCCTCACCTCCCATTCTGTCCTTTGAACCTGTTACCATGCACTCTTGCCCCTGAGGATGTGGGGCCAGGTTTCAGATTTCCCTGGTATGCAAGGGCTTTTTCTTTTATGATAAAAAATTCAAACATCAGGACTCTTTGCAAAAAAGCAGGAGAAGCGTAGAGCTTACAGTCCTTGAGTTGAGGGCGTTCTGCCAGATGGATCCGGAGGCCACATTGATGCCTGCTGGTTTTGGCGGCTGCAGAGATCGTCATGGAAAAGCATGTGTATATGCTTTTAAGGGGAGAGACCAGGCAGGATGGGCTGACCCCACCTCTGCTGTTTCTTTTCCACATCATTTGGAAGGAGAGGCTTTTTGGCAATACTGTATTAACAAGAGAATTCCTTAGAATAGTAAGATATTGACTGACTTCAGTAAGCTCTGAAAAAGGTCTAGTAAGGGCAAGAGGTAGTTTGTCTTAGAGTTGCTGCTCCATGAAGAAGCTGGGATTGTTTAAGCTTTAGGGGTCTGCCATTACCCTCTGAGACAGAGTCCGATGGAGAGGGACAAGAAAGATCCTCAGAATCCTGGGGAAGGAGAAGAGGAACAAGGCCAGAGAGAGAGCCCCAGGACTCACTTGGCAGAAGACCCCACAAGAAAACTCAAAAGGTGTTTACGTGATCCATTATGAGTGAGACTTTCCATCCGGTGGTGGAGATTCCCTACACGCCGTCTCAGGCTCTAGGCCCAGCTAAGGGTTACATAAAGCTTCTTCCTACCATTTTATTTTAGGGATTATTTTGAGAAAGGAATATCAGCAGGATCTATAAAAGGCATAACATTCCCATTTGTCCCTGAAATCTCATGGGGTAGAAGGAACATTCTGTGGTTGTTTCAGAGCACAAATCAGGGTTCTCCCTACCCCACTAAAATGCTTCCAGATACAGAACAAGTGAGTAATCGTGTCTTGCCCAGGCCCCAAGGGGCCCCCAGGGGCTGCAGGACAGCCTGTGGGGAGCAGGCAGACACCTGGACTCCATCAAGGAGGCCAGGGTCGTCCGAGAGGAAACCAATCCTGCCAACCCTATCTCATCTTGTCTTCCAGTCACCTGGTGGGGAAGATATCGACGGTGTACAGAGAGTAATGATGTGTCTTGAGTGGGGCCTGGACCTGCTGTCCACAGGTTTGCCATCTCCACCTGGAAGAAGGCAGCTCCCTGTCTGGCTTCATCGAGGTGTCCATGAGAAGAACTCGTGAGGTCGCTGGGTTGTTGGGGCTGACCCCAGGGGGCCTTGGACACAGCCCCTGACTTTCCTTCTCCCACCCAGGAACCTTAAGCCAGTGCAGGGTTGGGCAGCTCTCAGGGCCAGCTGGCTCACGGGGGGACCACACAGACCGGCCTGCACCCCTCTTTTCCAACCTCCAGCCCTGCAGGGTGACGAGTGTGGAAAGGGTTCTCTGTCATTTTCTCAAGATGGCGAAATCAGGCGCTCAGTTAATTCAGGTAAGACATCCATCAAATCTGTCATGCTGCTCCTTGCAGACCCATCACCCCGTTCGCTGATCTATTTCGGTAGAAATTCACACAGCACGGTAATTGAGATACACGTTTTATAGCCGTCTGTTCTTCTGTTAGGGGCTTTTAACTCCTCAAGGTGATGTTTGCAGAACCTGACAAAGTGATAAATTTTGCTTGTTTTAATCCTTTCCTTTTTTCCACCAGAGGTTAATTGTTTGGTATTCTCTGTTAAACTAACACTTTTGATGGGTTAAGAACCACAAAGGCCACTTAAATAAACAGACCCTTCAGGTAAGAACAGAAAAGCTAGTATAGACACAAGCTATTAACTGGCTGCATTGGGGCTGGAGTGTTAGTTGACTGACATTGAAAATGACATGGCGATTCACGTACAGATTTTTTAAATACCCATTAACAAGTGTTAACTTTCTTAGGTAGAAGAAATGGGTTCTTTGATATTTAATCTTCCTGAATTATTAAAATAATCTCCCTTAAATAATGTAGTGTCATCCTTCAAATGCACTGCTTATTCTCAGTGATACTATTTTTCATGTAATGTTTCACCTCAGTGAGATCAGTCTGTGTGTGTACGTTGACTGTATCCCATTTTTGTGCACAGATTTGGGAATCTAGATTGTACAGTCTTCATAAAATGATTCAGGCAATATTCCATTTCTTTCTATGCTCCAGAAGAGTTGTGAATTTGTTTTGGTGACAACTTTACACTTTACACAGATAGTCTTTTGTGTCCAGAGCAGCAGGTGTAGAAACCCTGACTGATCTACCCTTCTTCTAGAAGTATTTACATCCTCAAACTTCCTCATTTTCTAAACTTTTTTGCCTATTAGGAGACACTTGAAATTCTTAATAAACTTCAAAATAAGCCACAACTTTGTACAAAACCAAGCCCACTGATAATTTGATTTGAATTGTCTTAAAGCCATAGAGCAGTCCAAGAGAATAGACATCTTTTTTTTAAATTTTTTATTTCTTTTCAGCGTAACAGTATTCATTGTTTTTGCACCACACCCAGTGCTCCATGCAATCTGTGCCCTCTCCAATACCCACCACCTGGTTCCCCCAACCTCCCACCCCCCGCCCCTTCAAAACCCTCAGATTGTTTTTCAGAGTCCATAGTCTCTCATGGTTCACCTCCCCTTCCAATTTTCCTCAACTCCCTTCTCCTCTCCATCTCCCCTTGAGAATAGACATCTTAACCCAAGAGAGTCTTAGGATCCAACGACACATTACCTTCCCCATTTATGTAAGTCTTCTTTCATTTCTCAACGGCATTTTGTAATTTTCATGGTACAACCCCTATGCGCACCTTGTTAATTTTATTCCCACATCTTTGTATTTTTGATGTTATTATAATCATTGATTTTTAAGTTTCCAATTTTTAGTTATTTGTTGCTGGTATGCAGGAATACAGCTGACTGTTCTGTGGCTGTTCCATCTGGTGGAAGTCATTCCTTGGTTCCATCAGGTTTTGTTTTGTTTTTTTTTTTGTTTTGTTTTGTTTTCTGGTAGATCCCTGAGAAGGATTTTCTACACATATTTTTGTCTTCCATTTTCTTCCAAATTCTTTTTTATCTCACTGTACTGCACTGGCTGGGACTTCCAGTACAACGTTCCCTGGAAAGGATGAGGGGTTATTTTGCATCATTTCCCCCCTGAGAAAAAAATGTATTCAAAGTCACCATTCTATATGAAGTGAGCTAGAGATTGATTATGGATGCTCTTCATCAAGGTGAGGGCATTTCATTTTATCTCTAGTGTGCTGACAGTTTTAAAAGACAAATGGGGTTTAAGTAATGCCAAATGCTTTTTCTACATTTATGGAGATTATCATGTGGTCCTTCTCTTTTGTTCTGTTACTATAACAAGTATGTTTGATTGATTTTCTTGTATTCCTGTAATAAACCCCCCTTGGAAATGATATTTTTTGTATGTATTGCTGGATATTATTTCCTAATATGCTATGGAGATATTTGCATATATATTCACAAGGGGTGTGTCTGTAGTTGTCTTTTCTTATAATACTTTTGTTGGGTTTTGGCATAAGATTGATGCTGGCCTGACAAAATGAGTCTGGAAGTTATCCCTCCCCTCTCTACTCTCTGAAAGAATTTGTGTAGGATCAGTATTATTTCTTCCTTAAATATTTCATAGAATGCTTCAGTGGGATCACAAGGGCCTGGTATTTCCTTTGGGAGAAACTCTGAAGTTATGAATTCAGTTCCTTTATGGGATCTAGGATTACTGAGATTTTTCTGTTTCTTCTTGCATCTCTTTTGTGGATTTCATTAATTTGTAGCTTTCAAATAATTTCTTTTTCATCCAAGTTACTGTCTTTGTTGTCATAAAGTTATCAAAGGGGCACCTGGGTGGTTCAGTGGGTTAAGCCTCTGCCTTCGGCTCAGGTCATGATACCAGAGTCCTGGGATCTCTTCTCAGCGGGGAGCCTGCTTCCTCTTCTCTCTCTCTCTCTCTCTCTCTGTTTGCATCTCCACCTCCTTGTGATCTCTGTCTGTCAAATTTAAAAAAAATAAAATAAAAAAATAAAGTTATCAAATATTCTCTTATTGACCTTCTAATATCTGTTGGATCTAAAGTGATATCCCCTCTTTGATTCCTGATATTGAGAATTTATATATTTGTCTTTTTTTTTACTTGATCAGTCATACCAGGATTATTGAATCTTTTCAATAAACCAGGTCTTAGTGTTATTAACTTTCCCTGTTTTATGTCTGCTTTCTATTTCGTGGATACCCACTCTTAAGTTTCTTCCCTTCCATTTACTTTAGGTTCAGATTGTTCTTTTTCCAGCTTCTACATTGGAAGATTAGGTCATGGATTTTAATTCTTTCCATAAGGATTTAAAGGTAAAAAAATTTCCTCTGTAACTACATTAGCTATATACTAAAAATTTTGCTATGTCTCGTTTTTATTTTAATTTAGTTCGAAATAGAAGTTTCTCTTTAACCTATGTGTTCTTTAGAAGTGTTTTGTTTCATTGTTGATAATCTGGAGATGTTCCACGTACATATCTGTTACTGATTTATCATTTACTTCAATTTTGATTAAAAAAAAAAATAAAGCACACAGCAACACTATGAATTCAATCCTTTAAAATTTATTGAGAGTTGTTTTATAAGCAATATTTTATCTATCTTGGAGAATAGTATATGTTTTCTGCAGTTTTGACATGTAGTGTTTCATAAAGGTCATTCAGGTCAACTTGGGTAATAGTGTTCCCCAAGTCTAGGGTATCCCAGTTGATTTTCTATTTATGCTATCACTTATTGAGAGAGATGTTTTTTAAATCTCCAAATATAATTATGAGTATGTCCATTTCTCCTTCAACTTCTGCTAGTTTTGCCTTATCTATTTTGAAATTCTATTATTAGGTACACATGTGTTAGTATCACATGTCATCATGATGAAGCAAGTCCTTTATCATATGAAATGATCCCCTCGAGTCCTGGCAGGATACCCTGTGGTCAAGTCTCCTTTTCTAGCTCTCTTGTGATTGTGGCCAATGAGTGTTTCCATTCTTTCACTTCAACCTACCTATATCTTTATGTTTATGACTATTGCATTGTTGTCTTGCATTTAAGTTTTTTTGAGACAGCATCCAGGTGGACCATGTTGTGTCATCCCATCTGAAAAATCTGTGTTTCAGTCCATATGTTTAGATGAGCATTGTTGAACAGAGCTGTCAGTTCTGCCTATCTAGACTGCCAAAAATGGCAGCCACTAGCCACCTGTGGCTACTGAACCCTGGACATGTTTCTAAATTGAATGGGCACTGATATTTTTATTTTATTTTATTATAATTAATTAAATTTAAATTCAAATAACCAATGTGGCTAGTGACTATCATATAAAATAATGCATGTTTAGATAATTTATATTCAATGCACTTATAGCTAAGTGTCCATTAAAGTGTAATATATTTTGATTTGTTTTCTTTTAATCTGATACATATTTCTTTTTTTCCTCTTCACCTGTCTTTTTAAAAATTAATTTTGTATTTTTTGTGATTCCATTTTATATCTACTATTATTTATTAGCTTTACCACTGTCTGTCTTTCTTTTTGGTGGGGGATGGTGGGTTGCCCTAGGATTGATTGATTGATTGATTGATTAAAGAGTTTATTTATTTACTTGAGAGAGAATGAGTGAGAGAGAGCACGAGAGAGGAGAAGGTCAGAGGGAGAAGCAGACTCCCCAAAGAGCTGTGAACCCAATGCGGGACTCGACCCTGGAAGTCTGGGATCATAACCTGAGCCGAAGGCAGTTGCTCAACCAACTGAGCCACCCAAGCGCCAGCCCTAGGATTTAAAATACACATTTTTAACATTTCATACTTTAAATTCAAATAATATATGTTACTGAAATATAATATTTTTGCTATTGTCACACATTTGCTGTCAACATATTTATAAACTATACAAATCAATGTCATTATTTTTTGCTTTAAATGGTCAGTTGTTGGTGAAAAGAATTTTATTTTATTTTTTATTTTATTTTTTTTAAGATTTTATTTATTTATTTGACAGAGAGAGATCACAAGCAGGCAGAGAGGCAGGCAGAGAGAGAGGAGGAAGCAGGCTCCCCGCTGAGCAGAGAGCCCGACGCGGGGCTCGATCCCAGGACACTGAGATCATGACCTGAGCCGAAGGCAGCGGCTTAACCCACTGAGCCACCCAGGCGCCCCAGGTGAAAAGAATTTTAAAACTAAAAATAAAGTTTCATTTTTTTGTACATATTTATAATTTCTAGTCCTCTTCATCCCTCCATAGATTCAAGCTTCTATCTGAAATTTTTTTTCTTTTGCCTGACAAATTTCCTTTAACATTTCTTGAAGGAAGTTCTCAAGGCCTATTTTTTTTTTTTTGATGAAGATCTGCTAATGACAAATTCTCTGTTTCTGTTTATCTGATAAAATTTTAAGATAAAGTCTATAAAATTCTATTTTTTTTCTCTCAGCCCTTTAATATGTAATCCCATTTTCTTTTGGGTTTCAACATTTCTATTTGTTTGTTGGTTTGTTTGTTTGTTTCTATTTTATTTTTACAGTGTTCCAAGATTCATTGTTTATGCACCACACCCATGCTCCATGCAATAACGTGCCCTCCTTAATACCACCAGGCTCGCCCATCCCCATACTCCCCTCCCCTTCAAAACCTTCAGGTTATTTCTCATAGTCCTCAGTCTCTCATGGTTCATCTCCCCCACTGATTTACTCCACTTCACTTTTCCTTTCCTTTTCCTAATGTCCTCCATATTATTCCTGATGCTCCACAAGTAAGTGAAACCATATGATAATTTACTTTCTCTGCTTGACTTATTTCACTCAGCATAATCTCCTCCAGTCCTGTCCATGTTGAAACTAAAATTGGGTATTCATCTTTTCTGAAGGCTGCATAATATTCCATGGTATATATGGACCATATCTTCTTTATCCATTCATCTGCTGAAGGGCATCTTGGCTCTTTCTACAGTTTAGTGATTGTTTCTGATGAAATGTCTTTGTTCCTTTCTTTGTAATGTGTCTTTTTTCTTTCAGAGACATTTAAGATTTTCTATCACTGATTTTCAGCAATTTTACTGTGATGTGTTTGGGCATGGTTTTCTTTGTGTTTGTTGGATGACTTGGATCTGTGAGTTATAGTTTTCATCAAAATTGAAATATTCCCCAGCTATTTTCTCAAATATTATTTCTGACCCCTCCTGTCTTTTGTTTGTTTGTTTGTTTCTTCTGATTGTAATCACACATTTGTTAAGTGACTGGGTATTATTTAAAATGTCACTCACGTATTGCATAGAGCACTGGGTGTGATGCATAAACAATGAATCTTGGAACACTGAAAAAATAAAATAAAATTAAAAAAAATTAAAGGTCTCTCAGAGTCTGGTTTTTTTTTTTTTTTTTCATTTTTTTCTCCATATGCTTTATTTTTGGATAAATTCTATTGTCATGTCTTTATGTGCACTGATCTTTTGCAGGGCTTAATATTCTTTTTTAAAAGATTTTATTTATTTATTTATTTGAAAGAGAAAGCACCATCAAGGGGCCAGGAGGGGCAGAGGGAGAGGGAGAAGCAGACTCCCTGCTGAGCAGATAGCTCAAAGTGAGGCTCAATCCCAGGACCCTGAGATCATAACCTGAGCCAAAGACAGACGCTTAATCAACTGAGCCACCCAGGCACCCCTTAATATTCTCTTAATCCAACTCAGTGATAATCTCTATTTTAAAGAGATTCATATTTATTCATATTTAGTAATTCCACTTTTTTGGTATCTTACCTCATTATATTCATGTTTTCCCTCAGTCCTCGATCAGCTGCTTTGGAGTCGCTTCCTCCTGAGTTTACCATCTTGCTCATATCTGTTTCTGTTTGTACTGACTGAGCTTTCTCCTTGCACATGTTTCATATTCCTGCCTCTTCCAGTGTCTAGTAATTTTTCTCAGATATCGGACATTGCCAACATTTTAAGTGCTAGGTTGTTTTTTTTAAGACTATTAGACTTTGTTGTGACAAATAATTACTTGTGGATTAATTTGCTATTTTTGAGGTGTATTTGAGGTGCATTTTTAATCTTTTTAATGGCTTTCCTCTTGCGTTAGTTTAGCCCACTACTACAGCATGACCCTTCTGGGGTCTCTATTGAAGACATTGTGCATTCCATGTGGTCTCTCCTTTCTGGATATAGCAAGTCAAAAACTTTCTGGCTCTGTCTAAATAATTCTGGGGATTGTTTGGCCTATAGTTTCCTGGTAACCCTTTTGCCCCTGGAAGCTCTTCTTTATCCAGACTCATAGAGTTTCGTTACACAGGTTAAGAATGGTCCTTATTCATAGACTAAAGGAGACATTTATGAAGATTTATGAAACTCATTCTTTTCATAACTTCTTCCCCCCTGTCACTCTGCCATGTAAGTTCCTCAATTTCCCCAAACTTTGATCTCTAGGTCCGTTTGACTCAATGATATGGCCTTGCTTTATTTGGGATTCTCCTTTCTGCTCTAAGTTCTGGAATTTGCTTTCTGGAGGTAAGCTGAGGAAATTTAGTTTCCACCTTTTTTTGTTTCTTTTTTCTTAGGGACTATTGTCTTACACTTCCTCTTTTCAAGTGTTTTATTTGTTCAAGTCTCAATGTTTTACTCCCCCATAGCCAGGAGCCATATTTGGTTTTTAATATGTAATTATCATCATTGTTTACATAGTTTTGTGCCTTGTTTTAAAAATTTATCTAGGGGCACCTGGGTGGCTCAGTGGCTTAAAGGCTTTGCCTTTGGCTCATGTCATGATCCCAGGGTCCTGGGATCGAGCCCTGCATCGGGCTCTCTGCTCAGCAGGGAGCCTGCTTCCCCTCCTCTCTCTCTGCCTGCTTCTCTGCCTACCTGTGATCTCTGTCTGTCAAATAAATAAATAAAATATTTAAAAAAATAAAATAAAATAAAAATTTATCTAATTTCTTTATATTGTTTATATGTTATATGGGCTACATCACTGCATCTTGAGTGGCAATTTAATATGATCTCATCTATTTGTCTAGAGGACATTAAAACTATTTCTAGTTTTTCCAGAATTATGATAACATTTTGGGCTCAGCTGTCTTCCTGATGTCCTTTTCCCACTTTATCTAATAATTCACTTCATCTTTTCCCAACATGAATTCTGCAAAAGAGAAGTCCATTCAGGTGTTCCATGAGGAAAAGACACAGGATTGAGTAAGTTTGGGAAATAGTGGGTGCTAGAACCTTCTTCTGGGTGAGTCATAATGTACCCTGGCTTATTAGAAGCTTAAGAAATCTTTCACAAAGGAACTGTATTTATCTTTTTTGTTGTTACCTTAATTTTTTGGAAAGGTTTATATAATTTTTATTGTCATTTTGTTAAACAACACCCAGAACAGGACTAGTTTCTGTTTCAAACAGTAAGGCCTGGGGACCCCCAGGGGGTTCAGTCAGTTAAGTGACTCATTATTTCATCTCAGGTCATGATCTTGGTTTTGTAGGATTGAGCTCCATATCCAGCTCTGTGCTTAGTGTGGAGTCTGCTTGAGATTCTCTCTCTCCCTCTCCCTCTGTCCCTTCCCTAGCTCATGTGCTCTAAATACATACATACATACATACATAAAACAAACAAACAAACAAACAAACAAAAAACAGTAGGGCCTTGGAAACATATATCCTGCCAGGCCTCTGGCCAGCTCTTCCACTGAGGCCTAAGCTGGGGATTTGGATTCCAGTAGATGACCCTTGGCAGTTGTTGCCCATTCCTCAAGGACTGCAGCCCTAGGGTCTGGAGGCAATCAGACTCCCACTCCATGGGCAGGGACTCAGACTCCCTGGCATGGACCTGAGGCACAAGAATGGGTAGGCTTCTAAGGAAATGAAACAGAGATGGAGATCAGCAGCAATAATGCCCCTTGGAGACTCTAAGGGCCCTGGAGAAGTAGGTTTGCTAGAAAACACAATGCTTTGAGGCCCTCAAAATCTTTGCATCCTATAGGCCCTGGGATGGGTGATGATGGGATCTGGGAATCATGAGGTTTGAGGCCCTGACCCACTAGAATTGTAGAAGACAGTCTTGTGGGCTGCAGACCCTGCCCTTTGGGTCCCCTTTATGGTTGTTCTAGTCCCTAGACACCTCTGTGTCCCCAGTCTAAGGGATAGACCAGCAGTGCAGTGAGGGGAAGGCCCACCCAGTCTTGGCTGCTGGTACAAAAGCAGGGAGCATGTTCCATCATGGGGCAGTTCTGCTACAGGGTGCTCCTAAAGAAGACCACTGTGTAGAGTGGTCTGATGGCTCTGATGGTTCACTGGGGAGACATCTGTCATTCACTATCTTTCTCCATAGTTTCCAGCCCATCATAGGGTTAAGTGGTCAGTACAGAGATTCACTTACCTCAAAGACAGAGTTGCCCCAGAGGATTTCGTATCTGTTTAATGTAAAACTGAGGGTCTGGTCAGGAGGAATCACTTCTACCACTGCCAGGGGCAGGAAATGCTTGCCCTTGTACACTGGGATGGTGCACATCACTGTCCCACCCCATGGTTACCCTCAGTGTTAGGACCGTGGGGAGCTGTTCCTGTCCTGTATAGAGGACATTTAGAGGACAGAGAGAACAGGGCAGGGATATGAGCTAGGCAGTCACAATCATCCTGAAGAGATTTGGTGAAGACCAGAACTAAGCCAGCACACATGGAAGCAAAACAAACAATATAAGACTTTTTGATAGAAACTCGGCACCATACGCAGCCCATCTGGTGGTTCTGTTTCCCCAGGCACCCTGTGCTGTGGCCACTATTCATGGACCAACAAAAACATCATGGCTTTCCTGACTTCTGGCCTTGCCTGATGCCACCCTGCCTGCTGGGAATGCTGTCCGCCTTTGACCATCTCTTCCACCACCCTGGCTTCTCTGAGGCCAAACCATCCCCTGCTGCTTCCATTTTGTGCCCAATGAACATTTTCCAAATCCGCGAATAAAACCAAATGAGGAAATGGAATGTACCTAGAAATGAACAACTCTCCTCTTTGCTGTGGTCTGGAGGTGGTCACAGATTCCCACTGATGCTGAGTGGCCTCCCTTGCAGGCTACCATTTTTGTCTCTCTTACCACCCTCACAAGTTTGTTCTCACTTACAGCTGCTCATGTTGATAAGCCTAACACAGAATGCACTTAATGAAGCATTTGTTCAATGGATAAAGCAATAAACAAATCAACACCATCAGCAGCTCAGAAATCCATCGATTCCATTTCTTAGTTGGAGATGACCAGCCCATGGAATAGTGTCTCTTCTGTATCAGGTGATGGGGATGTTCTGAGAAGAGGACCACCCCCCTCCTCACACACTCTCCCCATGCCCTGGATGGTGGTGGAGCTGAGGAGGAAAGTCTTGTTATTTGGTGAAGAGACACAGCTGGAGAGCCAAGTAGCAGCTGCCCAGGTTGAGCTCTCCTGATGGACACCCTGGACTCAGAACTGCATTTTAATAACTCTGTAAAAAATGTGTAAGACACATGGGTTGTATTTTATGCTGCAAGGCTTAAGCTATTTACCACGCATGTTCATTTTCTTAGCCAATAAACATTGTCAAAACCAATGAGTAAAATGAGATGAGGAAATGGACTCTACCTAACATGATGAACAGCCTCCTGTTTGCAGGGACTGTGCCTGGAGGTGTCCAGACATTTGGGGAGCAGAACACTAGCAGTGGAAACATGGTTGCCTGCCTAGCCCCAACAATGCCTTGGCCTATGTAGTCAGACAGGCATATTTTACTGGCTTTTATTTTCTCCATGGAATTTCTAAGTTGTTTGCTGGAATTGGCTGCATTAATCAAACAGTTGTTTCTCAAAGACATCGTTTATATTTGCTGGAGCCAGAAAGGGATCTGTAGGCATTATTTTTACTTGCAGAAAGTAAACTCTGGGCCAGAAAGTGAAATGCCATTGATTTTATTTCATCACAAAGCCCCGAGGACACATTCTTGCCCCTGCTGGATTTATAGTTGGTCTTGTGACAGAATAGGAGGAAGGAGACCAGAGGGAATGACAGGACAGGAGGAGGAAGAGGAGAAAAGGTTCTGGGTCTCTAAGGTGTAAGGAGGAAACCGCTGATGGCTGGGTTCTATCCAGGCACCAAAGTGCCTCCTTCTCCCAGAAGGGCAGGTTGTCTTCCTGGGCCTCATTGCAACCCTAAAGCTCAAAGCACTTTGACTCAGCCAAAGGGCACAGGGACCCTGGGGACAAGTGCTGGGCAATGTCTAACCAGGTACATAGCACACTGGTAGTTACCTGTGGACAGTGCCCCGGTACCAGATTTGACAAAACCGTGAGCATAACCCACTTCAGCTTATTCCTCAAGGCTGTGTTCTACTTTATTTTAAGATGACATTTGTTACTTCTGTAAAGAACAAAAGTAATATATGAATCCCTTTAAAAAGGAGAAATAGATAAAATACAAAAAATGGAAAATTGTCTCTAAACCTACAATTCAGATATCACTCCTGGGCACATTTTCACATTTTTTAAATCCTTTTTTAAACCAGAAAAAAAAAAGGCATGACCTTAACTATTCTAGGAGAATATGATTTTTATGGATTTGTAATATTCTGTATTATGGATGTGCCATCAATGATTTGGCCATTCTTCTACCATTATTTAAACTGTTCTTATTTTCTTCATGGTTACAAAGAGGAAGGCATTGAACACTCCTGTACACAGACCTTAGGCCACTTCCTAAAAGTTGTTTTCTCAGGGAACATTTCTGTAGGTGAGACTGGGAGGCAAAAAACACTTTCAGGGATCTTGATACATAATGCCACATAGAAGTCCCCACAGCACCCTACCAACGTGGTAATTTACCAAGAAAAACAATGAGACTAACTGTGAAGTCCTCCTGATTCCATCCTTTAATTCATTCTTCTTTGAAACTTTCAAACCAAATGTCTTAGAATGGAATTGAAGTGGGGATTTTGCTTCAGATACAGAAAAGATCTACCGATTCTTACATTTTCTACCTCATGAAACAACACTTTTCCCTTTGCTGCCCTGCCCCGTGCTTTGTCATCCTACATAAAGGGGGGACCGTGGGCGGTCCTTTCCAAGGGTGCAGGCAACACAGCCCTCCAGCAGACCACAACTCCCAGAAACCCTTGCTGGAAAACAACCTGGGCTTGGGTTTGCAGCGTTAGGCACACGAGGGTTAATGCCAGTTGAGGCGGGGGCAACAATCTGGATGGTTTCTGTCATGTCAGCCTGAGGTCATCCCTGACTCGACAGAGCTTTGGTCCAGTCTCCCCGAGAAATCAGGCTGCCGCATCAGCCGTGAACTGGTTAGCTCCTCTGGAATAGGGTTTCCCTTTCAGTCTTTAAATTCCTCGGTCTTTATGTCACTTCCCTGCTAATCAGGGCAAAAATAAATAAATGCATTCTCCAAGCGAGTAAAGAAAGACAGACAAGCAGAGAAAATGATGTTCGAGCGCTCCAAGAGAGCTTCTGATTAAGGACCGGGAAGGGAAGAACAACAGTGTCCTTGAGACCCAGTGGCGTGTGGTTGCCCCCTCTACCCTGTTTCTTTGGAAGAAGGATTTGAATGAAACACTTTACAAATATTTATATGCTAGTTAACTGTGTTCGAACGATAGCCATGGTCTTGGCACAACCCGATTTGAGCCAGGAAATTTGGACTTAGGGCAGCAGGAACACTACTCTTGGCTCTCTGGGGTTGGGCTTGGTGCCATGACTAATGAATCATGGCTGCCCACCTACTGTTCGGAGGTCCCTGACAGCACATTCCACACAGAGACGCCCCGCCTGCCCCTGGAGGAGCACAGGCTCCTTTAGAGAAGGGGCAGTGAAGCCTTCCTTAAAGACAGCTTTCCCCCACACATACCACCTGCCCCATGTTTCTGTCTTGGCGAGGAAGGGGTTGGAGAAACACCATACATTCATGAGGCCACACTTGATGGGGCGCCGCTATGTAAGTCTCACATGACACCTGAAAGTTCACTTTATTTGCCCATTTGCGATTCTAGGTGCTTGGAACACGTACGTGAGGAAACGAAGCAAGCCGGCCTTGTGGTGCTTCCAGTCTACAGAGGAGGAAATATAAACATCTTACAAAACGGACAGAGTGTAAATCAACTCTCATAAGCCATCAGGCTGTGTGTTGTGGAGAAATAGAGCCAAGTGAGGAGAAGGTGCCAACGCACAGCGGCTGGTGGCCTGGTCGACAAGGTCAAGGACAAAGCTTGAAGGAGAGGAGGAACCCCCTGCAGCTGCCCAGGAGAAGAGGATTTCCCACAGAGGCCCTGACACAGGCCTGCGAGCAGGGAGAGGGTGGGACTGTGGATGGTCGCAGGTGGGGAGTCACAGGGTTGGGTCACGGTGTCACCACACATAAGGACTGGGGATTGGCTCTGGGAGATGGGCAGCCACTGGGATGCAGCTTGCAGACTCAGCAGACCGTTAACAGGGTCTCTGCTGCCCCAGCCTCCCTGTGGGCAACTTGACGTCCCAGCCCACCTGTGGCTGGAATTCCTCCCTCTGGAGCCAGGGTCCCTTCACTGGGGCCATATTCTGCCTGTTGGATCAGCAAAGCTGGAACAGCTCAGAGGACCGTTGAGTTTAAAGGAATTGCAGCCTCATGAAGTCACTGAGGGACCAGCCGAGGGCTGATCCCTGAGGGCTGGCCTTGCCTCACCCCCACTTGGGACGGCCATGTGCGGGAGGGTTATGGCGATGGAGGGGCCACCGCCACTTGGCCACTTGTCTAGAGATGCACCATGTGGTCTCAGCCCCCCTCTGAGCCTTGGCAACAGGCTGGGGGTGGGGTGGCCAGACGTCGCCAATTTCCAGGCTCAACATTATATTCCCAAAACATAAATTAATCTTCCCATGAAAGGAGGAAATACGTTTTGTTTCATATTGCTTTATACTTAAAAAAAAAAAAAATCAGGTCTTTTATCTCCAGTATGACTAGGGATGAAATATCACTAGCTTCATATTTCAAGATAATTCCCCTTCCAGCAAATGTTCCCCCAGGAATAAAGATGTGGCCGGCACACACTGTTGTGACTGCACTTTCTTCCTTTGCGGTAAACACGCTCCTCCAGGCTCCCTCTGATTGCTGGGTCCTGGCGTGTACCGGTCATTGCTGACCCGAGAGGTCTGGCTTTAACTTCCTAGAATGGCCAGGGAGGTTAACAAGTTAATAAAATCCTATTTATCAGGCTCCTGAGTCCATTTCCTCTTCTCTGTGGCTCATGGTTATAATTATTCTTTATGGACTCTCGGCCTGCCTTTAGATCTGGTTTCCCTGAAACCCTCCTATTTCCTGAGAGTCACGCCACAGAGAGAGAGCTCAGTTCCATGGAAAGATGTCTGTTACTCATTTCCACCTGATGTAGCAAGGGTCAGTCAAAGGTGGAGCTTAGATGGTCCACATTTTACCTTGGACGCCACTCCTTCTCCTCTCCGGCCCATGGGTGGAAAGCTGGTGGTCCCAGCTCCAAGCCACATGTTAGGAGGCCATGGCCAGCCTCTGACCATGTTGCGGCCCCAGAGTTCTGCATGCAAACCATCTGCACATATGAGGAAAAACCACAGTAATGTATGTGAAACGGCTCCAGACGGCTGCAATGGAAGCGTGGGAAACCCAGGTTTCCCTCTGTACTGTGCAGGGAGACAGAGAATTGAAACCACATTGGCCAGACCCTCTCCTATCAGTGAAGATGTGTTTATCGGGGGCCCCGGCGGCCTGGGAGACGCCACCTCTGATGCTGAGACAATTAAGTGCAGGAGGACCCTCTATCTCTGAGCAGGACAGGGGTGAGGTTGTGCGTGCTGGGGGACATGCCAGGCTCCAAATCTCCTGGGACAGGCTCCGGGGCTATGGGGAATGGCACCCTGACAGCTCCCCGGAAACCAGCCTTGTCCAAAAGGAATGGCTGAATCCAGCTCTCCACTCCAGCAGCTTGCTAGTGCCTCGTGGCAATGACTTTGACTGCTTCTAGGTCTCTATGTTAACTGAATTTCAAACATTGGCTGTGGAGGTTTGGCCTATAAAAGTACAGTGTGTGTGTGTGTGTGTGCATGCGCGTGCAGGTGTGCACTTTTTACAATGCACAGAGAAGGAACGTGGAAGCACCCAAGGGAGCTCCTGATTCCTTGGTTCTGCCTCTGCGCCTCAGCTCCCCACCTCTTGGCAGAGAAAAGCTGAAAGCAAGTTAAAAATTTCCCCCTTTCTTCTACCTTGAAAGGGTTGGTCTAGGACCTAAACACTCACTTTAGAATCCATCTGCACCCTGATACTGGGCAGGCATAGACTTCCCTCTGCAAGGAATTAAAAACCAGCATATCAGTCTACCTGGGTGGCTCAGTTGGTTAAGCGTCTGCCTTCGGCTCAGGTCAGGGTCCTGGGATCGAGTCCCGAGTTGAGCTTCCTGCTCAGCGGGGAGTCTGCTTCTGCCTCTCCCTCGGCCCCCTCCCCAGCTTGTGCTCTCTCTGTCTTGATCACTGTCTCTCTCTCTCTCTCTCTCAAATAAAGTATTAAAAAAGATAAAACCCAGTGTATCAATCACAACTAACCAGGCATGAGACTCTAGTAATTAATTCCATATTCAGCAGTCAAAAGAAGAAAATAACATGATCAGCCCATTAAATGCCAACGAATGTTTCTGATAAAATCGAATCAATCTTAATGAATTTTACATGCACACATGCTACAACACAGCCCTTACATAGAAGATCACACTGTGGTTCTGGAATAGGGGCTTTAAAATCTCACTACAAAAATCATGGTCATGCCTGATGGTGCCACATAAAATCATTCAGATTAGAGTCGGAGCAAAGAAAAGGATGCTTGTGTCCATTATTCATCTTCATAATGTTGTTTTGCAAGTATCTACCAATGGAATTAGATAAGGGATCATTCCATGCTAATATAATCGCACATCTGATAATCAACTAAAGAAATTACTAGAATTCACAGAATTTAGGGAGCTGCTTGGTTTTTTAGATTAATGATTTAAAATTACTCACTTCCCCTTACCTGAAAAACAAGCATTTAAAAAATGCAAAGGAAGCACTCCCTTTACAAATGCAGTAACATCTGAATAGTGAAGAAGGAATTTTACAAGGATTTTAGGACCTATGAGGAAAATATGTTCTTCTGCTGGGAGAGAGAGACTCTATTGTGCATAAATGAGATAACAATTTATCTTTGGAACGGGAGACTGGGTGGTGTCAAGGAATGAATCACCCTGAATTAGGCTATGTACTCCATGTGATATTAAGTAAACTGCAAAAGGATACTTTGGAGTTTCACAGCTGAGCACGTGAGAAATCAGACACAGAAAAACAGTTGTGATTCATCCAGGGATTCGTGAGGAGGAAAGTGATGAGGGCTCTCTTTCCCAGAATCTGTGATGTTGCATTTTTCTAGAAAAAAATTGAATGCCTCGCTCAGGACCACGAACAGACTAAGTCATTGTGCTGGATGGATGGGTGGAAACAGGCTGAAAGGCCATGTGCCTGTCTGATATACGGACTCAGGGGTATTCTTATTTCAGGTAAGCTTTTGAACATCTTTGAATATTTTGAATATTTTAACATTTGTTCTGCTGTCTTATTCACAATGGTCCCTCTTCTCTTCTATTTTATTTTGTACAAATCCTGAAGTCTGTCCCTCACGTCCTTGACAGTATCTTCGGTATTGGTTTTGTATCTTTGCTAGTGTGACTTTTCGTTAGTTTTATTTTGTTAATTTCAAATGCACGTAATAAAACAAACTCAATTAATGCCAAAGTGTATGCAGAAAAAGTTGAGTTTCTCTCTTATTGTAATTATCCAGACACTCAGTCTGTCATTTCAAATTTTTGTGTATCTTTCCAGGAATTTCCTTTGCAAATTGCAACATAACCTACAGAAGGAGCAGCATAGTATAGCAACTTTAAAAAAAATGATGTCATGTCAACACACATAAATGTACTTTATAGCTATCCATGACTGCATAATATTCCTTTTGATACAAATGCCATCCATTATTTCTGAATGTTTAAGTTTTTCTGCTTTTCCACTTTGTATATTTTATTTCAAAAATGCTATGTATTACGACTGTCTTGACACACACATATAAGAATATCTAAGATAAAATTTTGCATGTGGAATTGATATTTAAAGTGCCATCTGCTCTCATGGTGGGGACAGTTGGCAATGTCTGGAGACTGTTTTGGTTGTCATGATTAGGAGATGGGGTTCTGTTGGCATCTAGTAAGTGGAGGCCAGATGTCATACTAAACATCCAACAATTCCTGACAAGGTCCTTCTCAGCATATAGATGGCACCTATCTCGGCAAGGTTAAACAGCTTGCCCAAGGTCAAAGAGAAAGTAAGAGCCCTGGTTTATTTGTTGCAAAACCCACACTCCACATTTTCACTCTGAAACTGATATCCACATGGAATAAAGACACAAAAAAGAGACAAATAAAATTAAAAATCATATCATCAAAGAAAAAGGCAGTGGAGGTCCAACACACCATCAGTGGGTGTCTCTGATGCAGAGCACAACCAAACAAAGCAGGGAGGCATATTCAGAGATGTCATTAAAGGACCATTTCCAGCATGAAGGAGGCACTCAGTCTGCTGCTTGAAAGCCCACATCATATTCCTGGAAAATGTGAATAGAGAAAATTCATCCTGAAATATATCCTGGTAAAATGAGTTAACTGTAAGGATGGGGCAAGTCTACCACAAATGTTCAGACAGAAGAAATATAGACAGCCTTAGACGAAAAGAAAGATATGGCATGTCTGTACCCAGACTCTGCCTGACGCAACGGTCACAGAAGCAGACTCCATGGCATTGAGATGGGAAACCGTGAGCCTTCATCGTTGTACTCGGTGAGGTTGTTCTTCACGTATAAAGTCAACAAAAAGTCATTATCGAAAATGCATTGAACTCTTCCTGGAAAAGGAGCATGCCATACTTGAAATGATTAAAAATAAAGAGCACATGCAAGGAAAAGGTATCATGGAAGGTGTTGAGCATTTAAATATAGGACCAGCAGTAAACATGTGTAGTGAACTATGTAAAAGTCAGCATTTTGAAGGAAGAGACTCCAGGATAAAATTTTTAGAATAATCAATGATAAAGGCAGACTAAATTTCCTGTGCTTGTTAATAGAAGGAAGAGGTCAGAGTGAGCTCAACAGGACATGTAACGGGTGGTCATAGGAGAGAGGTGAAAATCATTTCATTTTTAAAATTTCCCTTCTGGGGTTGAGGAACAAATATTTAGTGCTATCTGTCCATATTATTTAAAGCTACAGAGTTAGTTACTGGGAGAACTCAGGGCAAATTATATGGCTCTTAAATTTTCACAAGATGAAAAACATATTGATCATAAAATGAGACATATAAAAGGAATAGAAAGTATTTCATTCTGCCTGAAAAGCGTGGGGAGCATGGATAACTTAATATGTGAAAACCTATTAGCATAATTCCTTATGTTGCCAGATTTATGGATAAACCATATGGTCATCTCAGTAGATGCAGAGAAAAAAAACATTTAATTTAAATTTAACCCTCATACATGATCAAATAACAACTCAGCAAACTAATAAAAAAAGGGAACATTCTGAATTTAATAAAAGACATAAATGACACAGAAATCATCCTATTTGGGTGGTGAAACACTAGAAACATTTATTTTGAAGTGAAGAGCAAGAGAGTGTTGTCTACGATCATGTTTCATGATTAATATTGTACTAGAACCCCTGGCAAGTATAGTAAGACAAGGAAAAAAGATTCCCTCACCCCCTCCACACAAGTCCCCAAACTAAGTAAAATATGAAGAGATTAGAAAGAAAGAAAGAAAGAAAGAAAGAAAGAAAGAAAGACAGTTATTGTTTCCAGCAAACATGGATTAGAAAATGTAATTATAAACTTTTCTGCCAGTAACACAGTAAAACTCAAAGGAATCTGGGAATAAATCTAACAAGAGATGAGAATGACTTTTATTGAGAAAATTATAACACAGTTTACAAATAATTAAATCAGTAGAAATGCATTCTGTGTTCACAAGAGGGATGATAACTTTATGGTGGTGATATCAGTTCTCTCTAAATTAACTTTTGAATTCCATACAGTTTCAGTCAAAATCCCATGAGGTTGTCGATGAAACTTTATATTAGCTTTATAGTAAAATCCATGTGGGCTAAGAATAGAGAAGAATAGAAAAGACGTTCTGAAGAGGGATGACCACAAGAAGTGGTTACCATAACATTATAGTAATTAGAACAGTGTAATGTGTGCACAGGGATGAGCAGATAGACCCAAGAAAACAGAGCAAAGGAATCAGAAGGCGATCCATGTGTATTTGTTCTACCAGATCCTACCAAAGCTCTGTGATAAAACACTGACAGAAAGACCAGCTGGTGAAGTATGTTACTCTTGCAATTACTGACCACATGGGGAAAATAGAGTGAAATATACACCTGACACAGTAGCCTGTGATGAATTCCAGATAAGCTAAAGAAATAAGTTTGATGAGTAAAAAACAGGACAGTAGCCATTGCTGGTGAAAATGTACAGGTAGAGAAAAGGTGACATTTCTGACCTGTAGTGCTTGGGGGGGGGGTGTGGGAATGTAAGTAGGATGATTTCTCTGGAAGACAGTTGATGATGGGTATGTGCTTTGTGCTTGCCTTTCCCTCACTCAGAAAGCTTCACATATGAAGATGTTCGTTATAGCACATAGCACTACTGTGTAAAAGGGAAGACTGAAAGACACCTAAATGCCCATATATGGAAAAATGGATGAATTATGCCGTATTCATATGATAGAATCCTAAATAGATCTGAACAGGCCCATATGGAGTAGAACAGGATGAGGACAGAAATGTCAACTGTGTAAATAACATCACATCTTTGAAAAGAAGTAACATCTGAAGCGAAAACAGAAAATGCAGTTGAATATATAAATTACTATGTTGACAAATGGCACCAGTGTTCCTCTTGGGGAAAAATGTGTCTGTTCAGGAAAAATGGTCTTAATAAACCACTTTAGGTACAAAAGGGAAAACCCAGACAGTTTCTTTTACAGGAAAAGATGTCTGAAAGAGGATACGCTATGCTATTAAATGATGATGAATTTAGGAGTGTGAGATCTTAGAAAATGTTTACTCAAAAGCTGAATATCCTACTCTGCATGTCACTACAATGGAGAATACATGTCACTATGCATTTGTCCAAACTCTTAGAACACCAAGAATGACCCCTAATGTAAATTACAGATCCTGGGTGATAATGATGTGTCCAAGCAGGTTCATTCCTTGTAACAAATGTACCCGCTGGTAGGGTTGTTGATCATGTGGGAGGCTGTGCATGTGTGGGGGCAGGAAGCACATGGGAGGTCTCTGCACCTTCCACTCAATTTTGCTGTGAACTTGAAACTGCTCTAAAACATAAAGTCTATTTAAAAATACCCCCAAACCAAACCTGTGATGTAGTCGAAAAAGTATTCTAGTTCAAAGATCTTAATGTTTGTACCTTTTACAATATCGCTTATTACCTTGGTATTTGAGAAAAGTAATTAAGCTTCAACTATACTAGGAATTAAAGAAATGCAAATGACAACAAGGAAATACCATTTTTACACAGACCACATTGTCAAAAAATGTAATTAAAGTGACATGACCCCTTATTGGCAAGAGTTCAGGAAACAGACACTCTTCTTTAGTGCTGGTGGAACGTAAATTAATATAGATTATCTGGAGGGCATCTAAACCCTGGAAAACATTCAGACCCTTTAAACTGTAATTCCACTTTAAGTAAATTAACCTTAGCCAAGGTCAGAGATGTGCAAAAATATTTACATAAAAGGGAGTATGTTGTTTCTTAGGTGATAGAGGTAAAATATAGGAGACCTCTGTATGCCCAACAATAGACAAATTTATTTAAGCAAAATATGCTAAAACTATATCATGGAATGCTACCCAATTATTAAAATAAATTTTCAAAAAATATTCAGTTTTATGGGAAATGTTTGTGATATATTAGTAAGCTTAAAATATGAATTTCAAAACATTATTACAGTTTGACTCCTCTTTTTTGTGTGTAGAATAATATATGTATATGTGTGTGTGTGTGTGTATATACATATATATATATATATATATATACACTACACAAATACATATAGAGAGAAAAAGGAGAGGAGAAAGAGAGAAAGAATATATCAATAGAAAGAAATAGACCAAAATGTTAAATGTTAAGTGGGCTAGTTTCTGGCAGGTTTAACATAGTTTCTGTATTTGCCCATCTTTGTACAATATATTGCTTTGATAGTAATTTTGAAGTGCTAGAAACCACCCAGGTGGTTCAGTGGGTTGAGCATCAAACTCTTGATTTCAGCTCAGGTCAGGATCTCAGGGTTGTGAGATCCAGCCCCACATCTGGCTCCATGCTGGGCATGGAATCTACTTGAAATTCTCTGTCCCTCTGGCCCTCCCACCCCCATATCATGCAAGTGCTTCTCTCTGTCTGAAATGAATGAATAAATAAGATGCAGGAGAAAATACTTCTAGCTTGTGGAGCCAGAGCAGCCCAGTGCATTGCTCACATGACCTGTGGCTGGTGAGCTCAGATGCCTTCTAGTCCAGTGGCAAGAGTAATTTAGAATTCACTCCTTCTGAATCCAACCTTTGCGCTGCAAAGCAATTTAGATGTACAGAGGAAAGGGAAATGTTATTGTAGGGTTTTTGCAAGCAAATCAAGAAATCAGAAACATTCAAATATGAATGTGAAATTCTTTATCTCCATGAATGCATATGGCACAGATAAATAAGGACAGATGCATCATGTGGTATTCAAGTTCTAATGGTAAGGAGTAAATTAGAATCCCACCAGGGCTTGAACTGAAAATGAACTACTGGGGAGGAATACCATTTTTGTTGTGAAAATAAAGGTACTAATTTGATAAGAAGATTAAGGGAGTGGATTTCAGGGAAGGGAGGTTTCCTTGTTAAAAATTTACCATTGCTAATGGAATTCATTAATCACTCCCATCTGCTATGTCTGGTTGTAAAAATAGAAAACTAAGAAGGAAAATTATGGAGATCTTACACCTCTGGAATGTTCTTGCACTTTTTAGGTAATTGGACATTTAGCTTTTATATTTGGCAAAGGGTAAGTGTTTATTAAAATATAAAATTCAGTGTTATTTGCATAAATATTTATGCAAGTGTCTATACAAATAACAAAAAAGAGAGCACACACAAAGTGTTTCTGGAAATGAAGTGAGCACAGTATAAAGGACATTTACTCCACCACGAGGCAGAAGCGTTCCTGCTCACCTGTTGGGTGTATTCTTACTGTTCTGTAGTTAAGAAACTGACAGCATGTCTGCCGATGCGAATATTTCAGTTCTCCACTTTATTGATCATCTATCCAGTCGCATGTGATCCTATCCTTAGCTGTTGTGGGTTCTAGGAATCCTAATGATTTCAGAAATGATGCCCATTCCTTCTGGAAATTCAGGAAAAGAAGGACTAATTTATTTGAGGTTATGGTATATGTTATAAAATTATCAGATAAGCAAAAATTTTAGTTGTCTAAAAGAAAGTTTATTTTTACAATGCATTGAGCACCTGCTCTGTTCTGACCTGTATTCTGGGATCTGCATTTAGACACATGGTTAACTCTATCACAGCCCTCAAGGAGTTCAGTGTTTGGGAGGGACCTCCAAAGGTATAATTCAATACCACAGGTTTGTTGAGAGTGGCTGGCACAAAGTACTCCTGTACCATGTTACTTGTGCCCTAAGGTGTTGGGGACATGATAGTCTTCAGTGCTATTTGTGGACATTCTCATTCTCCCAAACACATGGTAGGATAATACTTGTCTACTCTCATTTAGTTTGGTGTGGGCATTTGTGGTTTGCCTTACCTTGATAATCATGGAAGCTAGATTGCTGAGTGGTTAAATTGGCAGTTTCACTATTGGCTACACTGGACACATAATGTGAGTGAGAAACAAGCCTTGCTGTGTTAAGCTCCTGAGATTTGGGAGCTATTTGTTTCTGCAACATAGCTCAGTCCTGCTGACTAATACAAAGATGATGTGTGGGTTAGGATTTGTAGAGTCTTCCCAAGTACAGAAGAACAGAGAAAATGGAAACAGGGAGAGCAAGGACCACAGACACAAGGCCATTCTCCTCTGTCTTGACTGTTCTCCCTCATGTCCTTATTTGTGAGGTGAATTTTCCCTCATCTCTTTCCAGGTGGCTGGTTAAACATGGGATATTGACCACAATCATCTATCTCCTCCCCTGCCCAAACTACACCAAAATATCAGCAAAGGAACAGCTAAGGTGTGACTTTGCCAATAAAAACAGGGGAGGACATAAAACCTCAGCAGACAACAGATACCAGCACAATTTTGGATGATCAGAAGCAGGTGGAGGAGACATCGCCTGAAGGAACTTAGAGGGGACAATACTCGGTAGCAACCCGGCTCAGCCTTTGGGAATGGTAAGGTGGAGTTCCAGGACTGACATCAGGGACTGCAGGAAGACCAGGTGAATGGGTGGGCAGATCTCCAAACCCCTTTACCTACTGAGTGCAGACCCATACCTACTTCCTTCAGAGCAAGCTGGAGATTCCTGGTCTTGGGTGCACCAAACACACAGGATATCTCAGGCAAGAACTGGAATTTAAATAAAACTTTTAATTCTTAACACTGAGACCCCCAGTTCTAATCCTCTGTATGGCTTCCAAAATGTTGGCAGCCATGTACATGATCCCCAAATAAAATCTCTAGGTATTGATATTGGGGAATCCTTCAATAAAAGCAATCAATTTGCTTCTCTCAGCCCACAGGGAATCCTATCAGTCAGTGAGCTCTACTCACGCACCTAGGACTTTCAATTAGTTTGTCAGTGTGCCATATTAAATATGAATGACAAAAAAAGACCACCAACATTTGAGTGATTCCAAGATGGAAGCATGAAACTCAATCAAACAAAGTCATGGACAGCAAGAGGCTGGAGGAAACAGATGTGGCAGAAACAAGAAGAAAAATTCTGAACAAATTAATGGGAAGTATTTTCGAGAAATAAAGAAAATATTGCACACATAACACAAGAACTGAGTGTTTTTAAAAGATGAAATATTGGAGAAATGGAAGAGCACTGGGAAATTAAACACGTGAGTCAAAATTAAAAACATTAGATGATAGCATTGAGGACTCTCTGATAGAGAGTGAAAAAACAGGAAAGTAAAGAATGTTAGAAAAAAAAATAAGGCTTGGAGGATTAATTCAGGAATTCCAACAGTTTGCTAATGGGATTTTGAGATGGAACAGATTGGGGAGTGCAATTACAAAAGAAGCCGGATGGCAAAATGGCCCAATGAGACCCATCTGAGCCCAAGTAGGATGAAGGGGGCAGCCTTGCAAAGGAGCAGTCTGGCTGGGAGTGTCAGAGCTCAGATGTGTAAGGAAGGTATCCGTGAGGGGGAGTGCCAAAATGGGA
Source organism: Enhydra lutris kenyoni (assembly GCF_002288905.1). Lineage (NCBI taxonomy): Eukaryota > Metazoa > Chordata > Mammalia > Carnivora > Mustelidae > Enhydra > Enhydra lutris. The sequence continues at coordinate 43,879,503 of NW_019154085.1, forward strand.
AGTCAGGCATGGGGAAATGAGAAAAATGAGAAGGGGCATGGGGTTCTGGTGGAGCTAGGAGATGGATTACATAAGAAGAGGTCAAGGCTAAAAATATATATATACCTAACAAGGATAATGGGAGTCAGGTTCCTCACTGTTAGAGAAATCAGTTATAAAAGAGAAAAAGAAGAAATTACAATGAACTCTGGCTATAGGTTTACAATTGGAGGTATTGATATTATTGTGAACTCACAGCCTTCATCATACAGATCAATAGATGATAGATGATAGAGATAGAGATAGATGGAGAGAGAGAGATGGAGAGAGAAAGAGGGATGGAGAGATAGATAAATAGAGTGATGGATGGAGAGAGAGATAGATTTCTAACTCTATCTACCAGGAAGTTTTGAGCACAATGATGTCTACCACAAGGATATTGGTTTCTAAATATCATTTTTCACTAAAGAACCAGGAGAAATGGCTGATTCCAGGGCTGGGGGAGGGAACAGGAAAGATGAGCCTGGAACAACTTAGAACAGAAAGCAAAGAATGAAAAGAACATATCAAAGCTGGACAGAAACCAGCTTGAATGGTCTCCTACTGGCCAATTTGAGCAATAACATAAATAATGACAGTAATGGATTGTAACTGACTGAATTGAAAAATTAAAGAGCAAATCATGAGTCCATACAGGTGTAAATAAAATAATTTAAAAACTGAAGTTTTAATTAGAAAGAGAATGTTTATGTAATTTCAAACACTTATAGATTCCCTAAGAGAAAGAATGATCGTGGACGAGAGATTAACACCATCTTCAGCAAGGGCTCTTGGTGAATGTCATGAGGAATGGGAGAAACAGAAGCCACACGCCGCCTGATAGGACTCAGCAAGAAGAATGCAGCCTCTTCTCTTGGATATTCCTACCAAAGATGCATAATCTGAAACATGAGACCAATGCGAAGAGAATGTTGTTCTACAGAATAATAGGTCTATAATCTTTAAAAACTGATGGTAAATGTCAGGGAAAGGCCGTGGAATGGTTTCAGATCAAGGGGACAAAGGAGGTCTGAGGGGTTGAACCGAGCCCTCTCCCTGGGGAGGACGGGCCACTCCAGAATGCCTGTGAGAACGGGCCTGTGGCACAGTAACAACACTACCTACCCACTCCTGGTGCTTGCGTGCTGCGTGTGGCTTCACAGGCAGTGTCCTCACTTGCAGGACTCACACACCCGTGAGTTCTGGATGGATGAGGTATCAGCTGAGCAACTTCTCAGCTGGATCAGAAGGGGAAAAAGTTATTTGTACTTTACTACCAACTCGTCCGAAAGTTTGTGCCTGTTGAAAAAAACCTTTTGAAAATGTACCTTCTCTCCCTGGTCAGGCTTTCAAAATGCCACCGATTTTTATTCCTTTGACTATGTCTTCCAGTACTTACCTTCTTCATTCTGAATAGTATGTTTTTGCTTTTATTTTGGGGATGGGTATTTTCATTAACTTAACAGTTTTTCTTCTACCTTATTGTAGATTAGGGAAGATTTGCATGGATGTTGTTCGTCCTTTGTTGTTTACTTTTTACTTGAATATTCCAGAACCACAGAACAACAGGTGTTTCTACTAGGAGTTGTTTGTTTCTGTAGATTTTGATTCATTTGCTGCTTTTCTTTCCCTCCACCAGTAAGTTTCTGGGGGATACTTCTCCCTCAGAGCTGCTTCCCTCTCCCCCAGAAGCAGTACCTGCCTGAGGCTGCCCTGAGCCCCTTCAAGCTGCTTGCTCTAGATTCTCCAGTAGCCCGTGCTCCTACCCATGAGGTCCCAGATCTACCCTCAGAACACCCACCAGGGATGGAAGACTCTTTCTGGGTGATGCCTTCTGCGAGCAGTCATCACCAGGTCCATGACTACCTGCCCTAGCAGAAATTTCCACAACTGGCCTCGTTCATTAGGAACTATATTTCTCTACTTATTCATAAATTAAAGTCTACAGTATTCTCTGGTCTCCAGGCTACACTGCTGGTGAAGGGTTTTATAGACTCTTGTCTGCTATCTTTTTTGCTCTGTGTGGTTTTAGGAAGGCATGTGGAGAAAAGTTGAATTTGGATGGTCCCTGCTATCCTAGAGGAACATGGACATCCAGAGACTAACATGGAGCCCCACCTTAATGTTCTTCAGGGGCACCAAGACTTCTTCAGCAGGAGAAGAGCTAAAATGAACAGATGGATAGAACCAAGTGTTGGCAAGGACATGGAGCTCTAGCACTGCTGCCACAGGGAGGACAAATTGATACAACCACTTTGGAAAAGAAGCTGAGCATAGACACTCTGCTTGATCCAACATGGATCTTCACTCCTCATTATACACTCAACAAAACGTGAACATAAGCACTCAAAGACACCTACAAGTATAATGCCATGGTAGTCAAAGTCTAGAAACACACCGTCCACCATCAGCGGCACAGATAAATTTATTTCAATATACACACACGCAATGGAATACTACAGAGCAATGGAAAAATATCATAAATGGTACTGAGTGAAAGACGTCAGACATGAAAAGAATACTGTAGGTTTTGTTTACATAAAGTTTACCAAAAGCAAAACAAAAACAAAAACCAGTGGTGTGGGAATCCAGGAGAGTGGCCTCCTCCAGGGAGGAAGGGAGTAGTGAGGGAGAGGGGCATTTGGTTTGGGACCAGGGTTGGGTCTGGGCTAAAGTGTGTGTTCACTTTGCAAAAATTCATCACGTTGTACACTTTCACTTCATTTATTTTTCCTTATAAATATTTATTGCAATTAAAAAGTTTATTGAGAGTGATCTCTTTTTTTCTTTTATTTCTTTTCAGGGTTCCAGAATTCATTGTTTATGCACCACACCCAGTGCTCCATGCCATATGTGCCCTCCATAATATCCACCACCAGGCTCACCCAACCCTCCACCCCTCTCCCCTCCAAAACCCTCAGTTTGTTTCTCAGAGTCCACAGTCTCTCACAGACAGCTATCTTTTAAAACAATGTTCAACTTGAAACAAAAAATTGTTGCCATTAACCATGATCTAAAACTATTGTTAAGCTTTTCTTTAGCTGTAGACTGTCTTTTGCTTTTCATTAGGTCTATGAATTTGGCCTACTCAAAGGCGGCGTCCTCATCAGGGATGCGTCTGGACACTGAGGTAGGCTTCTGGAGCTCCTTCACCTAGCGTGTCCTCACAAAGATGGTTCCTCAACCAGGCCTGCAGGAAAGGGCAGCCAGCTGGGACCGAGAAGCCAGGGCTCAAAGCCCCAGCTCCTCTTGTGGTGTTTCTGAACCCCAGTGTTCTCCTCTATGAAAAGGAACCACCAGGCATCACCCTGAATCAGCGTGCAAGGTTGCTACAGACACTGACTCCGTCATCTGCACCCGGCGGGGCATGTCCCCAAACAGGTCCATGGACAGGTCTCTCTTGTGATTTCTGCTTCTGCTCCTTCGACAGCATCTGACCTTCTGACAGCTGCCTCTTTTCTTTAACAAGAGTATTTCCAGACCTGAGCATCGTCCACCTGATGAATCCTGAGCCGGAGCTGGGGAAGGAGGTGGGAGTGGTGTGGGGGGGTGGGGCTGTGCTGGTTGCTATGGCGACATTTAAATTCTCCCATCACCTACTTCCGGCCAGTAGTACAACTTCAGGGTCTTTTTTCTATTTCTCCAAATGGAGTAGATAGAATTCTTGGGCTTTTTCAGGTAAAGAGCATGAGGTGAGGGCTTGGTACACGGAGAACTAACAGGTGTATCTGTCAGCCGTTAGACATGGAGATTCTCCTTATTTACTTAGACCTTTCCCAAGCTGTATGTATAGCAAAATGTGAGAACAACTTCCTCTGAGATGTGAACCTTGGGTGCCCACAGCCTCACAAACTCCTACGTGTTTCCGTGGGGCCTCCAGGCTTTACCTGCCCAAGGGCCAGTTTCACACTAGTCACCAGTTGGCACATGAGATTTCCTTGTCTGGCTTTTCATATAAAACCCTAAGTACTATATCATTCCATCATGATCATATAGAGTTCATAATTGTTCTAATTACATTGAGAGGACAGCATTACAAAAATTTTGCAGGAATTTTTTTAAGATCACAAGTCACCCAAAGCCGCGTTAGCACTTCTTGCTCCCCTATCTAAAATCTTCCAATGGCTTTGCTTTGCTCTGGAATAAGAGCAGACCTCAAATCCTGGCTGAGTCTCCAGCCACATCCCCACCTGGGGTCCATCCCTCTGCATCACCCATGTTCCTCTTCTGGCTCACAGAAGGCACACTGGCAAGACCTCAGCTCCACTATCACTGCCTCAAGGGGGCCCTTCTTAACTTCCACCAGGCAGAGTTGGAGTCCACCAGTGTCATGGTGGGAGCCTAGGCTTTACATACCACATCAAGTAATTGCATGATTATCTGTGGGGTTATCAGCTCAATACTTCTCTACTTGTAGGTGGTAAACCACACCACCCAGGTCCCCAGCATCTTGCCTGAATCTGGCAGATGTTCAGGACAAGTTTGCTGAATGGCAGAACCAGTTTGCTGCGCCAACACAAGAATATTGCTGTGTATGGGTTTCCCTCTGATCTTTATGTATATGCATATATGATTTCTACCAGTCTACCACTAGTATATTCATCATCTCATGTTAAAAGGTCTTTTTAAGTGAAAACACCCATGAATGTATCTAGATTATCATCTGATTTTGCCCCATTGATGGGCAAGACGTTTCCTGAGGTACAGCTCTTGCACAATCAGAAGGCGTGATCTGAGCAGGCAGCAGGTGGCTGCAGATGGGAGGTGGGGAGGGTTCCCACATGTGCTCAGAGAAGACCAACTGCACCTGCTCTGCCTGGCAGTGGGGTCCCGGAAGGCTGAGCTTCATCCACAGACACCTCTGAGGCGGCTATACAGGGTCTGTGGCTGAACTGATATCACTTAACTTCAAGCACACAAAGGAAAAGCCACAGTTCTGTTTTAGTTGGATATGATAACGAAACCTTAGGTGGACCTACCCTTCCCACATCAAAACTGGCCATTTCACACCCGTTTGGAGAACCTGCATTTCACCACGAGCATCTTCCTAGAGGAGGTGGTGCAGAAAACAAGGCTTATTCAATGTCTCTAGACGTGGAAAATGTGAACTTTCAGAACTTCGGTGTAGAACCTGGGGTTATGACCCTCATTTCATTTCATTTATTTATTTATTTTTCTTGTATGATAGGATTATATTTCTTTTTTTTCTTTTTTTAAAAAATATTTTATTTATTTGACAGAAAGAGATCACAAGTAGGCAGAGAGAGAGAGAGGGAAGCAGGCTCCCTGCTGAGCAGAGAGTCTGATGTGGGACTCGATCCCAGGACCCTGAGATCATGACCTGAGCCGAAGGCAGTGGCTTAACCCACTGAGCAACCCAGGCACCCCCCTTTTTTTTCTTTATAACCCCACCACCCTCTCTCTACACCCTTCCCCAAGCAACCCTCAGTTTTGATCCTCATTTTAAAGGTGAGCAGGCTGTATTTTTAAGCCAGCCTTCCTTGGGGCCACTCTGCCTCTCCCAACTCTTCAGACTAGACACAGAGAGATGTTAATGAGAGGTGCAGTGCAGCGTTTATCTGTCATCTGTCATCAGTGACCTTGGACTGACCCAGAAACCCTGGGGAACCACTCTAGGGGCCCTTGTGAAGTGTGTGTGGTCTCCCCAGTAAACTTGGAAACAGAAGAAAAACAAAGCCTTGACATACTTGAGGGGGGCATCTGAAAAGGTAGGGACATTGACGTCAGCACATCTAAAGGGAAATCCGCTTGGCATCTCTCCAGGGGACTTGCCATGAATGAGGACTGTGTGTTTGGAGATCTCAGAACTGCATGCTTTTACCCTCCACATTTTCTCCATATGCTGCGTCATTGTAGCGGGATGATTGTTCCTTGCTTATAAAATGCACTTGTCTTTATTCCCATAGGAAAGAGCATAATAAACAGAAATCAGGTCCTTTTACTGTGCAGAAGATGGGCCATAATACTAAGTCTGCCCCAGATGTTCTGACTGGAAGCCCCATGACTCTGACCATGAAGGGCCTAGATGAAAACGAAAAACAGAAACAATAGTGTGAGCACAGAGCCAGGTTTGAGCGCCTGACACCAGAGAATGGCTTTAATGAATTTTTTCCCAGGACGTGGTGGACTGTTGGACTTGGATAAATTGACTGGCAGTGTTGGCATTATACAGATAGCCTTGAATGTCAGATTCAGTTTGTGTAATCAACCAAATGACCATTTCACCTCTCCTTCCCCGTCCACAATGCCCTCCTTCTCCCAATTCTTCACCCCATTCAAAGTGGGAGGAGTGTCACGGCCAGAACACGAGCTTTGCATCAGAAGGCCTTGTGTGATACCAGCTGGGCGATTTACCATGGGTGTGACCCCAGGCAAGCCCTGACCTTTCTTTGCGAAGCAGAGATGGTGTCTTCCCTGATGACCGCACAGGGCTGTTGCAAGAATCTGAGTGCATGAGCAAGACAGAGAACCAGAGAAGCCTGAGTCATTATCTGTAGGACATTTAAAAATAATTCTTGAATTTCAATTTCCTTACATGGATTAGAACTCTTAGGTAAAGGGCGGAGCCCCATTCATCTTTTTCCCTGGACTGTAACAGATATCTGTCTACATTTGCTGAAGTCAGCCCTAATCTCTACCAACTCATTGAAAAGAATCATTTGCTTGGCAGGAAACAAGCATCCCCAGGTTCGCTTATCCCAGGCCTGTCTCTGTCAGGTGTTTCTTCTAGGTTTATGTGTGTTTTTCCACTTTCTTTCCAACTAGAAAAGTGCCAGGAACATGCTAGGCATCCAACAAGTACTACTCAATGAATTGGCAAAGTCTTTCGTTTTCAGTCCCTAATTGCAGAAGCAGACGACTGTTCTGTGTAACCAGCTCCCACTGTTGGTCTGTTCACCCAAGCTCATTGCTGGTTTATAAGCTTGGGTAATATAGCCCAGGACCCAAAATGGGTGCTCCTAACTTAATAAAAGAAGAGCTGTCACATTTACTTATGTTGTTAATCATAACCCTTCTTAACCCAGGCTCATCTACAGGAAAATAGTCTCTGACCATAAACTGGCAATTGAAAAAAAAAAAGATATTTAAGGAAATGGAATGGTGAGATCATCAGTTCTTATATCTGTCTGGTAAAGGTTAGGAAGGAAGATGCTCTGAGTGTTAGCCGACGTAGAAGAAAATCAGGACACTCACAGCTGATAGAAGTATTAATAGATGTAAGACTGTAAGGTAATTTGAGAATTTGTGGTAAAACCCCGAACTTCTGTTTTTAGGCATTATTCCCAGGAATCAGAAAATAGGTGCAGAAATGTTCATGAAGAGAGGATTATGACTTGTGGTCAAATGAGGAATGTATTTACTAAATGTTACATGTATTTTATTCTTCATAAAAACCAAATTCCAGCCCCACTGCCTTCTATTGACTAGCTTTCCAGAGTTCTTGTAACAGTGATTCACTCTAGCTGGTGGGATCATGGGTAGATAATGTTTTTCTCTGTTTATCTGTAGTTCTTGTATTTTCCATAATAAACACTTATGGGCAACAACAAAAATTAGTGTATAAAAAGAACCAGACCTTCCAAGACTCAAAATTGCCCGTTGCTACAGGACTTATTGACAAATTATGCCTCATCGACAATGCTGTGAGTGGTTGTAGGGTACACAGTGGTAGACACTAACTCAAGAATATTAAATATTTACATGATGCAGAGACCAGTGGGGAAAGCACACACATGAAGAGGCCAGCAGGGGAATGTTATGTTTACACAGAATGCAGTTGAAGGAAATTGGTTAGGACGTCAGGGAGGGAAGAGGAAGAAATACTTGATTGAGAAGGGGGTTGTATTTGAACATGTGGAATGGAGCTGGTTTACTGTGAGGATGTCCTGAGGCTTACCTGAACCCTACCGTTGCCTTCCTTAGAATGAAGGTGTCTATGGCCATACCTCCCTGTTGCTTTCTCAGTATCTGCCAAGATCTGAAATGGCATTCCAGGAGGGAGATGCTTTACAGCAAGCTGGCAATTGTGAGGCCCATGGAGTGCATGTTCTATGCCACTGGGTAGACACCACTCATTGGTCACAGCCCTTTGGCCAATCCAGATGAATAGATAGATGTTACTGAGAAACCAGAAATGGAGAACGGTGGTTGAAAATATCCAACTACTCAAAAAGAAAACAAAACATCAGAACAACTACCTTAGTATTTTGTTCAATTAGAAAGCTCTCTTCTTATCAAAAATATCTTGCATATGGTGCCTGGCACATAATAGACACCCAACAAATATTTGTCAGACAAATAAGTGGATAGGTGTAGGAATGAACACAGAAGGACCCATTGATGTTTTGCATATTATTGTCTTCTACCCATGAAAGTAATATGGCGGGTCATTACACAGCAGCCTCTGGAAATTGGACCCACATTTTTTTTTTAATTTTTTTTTTGAATTTCTACACTGTCTGAGGCCCTGTCTGCGGCTACTTTCTCAGAGGAAATGAGAACACGTATGCAGGATATCTGGGGATAGAGACAGTGTGTTATAGGATTGATATTAAAATGACATGAACCACAGAGTCAGGCACTAGGAACATCAGTGTGGGCCAGAAGGTGCAGAGATTTTGTAAAAGAGGAAGATTTGGGGTGAACCTCTTAAGGATTGACAGGACTTGGGGAGCCCCAGGGATGAGGGAGAGTGCCCAGGAAATGGGAGGCAGGGGCAGGCTCAGGGAGGCAGAGATGGGGACAGACTGCTCAGGGAACAGGTAACCACAGACTTTTGTTAAGAGGAGTAGAGCCAAATCAGGATTTGATCCATGCCATGGGAGTGAGCAATGTCACATTTCATTATTTTTATAACTTAGATAAATCTCTCTGAGCCCTGGGTGTAGCAAGAATCTGAAATTTGGTCATTTATTTCCATGCTGCTGTCCATCACTAGAGCTGGTTCCCTGTCCATTTTGGCCCTTGTGCCTACATCTGGGTGGCCTGGTAAAGAATGGTGACCACTCTCCTTTCAGGCGCAGCTTCCCCTTAACCACACTCTCTGGCATGACATCGATTTGTCTGCCTCCGTGAGCCTCAGGGTCTTGCTGTCTCCACCCTCCAGACACCCTGGAGCTGCCAAAGAGCCTCTAGGCACAGAGCATTGGGTTGTCCTCTCTGTCCTGATCCTCTTGCTCGCTCAGCTTCCCCGCTCTGTCCTTCTCATAGTCTTTTGAGGGTAGACTCTCTTGAGTGTCTTTCTTCTCCAGGTCTTGTGCTCTTTCTTTCTCCAGGAAAGGTCTTGTCTTGACTTGGCCAATGCTTACTCATACTTTGAGTCTCAGGAGATCGCCATCCCCTCAGAAGCCTCGTCTGGACCCACGACCCTGAATTCACGGTGTCTTGGACTTCTCTCTGTCTCCCTCATTAGAGTACATTTGCTTCATCTCTGTCTCCTTTCCCCAGTGGACCTCCCCCGACCAGAGCTATTATGATTCAGCACCCTGGAATATTCTGGAACAGCCTTAGAGCTTAGTCTAGCATCAAGCCTAGAGCTGTTACCCGGCACTATTCAGTCAGAGAATCAATGGAACCTCCTCCACAGGGTTATAGAAAACATTACATGAAATACAGTCAGTGCAACTTGGGGGAGCAAGGCTAACCAGCAAGGCTAACCCAGAAGGCTAGCCAGGAGGACATCATACTGGTAGTAGCTCATGTTGGTCTTGTATGTACGGTAGGCAGGTGTTCTTCCTGATACTTGACATGCTGTGTATCATTCAACAATTTCATCACTCACTCCATGAGAAGGTTCTACCCTTATCCCCACTTTATAGTTAGAAAGTGGGAACAGAGGCTTAGTCATAGTCTCAGAAGTGTTGGACACTCCTCTGGGCCCTGTGACCTCTTGCCTCCCATGTTCTGGCCATTACCCAACAGGGTGAGCAGGGTGGGAGGGTGCGGAGCAGGGAAGAAACTTTGAACCACTCTCACGGGTCTGCAGGGAAGGCAGGTGGGCCCCCACACAGACAAGGAGAGGGGAGGATGGTTTCTGGTGCATGGCTTCTGCTCTCGCTGTGAATTAGAGCTGACGTTGCTCCGTGTGTGGAGGGATGGAAGTGGCCAGGAGGTTTGAGGAGATGGTGATGAGGAGAAGAATCCCCATGGTGATGATAAAGTTCATGCTTATGTCCAGAATGACACTGTGCCCCGTTTGCTCAAGACCATCCCATTCATACCTGTCAACTCAGGGTGATTACTGGGAATGTCTCTCTTCCCTCTCACCCTGATCTTACCCTGTTTTGGGGCATCTGCCACTTGTCATGCCTCACCTTTGGAGCTTCACATTTTTACACACTCGGCTTCATCTGCGCATCAACCTGTGGGGAGCAAGATGGTCCCTGTGCCATGATGAGGTCTGTCTTGAGGTTGCAGACAGTGACTTGTGGTGGCCCCAAGATGACCGCAGCCCACGTCACCCTCATTCCTGTCCCAGTCTACGGGGTGGACTGAGATGAGAGTGAAGGGACCCTGAAGCAGGCAGCAAGGCCCCAAATGATGAGGACCTGGAAAGCTAAATAAAGGAGACATTTAGGGACATCTCGAGACCTCCCCCACCCCCATCTCGGTGGAAGCTGGCCCATCTGTCTGCAAATAGATCAGCAAACAGAACCACCACTGGCAGCCTCTTTCCTGTGTCTCTCTCACCAGCTGCCCCCCTAAAGTGAACAAGGCATGAGAGTATTTGCAGGTTTTCCTTCCTATCTCCAGTAAGTGTTGGCGAAGGCCGATCATTTCATGTATTACAAATAGTTTTGTTGAATCTACAGTAGAGGCGGTTTATAATTTTTCCTAAAGACCAACGGCTCTGACAGAGATGAGGTTGAATAAACATTTATTTATCTCCTGTTTTCCTAGGACAGATGGAGAAGTAGTTTCATGCTCGGGGAAAAGAAATGATTTGAAAAGCCCAGCTCGGGGGATACTGTTACGAGTTCTTGCTCAGTGCTGTGTTATTAAACAGATGGTAAATGTCTTGTTTAAATTCCCTCTATGGGACATCTAGGAGACAGCTTATGAGCCAGGTTTGGAGGGCCGCCCCAGGGTGATTCTTTTGGGGTGGGAGTTGAGCCTTGTCCCCAACAAGTGTCCCCTCGTTCAACTGTCCCTGCACACACCGCGGGACGAGCTAGGTCTGCGTCTGCACAGTGAAAGGGAAAGGCAGGTTATGATGAATCTGATTGTGGATCCCGCAGGCTCTAGCTTTCAGTTCAGTTAGAACAGAAGAAAATGTGTTGTGTAAGTAGCACGTTTTTACATTGCACAAAGAAAGTGAATTGCAGATGCGTCCCCCTGTCAGAGGGCGTGGGACAATTCCTCACTGTCACCTTTGAAAGTGGATTCTCTGATACCTGCAGTGGCGAAGGTCCTGCAAACTGGGACAGGGGTGTGGTTCTACCCTATTCTTTGAACTTCCCCCTGTGATTTGCAGGAAGACATAGAAAGCTGACTATCCAAGTGAAAACCTGGAAGAGACACAGTATTGAGATGGAATCCCGGTTTGTCTTGGAAATGAGAATGTTCCCCTTTCCTCCGCTGTCCCGTTTGGGGGAGTCTAAGCATTTGTGCAGCACCTTCATTCTGGATGCTGGGGCCTGAACTCCCGGACTCCCACCTGTCTGATTCGGAACGGGCACGTGTGCTTTGTACTCACGGTTTTTATTTTCAACAGCCCTCCAGAGGCAAATGTGTCTCATGACAGCCAGAGAGCTGAAGAAACAACATCAGACAGCTCTGAGGACCCCACAGACAGAACCTCAGCCCAATGAACGCCCCAGCAGGGGAGGACATCCACGTGAAAGTTTCCTGCGAGGGGAAACACTCCTTCCCACTGTCTTCCATGGGCCATGACCTTTGTGCATTGGAGAAGCTGCAGGAGGAGTTGGACTTGATTTTTTCTTTAGGGTCTGACACGAACCATTTGATCTCTCCCTTCCCAGGGTCGGTTCTCACCGCGGGTCCCGATGAGGATTTTTATTTTATTTTCTTTCACCGTGGTGAGAACACTTAACACGAGATCTACTCTCTGAATAGACATTTCATGGTGAATACGATGCTGTTCTCCACAGGCTCCATGCTGCACACCAAATCTCGGGAACTCCCTCACTTCGCATAACTGAGATTTTATTCCCAACGTTCCGCAAATCCCTCTCTCCCGTCCCCCCAGCCCCCGGCAACCACCGTTCTGTTCTTTTCTTCTCTGAGCCTGACTATTTTCAATTCCTCACGTAAGTGGAAATCAGGCAGTATTTGTCCTTCTGTGACTGGCTTCTTTCACTTTGCACAAGGTCCTCAAGGGCCATCCGTGTGGCTGCACATTACACGATTTCCTTCTTTTTAAAAGCTGAATAATAGTCCATTGTGTATATATAACACATTTTTTTAAAATCCATTCATTCATCAATGAATGGCGAAGAGGTATATGAACAGATGCACGGTGTCACTAGTCATGGGGAACTGCAGACCCAAAGCGCAGAGCCACACTCCCTGCCTGCTGTAGGGCGGGCCACCATCAGCACCCAGACATGGGCTGGCGTAAATGCGCAGACCAGAAGTACTGTCCATGCTGGTGTAGACTGGTGTGTCTTGGTGGAAAAGAACACAGAGGCTCCAAGAATGTTAAAACACACCCGCCACGTGATCTGGGAATCCTACCTCCGGGGATTTATCCAAAGGGACTGGAGTCAAGATCTCAAAGTAATGTTACTACTGCTGTGATTTTTGTAGAACTATTCACAGTAGCCCAGGCCAGAAGCGTCCTGCTGAGCTGTTAAGCCCAGAGCACTCCTCCTCATCCTCCTCTTCCTCCTCCTCATCCTCCTCTTCCTCCTCCTCTTACTCCTTCTCCTTTTTCTCCTCCTCATCGCCCTTCTCCTCATCCTCCCCACACTCCCTCACCTCACCTCACCTCTCCCACACTCCCTGACCCCTTCCCTTGCCCACACCAGGATGGGGCACCCGCCTTCCAGCTGGCCTCTCCTCCTTGGCTGGGCCTCAGCCTCAACACAGCCTGTGCGTTGCTGCCAAACACGATTCTGTAAGGACTGCTCTATCCTGCAAAGCTGAGGCTTAATGATGCAGAACTCCCCACTTCCTACCCTTGATTTGATTTGTCATCCTGCTCCTTAATAGCCCCCCTCCCCACTGAAACTGAACTGAGGTCCACCCCAGAGACTCAAAGACCATCCCTACCATCACACTTCCTCTCCTCCATCCCCTGAGGCCCTGCCTATGCTTGTCTTGTGCTCCGGATGGCCCTGTCGGAAACCCCACTCGTCCGTCCCTCCTCCATCCCTTCTCTCCTGACACCCTTCCCCTCCTCCGCCCCACAACCCACAGGCTTTGAACTATTACAGAATTTGGATCTGTAACCAATTCCTTGCTATTTAATTCTGTTCTGTCCTGTCACTCCTGTTGATCTTGGCTGTGACCTGCTCACTTCTCGAAGGTGGAAACTTGTCCTTGTTTTTCTGCAATGTAGACCCAGAGGACAGATTCCTCAGAAAGGGCCTTCCAAACTGAGGTTGTCGGAGCCCCATCACACACATTTTCACTTCTGTGTTTTTTCAAACCAGTCATTTCTTTAAACTGAGGTGACTTCCTTATTAAAGGGACCTTTTAATCACCTCTAGAAATGGAAAACTGGTTTCAGTATCAGCAGAAGTTGGTTATCAAACAGATTCCCTGTATACAGAGCAATGCCTTCAGTGTCCAACTCCCCACGTCTGAGACCTGTGCTCTCAAGGGTTAGGGCTGTCAGTAAGGCGGACTGGCACTTGTATCACAGCTGCTGAATCCAGCGCGTGCAGTCACCTCTGGAAACAGCCATTCAGACCACTCTCAGGTTCTAGTAACTATCCCTGGTTGTGTGATTTCCAAGTAATAGTTCCTAGGAATAATTGCACCCATGGCACCCAAATTCTCTCCAAACATGGTGCCACTATCACCCATTTCACGGATGAGAAAACTGAGGCACAGCAGGATACACCAGCTTGCCCAAGACCATGTGGTGGCAAGTCGCTGAGTCCGGATGCCAGCAGCAGGACAGCAGGCACTCTAAACCGGAGCAGGAAGTTTGCAGGATGGAAGTTGGAATCACAGGGGTCTAGGGCACAGGAGCCTGTACACAGGAGATGGGCCACACGTGAGCCTAGGAATATGGTCGGGGGAGAAGCAATACTAACAAGAGACTCTTTTCTTTCCAGGCTGGTGGGTCGAATGCATGGAGTCAGATGCAGATTAATTTGAAGAAAAGAAGACAAGCCATTCCTTGTATGCCTGAGCGTGTGGACGGACACTCTCAGCTGTGATGTGATGTGACAAATAAGGGAATGACCTAAGGTCAGCCCCCCAAATCTCTGCCAGTCTAGGGGGCTGGTTTGAGTCTTGGTGGGCAGGAGTTGATGGGTAGGTATTAACAGAGCATGCACTGGGACCCTGGGTAACAAGCAGACCACTTCCTCAGCCAGGTACGGGGGTCACAGAACCGGAAGGGAGCCCGTCTTTCCTGACTCCTCTTACCCAAGGGAGGAATATAGTGTCGGGAAAAGTGGGTTTCCCCTGGGACACAGCAGCAGAGGCCATGGCGAGGGACTCATCTCTGGTCCCATGACCGCTGCCCCTCACAGGTCCTGGGTGAGCAGAGCACAGAGAATGCTGAGATTTCTGGTCCACCTCCCCCATCCCATGGGAAGGGCCAGGACATCTGGGGTCTCTTGGATCATTAAAAATTAAAAAAAAAAAAAGCATTTTCTTTCCAATCATTTCTTTTCATGACCACCTGAAGGCCATAGGCAGTTTCACATCTTGGTGTTTTAATGAGTTTTAATGAAAGTTCAGCAAACCAACGACACTATTCATGTTTCTTACACGAAAAACCCCAAGTTGTACTGTTTCCAAAGAACTAGTCATCAGAAAATAATAGGTTCTCTTGAGAATTGACTTCCTGCTTCCAGAGAAAAGGATTGTGTTTTCAGCTTGTATCTTGTGGAGTTAATGCCTTTTAGGTCACAGGCTGCTGTTCCACTGAAGCTGATTTCCTTCCAACTTTCCTGGAAGGGCCTTGGCCATGAAGTGGAACAGCACATATTGCGTAGGGTGACCCAAAGATTCGTGCAGGGCCCCCACAGTGCCTGAGGAAGGTCTCCAGCCAGTGAGTTTCTGGCCTGATGACCACACAGCCCAGCAGGCCCCTGGCACTGGCCAGCTGTCCCAGCTCCGGGTCTGGGTGTGCCACAGAAACCTGACTTTCCAGGCTTGCCCAGGCCCAAACTATCCCACCTCCGAGAAATTAGAGGGGCCTTGGGGCTTGACTCCCCGGTCTTGGCCCTTATCCATGGTGAGGGCCATGGACAATATGTCTCCTAGGTGAAATTCTTCGACCCACTCAGGGTAAAAATTCCATGTTCAGAAATTAGCAGATACCGTCAAATTTAAGGTTTTAAAATGGTTGGCTCTTATTGACATCATTCCTCTGACCTGTCGAGTGATTTCTTGGAAATATCCAAATTCTTGGAACTCTGGTAACAGCGCTTACGAAGCTGAAACAAAGAGATTAATGGGAATGTCTGAGTCTGCGAGAGAATAAGCTCACAATGCAGCTGCGGCCTCTCGTAAGAAGGAGAGAACCTTAGGGTAGGTGGGGCCCCCTCGGTTGTCCCTTGTGCCATTGGTTAACCTTAACCTTCGTGAAGTCCCTTGAACAAAACCTGAGCTTTGCTCTTTAAACCCAATGTGGGCCTTTGTGGTGGGGAAAGGAAAGCCAATTTGTCCGGGGAGGAATTACTCAGATCTGTCTCACGGGCCTTGAGGAACAAAAGAGGAGCATTTGCAATTGGAACAGAAGCCTCTGACAGGATGTCTTTTAGACTCAGAGATGTGAGGCCTTGATGCTCGGCTCTGTCCCCCCATTTGCATTTTAACTGCTGTTTTTAGGCGACGCCATTGTGAACAGGAGAGAGGCCGCCCCTGTACACACTGTCTGGGCAGCTGGACACTCTGCCTATTGTTGGCAGGTGTTCTGGGGGTCGTCGGACGCTTCAATACTCTCCTTTCAGTTTCTTTTGGTATGTGAATGTCTCTGTCTCTTTAGAAAGAATTTTGTCTGTTATTCTATTTATGCAAATCGAGAAACAGAATGCCAAACTATTGCCCTATTTATGAACTATTTATAAGTAACGGGAATAAGAGTAATGATAGATATCTTACAGGACAGATAAACCAAGGCCCATGAAAGCTCTTCTAAACCATAGGATGTACCAACGCTACAGACCGAAAATACATAGTGTTGACATGTCCTGCGCGGTGAGGACCATGACGTCAGTCCCCACAGGGGCTGAGTGGTCCTGAGTCACCTAACAGAATGCCATTTGAAAGACCAGCAGCTATTAAAAAAAGAAGTTAATTAATTAAAAATATATTTTAAAAATTTTTTAAAGAATTTCGGGGAAATACTGGGATTTACCATCTAGAAAATCTCACTTCATTGATGATTTTCTTGCACAGGTATCACAGAAGAGAAGTGCTAAGAAAAATAAGAAATAAGGGGGGAAAAAAAAACCACTGTGTGCCCCTTCGATGACATAGTGGAACAACATCTAACAATTTAACAAGTCCATCCAGGAAACATCAGAAACTCTAGAAGAACACTCTTTGAAAAATGTAACACTCATTACTGATGTGGAGGTCATGATAAGGAGCAAATTTTTATGTCCAGTAGAAAAGAGGATCAAGCCCGTATTTTTTTGTTGTTGTTGTTTTCTTGTTTTATTTTGTTTTGCTTTGCTTTGCTTTCCCTGGAAGCCCCCAGCTTTGTTTCTAACTTGGCAAGTTTATTCAACATTCTTTCCCCATAGATCACATATACTCACCTTCTTTAGAACTGGCTTTTATCTTTCTAGTTCCCTCATTAATGAATGAAGTCAATCTTCAAAACATGCTCACTGTGTATTTGTAAGAGTTATATGTGAAAAACTTCAGGTAATAGTACTCTGAGTGTATATTTACGTTTCTAGAAAATACTGATGGTCTTTGAGCTAGAATCACAGCAACAGAGCCTAAAGAGAGGAAGAGCTTTCATTTCACAAGTATCCCTGAATAAAAGCAAGAACACAGAATAGCTGCCTGAGGGAGTTGGGAAAAGCCACCATTGACTTGGTAGAAATCTCCTCATGGCAGAGCATCCCTGATGGCAGAAATGTTATCCACACATCAAAAAAATATTTTATAGGTAGCAGCTGAAAGAGGTATTATTTCCATTTCTTGAATGAGAATGGAATCATAGCTGGTCTTTTTTAGTTGTTCATGGAGTAATTATTTTAGTCATGGTGTTCACTGCCCTTCCCTCACGAAGTCATGTTATTCTAGAAGAAAAGGCAAACTGAAAAAAAAAAAAAAAAAGGAAGATAACACAGTAAGGAACTCAAGGAACTCTACATCAGATCTTTTCTATATGGAACACTCAACATTTTTTCCAGGAAAACTCAACTTGTTTGTAGAGGCAAATATCAACAGATGAGCTCCGGGAGTGTAATTGCTTTAGGAAAAGAAATTCAGCTGCTCCATGTCCTTTCCAGGCTTCAGATGAAGACCTTGACTGCTTTCCCAGGGCTATTTTGCTTATCTGCTGCAGCTGTATTATTTATAGGGTCAGAGAAAGTCAAAGTCTCACCAGTGCTCACGGATCAAGCAGACCCTCCCAAATGCTGACTTCCTAATGTTCATCTGGAAAGATCCAGCACATTCTCTATACAAAGCTTAGCTGCTTACAAGTTTGGGGGTCTTGTGATGGAGAAAATATATTTTTCCCTCTGAATCCTCCTACAAGACAGTGAGAAGGGCAGTGAGCTACCATATTCCTGGAGATACACAGGACTGACTGGCCCAGACAACAATTTTATAGTGAATTGCAAAGCTGGAAGGATCAGACTGACCAAAATGTCTGTCAAACTGAAGTGCCGCATTTTGGGAAATGTCTGTCAGTCAAGTTACATCCTTGGATTAAGGCATATGTCTCCAGAAAAGCCTTGTTAAAATAGAATCTGTTATTTGGGAGGAACGGCTTATTAGCTAATTAGGATGCACGAATTTCTGATTAGGAAAAAGGACACAGAAGTGTGAAGCGAAGGTGAGAAGAGAGTTCAAGAGAACTCCATGTGAGGAAGGGCTGCCCAGGGAGGGGTTTTGTCTCATCTGTTTTGTTTGCAGCTGACGGCGGCGGGGGTTGGGGGAGTGGTGGGGAGTGGACAGTGCTAAGCAAGAGCTGGAGGGACAAGGGGAGCAAAACAGGGAAGAGAGTCTGTTTCCCAGTTTTACTGAAGACCTCACATTTCACATAAAATTTTGTTATTTCTATAATCTCTGCAGGCACACACACATGCACACACTTTCTTTCTCTCAAACCTTGGGAATGTCGCTTCGTGGTCATCATGAGAGGGGCTATGAAGTCAAAAGCCCAGATTCAACCTTGACTCTGCCTCTTCCTTGCTGTGTGACCACAGATAATTTACCAGGTTTCCTGAGTCTCAGTTTCTTCATCTGTCAGATGGGGACAGATGCAGCCCTTACGCATGTGCCTGGCTTGTGACGGGTGCTCAATCCATGTTGGCAACTAGCATTCCATCAAGTTAACCTATTGAAAAAACATTCAGCTATTTCCTGGGAGAGGGAAACTGGTATTTCGGGTGGGCTTGAGTCTTTGTGTTATTAGGGTTCTTATATGAAGAATCTTTGTCCACCTAAAAGCTGCCACTAGGAAGAGTATATTCTTACCATTGACACTGGACAATGATATGCTCCATGTACAAGTGAGGCACCCAGAGCAGAGGCTCAGGAAATGTTTGCTCCATCCTTCATGAATTTTACGTCTTCAACCATAACTCTGGTGGATGTTGAACAACCTTTGGAAGGTACCAGTTATCTGAAGTGTAGACAGAAGTCTACAATTCTGGAGACAGATGCTCCATCAAGCTGTTGGCCCCAAGCAATTTAGGGCCACAGCTCCCCACAGCTGCCTGGGTAAGTCAGGTAACATCTTCCTCTGGCAAAACTTGAAACATGGGATCTGGACACCTGGTTGAATAAACAAGTGCAGCAAAAGACGGAAAATGTTTCTCCAATACCAGGTTGCAAGTAGATTCTCCTCTTGACAAATTGTGTCGATTGCCTTTTTCTTCTGGCTGTGTGACTCCCTCAACATTCAAACAAAACTCTCCTCATATGACAGGAAACTTACATAAGAATATGTAAATATGAGTGTATCTGTAGAGAATCACAAGTCTTAATTGTACCTATTTATATCCTCACATATTTGGCCTCCGTTTGAGATTTTCCTAAAGTGGACAAGAGAAGCAGTAAATTTATATTTCACACAAATTGCTAGCTAAGCCCTCACTTCCTCAGGTCCCAGCAGTTGTGTGGGGGTGAGAGTTACCTCACTTTCCCTGAGTACCTAACTTTCCCATGGGCATGAGAATAGGGTTCTTGCTGACCCAGAGGTTGCTGCCTCAGGAAACTTGCTAGGTTCTAGAGGATGCCTTGCTAGCCTTGGATCCCATATCTCCCCTTCCCCATCACACCAGTTCCATCAAGGGGCCACTAAACTATTCTCTTCCTGGCCAGTTATGGAGGTTCTCTCCCTTTTCTCTCCAACAGTTAATGTCTCCAGGCTTTTGACATCAGCACTGCTCTCCCCTTGGCCCCACTGCTGGCCCTCAAGGGCAGTCTTGGCCTTCTATTTCCTCCCACAGGCTGGGAAGGAAGTTTGGAGAGATGTTCTCCCTCTACCGGCTTTACCTATTGGCCAAATCTTTGTGTTATGAGAGTCCCTAGGAAAAGAAACTTGGTCAGAGAACATTTGAAAGGCATCAGGCATTGAAACTCTTTCTTTAGCTTTGATTTTTCAAGCGGCTCACTGTCCCTCTGCCCACGGGGAACTGCCTGGGACTGGGGCTGACTGAAGAGGACCCTGGAGAACTCAGTGAATCACCAATGGGTTTAATTTTGGACAAAAGAAAATGTCATTTTTCAGAACTTACTGAAGAGGAAAAGAAAACCAATGTCTTTCATGAATAAAGCTTGAACTTCAGATAAAACCACAATGGTTGACTACCTCCCTGCAAAGAGGGCAAAATCCCATCAAAAAGAGAGCACTCACTTTGCACTTTCTTCAAAAGTGTGGAGAAAATACCTTCAGAAAAGCTCAGTTCATTCAAACTTACAAAACAGCCGTAAGGTCACCACAGATTTAAGTTCAGTGTGAACATTTGGGATAAAATTAAAGAAAGGTTTATGAACTTCTGAGGAAAAGTCCAAGGGCAGTTTTCCCTTTCCAATGTAATTGCCTTCTTACCTTCCTCCTCTTTTCAAAATATATTGTCACCATCATCATCATCATATCATCACCACCATCATACTGGTTGCATAATTTAGGATCCAAATGAAATGGAAATCAACATAACTATGTCAAAGGTTCCTGATTTAATATATATATATATATATATATGTATATTTTTATAATATAATATATAATTTATAAATATACATATTTATATATATATATAATTGCTATTTAGTGTTCTGGATTTTTTCTTTGACTTTAGTCATCATAATTTTTAAAATTTTTTTAAGTTTAAAGTTTATTTATATATAATAACCCAACATGGGCTCAACTTATGAACCCAAGATCAAGAGTCACAGGTTCCAGACTGAGCCAGCCAGGTGCCCCTAGTGATCATGATTTTTAAAAAATCCTGTTTGTTCAAGTGGTAAATTTTAATTTTCTACATAGACTCTTCTGCTTCACTATCAGTGATTCTCCAATGAGCAGTGCTTAGAGAAACCTAGCCCTCACATTTTGGAAAGAACAGCCATACATGCACATGGTAACATATGATGCTTTCACTACATTTACAGCCTATCGCTATGAACACATTTAAATAATCTATTGAGAAACTATTAAAGAAAATGCATATTTAATTAAAGAAACATTAGTCAATTAGAGGAAAATGTTCAAATTCTAAAAATAATATATTTAGCAATCACATTTTGTTAATTTGTAATATATGGCTATATTGCCTGGAGGCATTTTTATAGTTAATAAATAAGATTAGCAAGTGCAGATTGCTTTAGTTTCTAAAATTTTAAAACTTGTATTAAGCTCTTACATGGTAGAAAGATCAATTATTCCAAGATTCATAGCCACCTCTTTTGTAAAGTATACACAAGATTTGAACCAGAAGTTCGGATTTGCAATAGAAAGGCATACATTTGAACCACAATTTCGTACTAACTGGAGGAAAAAGTAAATTGTGTGTAAAAATAGTTTTAGCACAACAAAACAATTTTGTCACACTTGATTCTGAGGTGTGAAATACATGGATTTACATGGACTTGGGATTTGGATTCTCAAGTTTTCATTTTAACTGGGTTTGTGTAAATTAGAAAGAAAGGTAGGACAGTGCAAAGAGAGTTCCTTATCTCTTAGTGTAGGAGGGGAGAAATTCTTGTAAGGAAGAGAGTAATTCTTGACCACCTGTGCTGACAGGTAATTTCCATTTAAAACAGTAACACACTTTAAACCCATCTTAATATATTCTGATACTAACAATCACAATCAGTTTTATAGCAGGTCTACTGTGCTAAGTAGACATGTGTTACCTCGTGTAGTCCTCCCCTCAACTTGACCAAGTAGGTATCATCACCATCACCACCATCATCATCATGGTCATTGTCTTCATCCTCATGTGTTAGAGGCAAGGAGACCCATGCTTATTGAATGTACATTGTCTGCTCAAGGTTGGCCAGCAAGCATGAAGGAGCTTGAGGGAAAGCCAGGCGCTCATCATGGCTGCTGTGCTCCACCTTTTGTGGATAGAGCACACTGGTGTGAGCACCTCCACTTCCCGGTGTGTCTCTGGTGTTGCTGCACACGTCACAGTGCTTTGTGTAGACACTATGGTGTCTACTGTTGAGGGCCTCAAGCATTTTACATCCTAAGAAAGATAATACCATCACTCACATGCAGAGATATTTGAGTTTTGAAAAAAATGTAACTTTGCCATGAGATGTTGGATGAGTATTTTGGGTCATTTGTCCCAACTGTTTCCTGCCAAATAAGACACTTGCTCACTGGTGAGTGTTTGTTTCCATTTATGTTTTCAAATTATAGGATTTTTTGGTAACCTGAAACCATTCTCTACTGTATGGTTGAGTTTTAAATTAACCCTGCTAAAAATAGAGACTAGAATTGGATTGGCCACAAGTATTTCAAATGTATTTTTTCCCTTTTGTTTTTAGTTTATTTTATGACAGGAACACAGAAAAGTGAAAGGCAGACCAAAGTATCATTTCCCTCTAAATATCACTCCTTTCTCTTTTCTTTTGTTTTCTCTCTGTCTTCCTTCCTTCCTTCCTCCCTCTCCCCTCCCTTCCTTCCCTCCCTTCTTCCCTTCCTTCCTCTCTCTCTCTCTCCCTTTCTTCCTTCCTTGGGTGTGATTTATTTAATTACATTATTATTTATTTTTGTTTAGCCAAACATTATATTATGTATTCACTTATTCTTGTTTTTATTTAAGATAATGTTCTCTGTTGCTCACATCATTCTGATGTTCAAGTTGTATCTTATTTCTTTGGTCCTTAAAGGCAGACAATTCTCAGTTCAAAATTATTTTCACACTATAAAGTATGAGTTATATGGTTTATCAGTAAAATGTACCTACTGAGAACAGAAATTTATGTCCTTGAAATACTAGTGACTATAGGAGTCCCTTACCATATGTCAAGTACTGTTCTAAGCATAGAACAACCATTAGCTCGTTTAACCTCACAACCTGCTGCAAGCAATGGCTATGTCCAGAAGGTCAGAGGGGTTAAGTGGTTTGCTCGGGTTGCACTGCTGATAATGAGATATCACACAGGGATAAAAATATGTTTTATCATCATCATTTTGATCATAACGTTCTTTTTTGGATGGGTACCTTCTATGATTATCCCAACTGTCCTGATTCCACTCATGTATGGAATTTAAGGAAAAAAAAACAGATGAACATAGGGAAAGGGAAGGAAAATAAAATAAGAGGAAAACGGAGGCAAACCATAAAAGACTCTTAACTCTAGGGAACTCAGGGTTGCTGAAGGGCAGGGGAAGGGGAATGGGGTCACTGGGTGATAGGTATTCAGGAGGGCACATGATGGAATGAACACTGGGTGTTATATGCACATGATAAATCACTAAATTCAACCCCTGAAACTAATAATACAGTATATGTTAACTAAATTGAATTTAAATTAAAAAAAATTTTAAGGAATAATAAATTTGAGATTTATCCATGTTGTTGAAAGAAAGATAGATAGATATATAGATAAATTGATAGATGTGGTGCTATAGTAACTCTATGGCAAACTAATCTTCGACAAAGCAGGAAAAAATACACAGTGGAAAAAAGACAGTCTCTTCAATAAGTGGTGCTGGGAAAATTGGACAGCTCTGTGTAGAAAAATGAAACTTGACCATTCCCTTACACCTTACATAAAGTAAACTCAAAATGGATAAAAGACCTCAATGTGAGGTAAGAATCTATCAACATCCTAGAGGAGAACATAGGCAATAACCTCTTTGACATTAGCCACCCCAACTTCTTTCAAGACATGTCTCCAAAGGCAAAGGAAACAAAAGTGAAATGACCTTTTTGGACTTCACCAAGATCAAAAGCACACAGCAAAAGAAGCAGTCAACAAAACAAAGAGGCAACCCATGGAATGGGAGAAGATATTCACAAATGACTGTACAGACAAAGGCCTGATATCCGAGATCTATAAAGAATTCCTCAAACCCAACACACACAAAACAGATAATCATGTCAAAAAATGGGCAGAAGACATGAACAGACACTTCTCCAAAGAAGACATACAAATGGCCAACAGAAACATGAAAAAATGTTCATCGTCATTAGCTATCAGGGAGATTCAAATCAAAACCACATTGAGATACCACATTACACAAGTTAGAATGACCAAAATTAACAAGACAGTAAACAACAAGTGTTGGAGAGGATGCAGAGAAAGGGAAACCCTCTTACACTGTTGGTGAGAATGCAAGTTGGTGCAACCACTTTGGAAAACCATGTGGAGATTCCTTAAGAAATTAAAAATAGAGCTTCCTTATGACTCTACAATTGCATTACTGGGTATTTACCCCAAAGATACAGATGCAGTGAAAAGAAGGCCATATGTACCCCAATGTTCATAGCAGCAATGGCCACAGTCACCAAACTGTAGAAAGAGCCAAGATACCCTTCAACAGATGAATGGATAAAGAAGATGTGGTCCATATACACAAAGGAGTATTACTTAGCAATCAGAAAGGATGAATACCCAACTTTTGTATCAACATGGACAGGACTGGAGGAGATTACACTTAGTGAAATAAGAGAAAGTCAATTATTATATGGTTTCACTTACTTATGGAGCATAAAGAATAACACAGAGGACATTGGGAGAAGGAGAGGAGAGCTGAGTTGGGGGAAATCAGAGGGGAAGACAAACCGTGAGAGACTGTGGACTCTGAGAAACAAACTGAGGGTTTTGGAGGGGTGGGGGGTTAAGAGGGCCTGGTGGTGGGTATTACGGAGGGCACATATTGCATGGAGCACTGGGTGTGGTACATAATGAATCTTGGAACACTGAAAAAATAAAATAAAATGTAAAAGAAAGAAAGAAAGAAATGTATGAAATATGAGTTCCTGGGTGGCTCCATTGGTTAAGTGACCAACTCTTGATTTTGCCTCACGTTGTGATCTCCGATTCCTGAGATAGAGCCAGGTGTCTCACTCTGCAGGGAGTCTGCTTGGAATTCTCTCTCTCCCTTTCTCTACCCCTCCCCCGACCCGATCTCTAAATAAATAAATAAATATCTGTAAATAAATAAATCTGTTTAAGCAAGTCCAGTCTGATATGCATGACAGATTTTTCCGTGGTTTCAAACAATCCAAGAAAAAGCGTGATGATATAGAATATAGGGCTGCTTAATGTATTCCTGGGACTGTCTATCCTTCTTTTATATTATTTGTCTTGAGTGGATATTCAGTGAGATTTATAAGGAAACACACACACACACATGAATTTGGGGGACTTGCTTTTCAGGCAGTCTTGGCTCTTTTCTTCCTTTTTAGCATTTGTGGAGCTTATTTTCATTTTGTGTAGATCCAAGTTTCTATTGGGTATCACCTCTCTTCTGCTTGAAGAACTTTCTTTAGCATTCTGTGTAGAACAGGTTTGCTGGTAATAGGTTTTATCAGCTTTTGCTTTCATGAAAAGTCCTCATTTCACCTTGACTTTCGAAAACGTATTTTCACTGGGTATAGAACTCTTGAGATCATGTTTTTCTTTCTTTCAGGATATTAAAGACATCACCACACTGGCTTCTGGCTTACATAGTTTTTACTGAGCCATGCTCTATAATTATTATCTTTATTTTTCTGTGAGTGATGTCCTTTTTCTCTGGCTGCCTCCAAGATTTCTTATTTGTTTTTTGGAAGTGTGACTATGACATATTTATGTGGATGCTTTTCAAAATTATCCTTGTTGAGACTCCTTGAGATTCTCTCACTTGTGGTTTGAAGTATTTTATTATTTTTGGAAAATCTTGATGATCATCTTTTCAAGTACTTCTTCTCTTTCTCTCTTTTCTTTCCTTTATAAGACTCCAGCTAGACCTATGTTAAAAAAAATATATTGCTGTCCCACAGGTCTTGAGTGCTCTTTTTTCCCCCATTATTTGTTTTCTCACTTTGTGTATTGGTTTGGGTAATTTCTATGGACCTATGTTCAAGTCCATTGATTCTTTCCTTAGTTGTTTCAAATCTCCTGATGAGCCTGTCAGAGACATTCTTCATTGCTAATATTGTGTTTGTTTGTTTGTTTTAATTTATAACATTTCCATGACCCCATTTCTTACAGTTTCCATCTCTCTGATACCATTCCCTGTCTGTTCACGCACATCATTTGCCCTGCTAGATTATCAAACATATTAACCAAGTATTTGAAAGTCACATACTCCTAACATCTAAAGCATCTATGAGTCTAGTTTTGCTAATTACTTTGTCAGCAATTGATTGTTTTTCTCACTGTTTGTGTTTGTGGATTTTAATCATTTATTAAAGCTTTGTGTATAGAGCTCTATATACCATTTCTAGTCCAATATCAAGGGAAACTTTAGAAACCACACCTATAAGAGCCGAGCAAAAGTCATTTATTTTACAGCTCCAGAAAAGGACTTTAATGCATAGTGGGTCCATAACACGTGGAGCTGTGATTGTCCCGAGTCCAAATGTAGTTACTGACCCACCCAGCCTTACTACAGACAGGAGCTCCACAACACTTGAATGCAAAAAGAGAATTAAAAGTAGTCCATCCAACTGTCCCATTCCTGGTCCAGTTCTGCAAAGAGAGGAGCCAAGCAGGTGTGGTCATCTTGTTTTCATTGTTCTCTGAATGAGTGAACAAGTGAGCACTCTATGGACACGCTGCTAAGGAGAGGTTTTTTGTTTTTTTTTTTTTTTTTTTTTTTAGATTTTATTTATTTGACAGAGAGAGAGACAGCAAGAGAAGAAACATAAGCAGGAGGAGTGGGAGGGGGAGAATCAAGCTTCCTGCTGAGCAGGGAGCCCAATATGGGGCTTGATCCCAGAATCCTGGGATCATAACCTGAGCTGAAGGCAGATGCTTAAAAACTGAGCCACCCAGGTGCCCCAAAGAGGGTCTTTTAAGTGGTCCCTCAAAACTTCTCAGTTACAAGAACAAAAATAAAACCAAAGAATGGGTTACAGAGAAAATATAATCTGGAGCAGATGGACATCAAAACGAAACAAAAATGTAATGGAGGAGAGATGCCATTAAAAACACAAGAGCTGAACAAGGTTTATCAAATATTTATTTGTTAATTAAATAAATGATGCTTGGACCATTGGCATTATTTGGGAGAAAGTTGAAAAAAACACCTGAATTCAGAAACATTTTCAATGTTGCAACCCCGGTGACTGCTATCAATTAGCGGGTGTTAGCATTTAACTGAAAATAATTATCCCTCATTTAGTTATCCCTCATTTAGTATCTTATTTCTTTTTTTTAAATATTTTTTAAAGATTTTTATTTATTTATTTGACAGACAGAGATCACAAGTAGGCAGAGAGGCAGGCAGAGAGAAAGGAAGGGAAGCAGGTTCCCTGCTGAGCAGAGAGCATGATGGGGGCCCGGATCCCAGGACCCTGGAATCATGACCTGAGCCGAAGGCAGAGGCTTTAACCCACTGAACCACCCAGGAGCCCCTAGTATCTTATTTCTTAAAGACTAGGAAAAAACTAACAATCTAAAGGACTTCCACATACAAAGATAGATGATAATTTTGACATCTGATCTTTGGACAGTCAAAGACTTTCCTTTTTAAAAATTTAATTAATTAATTATTTTTATTGAGGGATAATTGACATATAACATTATATTTGTTTCAAGTATACAATATAATGAATCAGTATTTACAAAAATTGTAAGACAAACCCTGCAATAAGTCTAGGTAACATCCATCACCATACATGACTGTAATTTCTTTTTCTCGTGATAAGAACAATTAAGGTCTTTTTCAGAACTTTTAGCAACTTTCAAATATGTAATACAGTATTATGAATTACATTCACCATGCTGGACACTACATCCAGGACTTATTTATTTTATAACTAAAAGTTTGTACACTCTGGCAGCCAACAATCTGACCTCCATACCTATCAACTGCATTTTTTTTTGACACCCCACATATAAGTGAAATCAGACAGTATTTGTCTTTGTCTGACTTATTTGACTTAGCATAATGCACTCAAGGTCCACCCATGTTGTTTCAAATGTCAACATTCCATTCTTTTTTATGACTTTAAAATATTCCATTGTGTCTATGTACCACATTTTCTTTAACCATTCATTCTAAGAGCTACAATTACCAAACAAACCACAAAGGGCCACAGTAAAAAATGTGAATACGTGAAAATTTTAAGTGTCTCCATAAAAAAGACCTCTAATTAACAGCAAGAAAAGAAATACATTCTATATTAGATTTTTGAACAAATATGGCATCAATGAATTAGATATACAGAATAACGACCTGGAACCCGACTCTAACATCTCCAACACAAGGCTGCAGCAAGTTTCGTTGTTGTTACAAGTGGTAAAGACAAGACCTCAGTGTCTTCCTCTCTAAAATGAAAACATTAATAGTTTTTACCCCATGGGATTGTGATTTTAAATGGCTTCCTCTTACTATGTTTCATTGTTCTATTTATTATTATTTTCTTTTAGAGAGAGAGAGAGAATGCATGAATGGGAAAGGCCACAGGGAAAAGGAGAGAGAAAATCTTAAGCAGACTCTGTGCTCAGTGTGGAGCCTGACACAGGGCTCAATCTCCTGACCCTGAGATCATAACCAGAGCCAAAACCAAGAGTTGGATATTTGAATGACTGAGCCACCCAGGTGTCCCTATGCATCATAGTTCTAAAGTAAACATTATACCATGTCTGTTTGCTATTATTACTATTACTGTTTCCAACTAAAGCAGTGTATTATTCAGTAAATACTTAGAACTAGTTAATTAATATTTATAATTTGTTATAAAATAATATTAAATCATTGAAGTTTTTTAAACTAAAAATTTTAAACAAAGATATTCATAATCATGGATAATTAGGACCTTTGGGGAATTTTTTCCTATTGATTACATGAATGCATTCTCCTTAGTATAAATATGGATTTTATAGCATATATTGTTCTGCTCTGTTATTTACTGTTTATTGTAAATGGAATAATTTAATGTATCATCAAAGGTCTTAAAAACTCTGATTTTATGCTATTTCCTTTGAGGACATTGTGCCAGTTTGTTTATTTTTACTATAATAATTCTGCAAAGAACATTATTGTATATTTAAATGCATCTCTGCTTATTTCCAAGAATAGTAGATACTCAAAACATATTTGTTTGAGTGGAGAAATGGGTGAATGGTTGAACAGAAAAATGGGTGAATGTGTGAATGTTAAGCAGTGGAATGTAAAGATTTGAGTAAGAAAAATCTCCAAGTATATCCATTGACAAGTGAGACAAAAAGTAAGGTTTTTTTTCCATTAAAAGGTCTTGAGAATATTTATGTGTAGAATAAAAAGAGTCAGTAGTTGTCATCCTAAGCCCAAGATAGAAAGAGTATGACTGAGAGATGCAGATCCTTAGGGAGATAAGGGAATTAGATACAAACACAAGTAGAGGGCCATGGTCTCCAGAATCAACTTATCCTTTGTGCATGGAGAGAAGGAGGTGAGGACACAAGATTGTATGCTGATGTGAACATGGTCTGTGGAAACAGAAAGAAAACTGAGAGAGTTCTGAGGTTCCAGCAGGGCCTCCAGTAAAAGTCAGGATGGTCTTTTCAAGTGGAGGGACAAAGGAGGTGGGATTACAGTTTGGGCAGATAGCAAAGGTCTGCAGGAGCCTAGTTACTACAGAATATGAGAAGGGACTGGCAAGGGACATCCAGAAGGCTGACAGGGGCAACTCTGAAGTGCTGCTGGATCCTGGAGGCCCGGATGATGGCCTCGTGATCTGGTATCATGATAGAGAAATGGGAAATCATGATTGGGCTCTGCTAGAAGGAAGGGGTAGAAGGACAAGGGCAAGGACAAGGAAGGGAACCACCAGAGGGTCTGGAAGGAAAGTAAATGTTGTGACATCCCAAGATCAGGGCTTGATATCAGCATAGTGGAGGCAAGGCCAGGGTGGAGTTGGGGCATGCAGTAGATTGGGAGAGTCCAAAGGATCAACTCCTCTGGGTTTCACTGCATTTCAGACAGGTGAAAAAGGAGTTAGCATAAGAGAAGGTAGCAGTGATGGAAGACTGTAATCAGGGAGTTTCTGGGTTAGAGGAACTTAAGATTTCAGAAGTAGGTAAGTTCTAGGGACAAGTCTAAGATATGGCTCTGATACTGAGTTCCTGAAGACTATGCTGTCAGGTTGAGAAGCTGAAAGAACAATGGCCGTCTGGTCAAACCCATTGGATGCTTATGTCATCCAGAATATAGATTAAGTCTTGGAGTACAAAAGGAGACAATTATCCAGTGAGAATGTTTTCTATGAACATGAGCCACTATCTCAAACTGGATAAATGACCAAGAAAAAGAAAGCCAAAAAGTGGTAGATAGGATGGCAGAATCTTCATCTACACAAGAGCACCTAAGGGGAGAAATAGGATTGCCATCAACAAAGGAGGGGACAAGAGCCTGTTAAGCAAAGGCTGCACCATGATTGGAGTCAGAGTTCCTAGACCATGGGGAACAAGAGAAGAATGGAGAGCCATGAGTCCATGTAACCAAGATGTAGTCAAGTCTGTGGCATTTAATGGTGGGAGTCTTACACCAGTGAGGCTCAGAGTCATGAGTAATGGAAACTGTGTTTCAGTTGTCAAAGTAAGTGAATAAAATGCATTTTATGGGGTGTTATTTTTAGTTTTATAAGGCCAGATGTTCCAGCTGTGCACTGCCTTATGTGCCTGTACTTCCTGGAAGCGCCAGAGTCTCCATTCTCCTCACAGTCTGGAAATACCAGGTTTGGCCTCTGTTATCCAGAGTCAACCCTCCTATAACCTCACTTCTATGAATACTGGAAAAGAAAACAGAAGGGACACAATAGGCTTCAGAGCAGCCAAAACAGATGTCACGAAGCCACTAAACATCAGTCACAGCCCATTGGATTTTAGGACAAAACTTTAACGAAGAACAGTTTTCTGGGTCTCTAACCCAGAGCAACATTGTAAGTTCTGTTTCTAAACACTAAGAGTGGAGAGGGAATAATAAATCAAAAGGATCAGCTCTCAGAGAGGCCAAGCAGAAGAAACACGAGAGGCTGCCACATTCTGGGCCGTCAGGAGCAGCTGAGGAAAGACACAAGAAAAGCTAGGAAATGAAGCAATGTGTGGTTTGTGGCTGTGGCCCTGTTATTACTGTAGAACTTTGTTATAATGAACAGTCCACTTCACCTGAATTGGGGGCCTCCAAGATATGGCCCATCCACCTTCCTTGGCTGGCAGCTGCCTTGAGTGTCCCCTGGATCCCGCCTATGAGGTCTAGGACCTGGGCCATCACCTCACAGCTGCCACCTTACAGTCTTCCCATCCCCTCAGCCAGCTGCAAACTCAGAGCCCCTTTTCTTTTCAAGAGTTTTTGTACCAGGGTTTAGGGCCAGAAAAAGAGAGAGTGAGAGAGAGACAGAGAGAAAGAGGGATTGAGAAAGAGAGAGGGTGACAAAAGAAATATATGGGAAAGTTTCAAAGAACAAGAAGTTCTCCAAGCAGTCATGTTCCAGTAAATAAATATTTGTTGGGTAAATTAATGGTCTGTTTAGGATGAGCTCAGACTTCAGCCCAGCTCTCACAGCCCTTCTCCCAAAGCCAGTGGTCTCAGCTGTCCCCTGGAAGTCAGGGTGCTTTATTTCCATCAGATGCCTTTTGGATATTTGGGATGGAAGGGCAGATTCTCAGCTGGAGCAGACTCCTGAAATAAAGCTGGGGCCCTGGAGCATTTCCATACTTGTATCTTCCACCCAATGCCCCTCCCCTTGGCTCTTCCCTTGGTGCCTTTCCTCCAGCCATTCTTCTAAAGACTCCTTTGTAATATAGCAGGTCAATAGTTCTCTGGACTAACTCCTACAGGGAAAGAGTCATTTACTGACCCAGAGAATTCCTGGTGAGTCTCCTGAATTGGTCCATTCTCCTTATTCCTTAGTACTAAGAAATCAAATAATTATTAAATATATATTTTTTTAAAAAATTATAAAACTGTTAACATTTTACAAGTAGTTGTGATTAACATCACAGCTTTCAGTTGTGAAAGTGGACTTTTGGGGTCCCTGTGTCCCAGCTCCACAGGGACTCAGATTTCATGAACAATGGCACCGCCTGCAGCAGTTCTCTTCCTTCATCTCAGACCACTCAGGGCTCACAGCAGCCCGTCATCTTCTCTCCTCAATGAACACAGAGCAGCATGTGTGGCTAGTGGTGACAAAGGGATTCCATGGAACATGAGAATGAGTTCCTGGCTTGAAATAACTTAAAACCCAGCTAGATAGATAAGATAGAATCTTCTGAGTGTCCACTGTTTAGCTTGATTGCAGAAATGACAACACTTTCACTTTGGTTTAACTCCCCAGTCACAGAGAGCACAAAGCAGGATCCAGATATAGATTATGTACTAGAGATACAGAGAAGAAAATCCAGTCCTTAAATTTGTAAACCCCACAGTCTAGGAGGTAAGACAGAAACTGAAAACAGTTCAGATGCAGTGAATGGGGGGTCTAGGATGAGGTCTGGATTCTGGTTTGGGCAACTTAGTGGGTGGTGGTACCTTATCTGAACCAGCAAACAGAAGAGATGTGGATTGGAGGAGAAGATAACAGGTCCAGAAGGGGGCATGTTCAGTGAGACATGCCCAAAGTAGAGACTTATTAGGATTCTCCTCTGAGCCAGAACTGTGTTGGCATTAGGGGGCATCATAGAATCCAGCCCAGTGGAGCACAGAGAGTCTTGCCCAACAAAAAATGGCAGCAGAATTGTAACTTGGGTTTGACTTGAAGTCATTCCTCTTGTGACCAGCATACAATGGGGGCAGACAGATCCTACAGTGACAATGAAGAAGGATACAATAAATCTGCTGGTGAAGGGGTTTTGGGAAGTAGCTAGGGAAGAAGAGAAAAGTTGTTTTGCACACAGGTTGGTGGGGGAAGTAGTGGGGCACAAAATGATGCCTTTTTTGGAGTGGTGCCCTGGCCTATCGGGGAAAGGCAAGGAGAGGCCACCCAGCCCCCAAGTTCCTCCTCTCCATGAGTTTTTAGAAATGATTCTAGAAAGATTGGGGCCAACATGTTTAACTGCCTGGTATACTTGACCTTCTCTCATGGGCACTTAGGGAAAAACCTGTACTTCTACCCTTTGGGCCCCTGAAGCATCCACCAAACAGCTAGCCAGAGCAGGACAGAGCTGCTATCCAACCCTGGATGAGTAGCTTGCCCTCCTTCCAGGATAGATCCCAGAATACTTGATTGTCTGGTGAGAGATGAGGCTTTTCCAGGAAGGCTCCTTCCTGTAGTCTCCTAAAGATCCACAGAACCAGAATCCAAGCTATTAGCTCCCTAAAACCTCTCCAAATAAAAAGCCTGTATTTCTCAAAATTTTAATGTATTTTAGAGCTAAAATCTTGCCTACTTAATGCTCTGACCTAGCTAAACAGGTGGAAGGTTTCTATATCATTGTTGATGCCACTGTTTCCAAAGCAACATTATGGGACAATAGTGTTCATTTTGAGTCATAATGAATGGCACATGATGCTTCTTTAAAGCTGATTGTCACATAGAATTAGAACAGATTCAAAAAAACATTTTTGCTGCCATGTACAGATCTGTTGTTTAAAGAAAGCCTGTTTTTTGAATGTTTCAATCATATTATCTCCTTCACATCATATTGTATCTCTTTCATTTTGACAACCACACAACAGTAGCATGGCAGCTGGGCTATCCCACATAATCACAATCTTAGCGTATGGGGGGGTTAGTTGATTTTAGACTTCTGGATAACAAATATGAGGGTTGATTGCAATGAATGAGAAGCGCTATTTCTCTGTGTGCCACCAGTGTGAATTTTGATCACATGATGATTTCAAGTTTGATAAATCCTAATAGTCACAAATTACCTCCTACCCTGGGGCAGACTGGTTCTGAGCATTCTGCTCCAAAGCTGTGGAGTAGCATGGAGAATGCGTATCATCCTCACTTGCCATATGAGGGGAGCCTGTGATATGTGGCTCACATGTAACACATAAAAGTTGATGACTGTCAAGAGTAAGTTTGACTAATTAATACCCTCATCCGTTTAGTTCAGCACATTTGCACTGAGTAGCTACTATGTGTCAGTCACTGAGCTACATGTTGAGTAGTTAGTGATGAGTAGCACATACCTTCTTTGGGGATCTTAACAACTTACTGGGGAGACAGAAAATAAGCCCAATTATTAAACACAGTGGCAGTGTAACAAGGTAGTGGTAGGGCAGAATATGAGTGTATGTGCCTGTGTGTATATGTGTATAAGTGTGTACAATGGAGTATCAAATGTTGGGAGGATACCACTTTAGCTGGAGTGGGAGGCCTAGGAAACATGTCTCTGAAGAAATGAAGTTCAGCTGAGGTCTGATGCAGGTAAAAGAACTAAGCACATGAAGAGCATTTAGGCAGAGATGATGCACACGGAAAGTCCTGGAAGTACAGGAGTCTTGGGGTGATAAAGACAGGTGGAACAGGAAGGAGTCCAATGTGACTGGAGCAAAATGGGCAAGGAACTGAGAAAATGGAGGAGGTACAGAACAAGGAAAAGAGTTAAGAACATTGGGGTATCATTAAAGGATTTGTATTTTTTTTAATTTTAAAATAATTTTAGATTTGCAGACAAGTTGCAAGGATAGTGAGAAGTTTCTCATATATTCTGAGCTCATTTTCTTCTGTTGTTAACCTCCTACATTAATAGGATGCATTTATCACAACTAATTAACCAATAACAATACATTAATATTCATCATTCACAATTTGTCTTTTGAGTACTTCCTTTCTTTCTAGCACTATGAGATGCTCCAGACCCACCTGGTATGTTTTCTGCCCCAGCCCTACAACCAGTTGTTTCTCAAAAGATCCACATTCCTTTTGTTGGAGAATGGTGGTAGAAACCAAGATCTGGGTGTTTTGTGTGCTCATTACTACTGGGATGCCACTGCTCTGGACTTTCAGTAGAGCATAGAAATGTATGTGTGTGTGTGCTAATATATACATACACACACACACACATACACATATATACATACACACACACACACACGTACATACACTTGCACAATTGCTTTTTTTAAAAAAGATTTTATTTATTTGACAGACAGAGATCACAAGTAGGCAGAGAGGCAGGCAGAGAGAGAGAGGAGGAAGCAGGCGCCCTGCTGAGCAAAGAGCCCAATGCGGGGCTTGATCCCAGGATCCTGGGATCATGACCTGAGCAGAAGGCAGAGGCTTTAACCCACTGAGCCACCCAGGTGCCCCTGCACAATTGCTTTTGTATTTATCCATATGTAGCTGTAGTAGGACAGACATAAGTACATATTGGTTTCCAACTCTAATCCTGTATTGCATGGATCATTCTATCCCCTAAAATAGCTTATCTCTACTTTCTACTCCAAGAGGGAGAAACCCAGTCCCAACGATTTGATTCCCATTTGTGTAGCTGTCCCATTCTAGCATGAATATATAGTGGTTTCAGTGTTGTTAGCTCATGCCTTCCTGAGGAACAACTTCACTAATCAGAACATAGTGCCCATATGCAGTTCCTTATACCTTAAGCCTTATAGAATCCACTCATTTCCAGAGTTTCTCAGGTCAGCCCTCTTTTCCCCCTCCCACCTTCAGTGAGTTTGTTTCAGCATTTGTACTAGAGTTATGTTCTTTGGTCATAGTCTACATTCTATTCTGGGATCCCCTGACCTCCTAAAAGATTTTCAGTGTTATTTGCCTTTCTTAAGCCCCCTCTGGCTTCTGTGTGGGGACTGAGCTACAGGGTGTTCAGTTGGAGCAGGAGGACAGACAGGAGACAACACAGCACCTAGGTGAAGGAGAATAGGATTTGGACCTGGGTGACTTCCATGGAGATGAAAATGTGTAAATGAGATCAATTGTGGACAAAGGTGTATGGCTAAATTTTTAGTTAGCAAGGATTTGCTAACTAAATTTTTGTAGCAAGTATAAAGATGTCCCAGAAGGGACTTATCTCCTCATTCAATTCTGTCCTGAAATCAGCCTCAGCTTCCTCCTTCCCAGGCCTGAGTCCAGCATTAGGCCTGGTAGGAAGCTATAAGTGTGACATCACCATATGCCAGAGAATTGTGCTCACTAGCAAAAGCTCTTTATGATTCACGTGGATTATGTCTTTCAATGCTGTTGAGTCATGCTGTCCAATCATCCTGGGTGCTGATAATAAACATAGTTGCTGGGATGTTTTAAAGAGTTATGAGTGCGAGGAAGATGTCACTCACCTCAACCATCTGCTCAGCACCAGGAACAGCTGAACTGGGTCTGGCAATGGGGACAGTATATACATTTTCTGCTCCTTTGATAGATTTGTTTGGGGAAAACGTTCCAGTGATTAATGAGCCATTTCCTTACTGATACACCACATGTGTCCCCATTAATAAATAAATGATTCCACGGCAGCCTTGGCAAAACCTTGTCTCAACCATATCTCAGAATGCAGCTGGAAGGGGCAGGCCAGAAGGGGGTGGCGTCTGGGAGGAGGTCGTGACCTGGGGTGGATACTCCTGAAGAAATACCTTCTTTTGCAGGCTGGTGGAAGAGGTGAGCATGGTGGGGGACACAGGGAACCCACAGGGGTAGGGTGGGGCACCCAGGCTGCAGGATGCTGAGTTCCCTCCTGTTCCTTCCGTTATTATTCCTCCTGATGGTCCCTGCAAGCATGAGTTTCTCCTTGGAGGATGGATGAGTCACTTTTGACTTGTGATGGCATGTCTCATGTCTGACCTGATCACTGGTTTTACTGGGGATGTGATGAGCCCATGAAGTGACTGGAGACTGTGTCCCAGGACTTGGGACAAGAAGATAGGGAACTGACAACCCTGAGTATACTTGTCACTTATTCCCCAGAAGGATTCCCTTGGAGGGGCACTCATTGTGAGTGCCAGTATCCTGTTGGGACATTCCCCAAAGAGGCCTCTGTCACATGAAGTTTCCAGCTCAGGGTGATCCACCTGGGCTCACTCTCCAGGAGAAAGACTCAGTGAGTCAGGTCGGGGCCCCACTCAGCTCGGGTTTCATAACTTTGGGGTCTGCAGAGTCTCAAGTGCTATCTCACAGCCCCACACTAAATGCAAGTTTCTAAACCTGGGAGAGACAGAGGCCCTTCCCTTTGGAAGGGAGAAGAACATTTTCAAGTTCCCAGAAACCTAAGCAGCTTGTTGATGCCCACTTCAGAGTGTGCTTTCTCTAACCTGTCTCTGCTCCCATTCCACCTGGCTCTTCCCTTTCCTCTGCCTGGTGCCTCTGTGCATTCTACAGGTCTCAGCTCAGATGTTACCTTCTCCAGGAAAACATGCTGACCCCTTAGTTGGGAAAGACATCCTTCTCTCAGTTCTCATAATGTGCTGTGCTTGTCCAAAACAAAGGATTACCGTATTGTCAGGGCAGAAGCATTTTTAGTAACTTCCTCATTCTCTTGAGTGTGGGATACTTAAGTCACAAATGAAGTCTTCACATTCCTGGAGCCTCCAAAGGATACACACTCAACAAGTCCCTGGGGAAGGAAGCTGCGGAGGAAGGAAAGAGCCCAACCACTCCTATAGGGTGGGGACTAACCAGGAGGCCTTTTTCTTCTGGGTGGAGAGACTCCCACCTTGTAGTTAATAAAGAATTAAGACTGGTCATGGAATGACTCTTTCTTGGGGATACTTTAAAGCACAAAGGGAACCGGAGTTTAGGAAGCACTTTCCAATGTTTTTTTTATTTTTTTTCCCAATGTTTTTTGAATTGTGGATTGTGAAATCAGTTTAGAAGGTGGTGGCCAGCATTTGTTGAATGTAACAGAATGGAACCTGGTAGAGGATAAAGTACAATGGTAAGGGAAGTAATGTACATTTGGTAAGGATAAGCATTGTTCCACACAACTTGCATTTCAGTTATAGTATTAACCACGTGCACACATACAGACAGGAATGCCCTGAAGATCATCTTCGGAGCAGCATCTAGTTTCACTTGTGGCTTCAGTCTTGACCTTCAGAAGTCCAGTTAGCCGTATGCCTATTTCTCATCACTTCTGGCTTCCCCAGTCTCATGTGGTTGAAGGACTAGGTGATCCTATAGGTTATTATCTTATCTAATTGGTGTAACAAAATAATAACCTGGACAAAAAGATGACATTCAGATTCATTATTAATATATGAATATTCACTTCCAAACATAGATAACCATTCTAGATACAATCAGGAATAAAAATCTCCTTGTCAAAGCACCTGGGTGGCTCAGTCAGTTAAACATCTGCCTTCCCTCAGGTCATGATCCCAGGGCCTGGGATTAAGTCCTGCATTGGGCTCCCTGCTCAGCAAGGAGTCTCCTTTCCCTCTTCCTGTGCCTGCCACACCTCCCCCTGACTCATGTTCTCTCTCTCCCTCTCTGACAAATAAATAAAGAAAACCTTTTTTTTTTAAGATTTTATTTATTTATTTGACAGATAGAGACCACAAGTAGGCAGAGAGGTAGGCAGAGAGAGAGGAGGCAGTGGGCTCTCTGCTCAGCAGGGAGCCTGATGAGGGACTCGATCCCAGGACCCTGAGATCATGACCTGAGCCGAAGGCAGCGGCTTAACCCACTGAGCCACCCAGGTGCCCAAGAAAACCTTTCTTAAAAATCTCCTTGTCTACTATATATTTTAAAACTACCAGTCCATGGGAATATAAGGGCATATTTAATATCTCATGAGCAGACTGCTACAATAAATAATAATGGAAAATCTATTAATGTTATACCTAACATCACTAAAGTTTTTCATACAGTTGAATAGAACATTGGTAGATACTGGTTAGAAAGTGGCTGTGTGTTAGTGTTAGGAATAACATTGTTTTCCTTTGGACCAAAAATATTCATAAAAATTCAAATAGCAGAACAGAGATTAGTTCTAATCTTTGTAGAATTATTTGGGTGCCAGTATTTATAACAGTAAATACAATAAATAAGTGTATTTCTGTTTCTGTTATTTAACTTTATTTAGTCCATGAGACTTTCAAAAAAAAAATTCTACTTGAGACTCCATCATACCTTATATGGAAGAATTAAAGCAGAATGTCAACATTTGTCATCTTGAAATATTATAAAAAGGCAAAAATCCAAGATCATGATCTTCAGCAAACATAATAAAACAGACACAATAAACAGTATAAGAATATGAAGGAAATAAGTCTCAGGCACCCACTTGAGGTTGAAGGAGAAAGAAAGTAGTTGAGGGCTATCCCCCAGCTTTCTCTGTTTTATGGTGCAAAGTTGCAGTAGGGTGGCAGGAATGAGAGTTGCCAGTACCAAGAAATCTTTGCTCTCGCACCACACTGCCAACTTCAACATTATGGTCTTTAAAATTTCAATAGAAATAGAATGATAAATAAACTTTTAGATACAAGTTTAAATAAATTTGGATTTTATTCTTTTTACTATTAAAACCCAGATGCTCTGATCTTAGTGTCAATCACCTGTTGATTTTAGTATTTGGTCACTCAGCATTTGGCCAGTCTGTGTATTCAGTGCATCTCTAATGTGTCTGTGTGTGTGCATGTGCGATTCTGCCTTCTGAGATGAGTAAGTGCCCCTGCCTCAGCCCACATCTGGGTTTTGTGCCCAGAGCAGGCTTGTAAAGGCTCCTTCTCGGGGTCAGCATGGGCTGGGACTGATACCGGTTGGATCTGAGGTTCTGCCTGGAGTCAAGGTGAGAGAGGCCTAGGGCTAGTGCACTCCCAATCCTCCCAAATGATTATCTAGGTGACTTTAGGGATTTCCTCTTGATCCTATGCTCTTTCATTGATTCACAAATGCAGGGGAAGCCTCTGGAATTTAGCCTGTGGATAAACACAGTGGCTGTTTCCTGTAAGACTAGTCTGAATAAATGTGGTTAAATGTGGTAATGGGGTATGAAGAGTTCACGGGTCTGAAGATGGCTCTGTAGTCTAGATACAGTTCAATAAATACACTTAAGAAGCTCCATAAACATTCCAAAATTGTGAGCAGAATTTTGTGTGGTGTGTTTTTAAGAGTGTTCATAGTTTTCACCTTCTTTTCTTTTTTTTTTTTTTTAAAGATTTTATTTGAGAGAGAGAGAGTGTGTGCGTGTGCATATGTCTGGTGTGTGTGTGTGTAAGTGAGAGAAAGAGAGGGAGAGGGGGGGAGGGGGGGGGGGGGTGTGCATAAGGAAAGGGAGAAGCAGAGTCACCACTAAACAGGGAGCCTGCAGGGCTCGATCCCAGCTCAGCTCATGACCTCAGCTGAAGGCAGATGCTTAACTGACTGAGCCACCCAGGCACTGCAAATAAATCTCTTTAAAAAAAGAAATAAAAGGCATCCACATTGGTAAAGAAGAAGTAAAACTTTTACTCTTTGCAAAAGTCATGATACTATATACAGAAAATCCAAGATGCTACCAAAAAAAACTGCTTAAACTGGTAAATGAATTCAGTAAAGTCATAGGATACAAAAGTCAATGTTCAGAAATCTGGTGCATTTCTATACATCAATAATGAAGCAGCAGAAATAGAAATTAAGAAAAAAATTCTACTTCCAATTGCACCCAAAACAATAAAATATCTAAGAATAAATCTAACCAAGGAGATGAAAGACCTATACTCTGAAAATTATAAAACACTGATGAAAAAAATTGGAGACAAAACAAAGAAAAGGAAAGTTAGGTTGTTTATTCGAGATTATTGCTTCTTCTTGATGCATGTCTTTATCATTATAAAGTCCTCTTAGAACTGCTCTGGCTGTATTCTGTAAGCTTTTGTATGTTGTGTTTCCATTTTCAGTTGTCTTAAAATAGTTTAGTTCTTTTTTAAATTTTTTTGATCCATTAGTTGTTCAGTAATGTAATGTTTAATTTCCATGCATTTGTGAATTTTACAGGTTTACTTGTTATAGATTTCTAGTTTCACTCCATTGTGATTGCAAAAATTAAATAATATCTATCTTTTAAAAAAAAAAGAAAGAAAAGGAAAGATATTCCGTGTTGATGTATTGGAAGATCAAATATTGTCAAAATGTCTACAGTACCCAAAGCATTCTACACATTTAATGTAATCCCTATCAAAATACCAAGAGCATTTTTCACAGAACTAGAACAATTCTAAAATTTGTATTGAACCACAAAAGATCCCAAATAGTCAAAGCAATCTTGAAAAAGAAAACCTCAAGTTATTTTACAAAGCTATAGTAATCAAAACAGTATGGGACTGGCACAAAGAGAGACACATAGATAAATGGAACAGAATAGAAAACCGGAAATAAATTCACAATTATATGACCAATTAATCTTCAATAAAACAGGAAGGAATATCTAATGGGAAAAAGAATGTCTCTTCAACAAATGGTATTGGGAAAACTGGACAGCAACATACAAAAGAGTGAAATCGGACCACTTTCTCACATCATACACAAAAATAAATTCAAAACAGATTGAAGACCTAAATGTGAAACCTGAAACCATAAAATATACTAGAAGAAAACACAGGCAGTAACCTCTTTGACACTAGCTATAACAACTTCTTTCTGGTTATGTCTGTCTTCTGAGGCAAGGGGACAAAAGCAAAAAGATCTATTGGGACTTCACCAAAATAAAAGGCTCGTTTTTTGTTATTTATTCATTTGAAAGAGAGAGAATGAGCAGAAGGAGGGGTAGAGGGAGAAGGAGGGAAGCAGAATCCCTGCTGGGCAAGGAGCCCGATGTAAGGCTCAATCCAAGGACCCTGGGATCATGACTTGAGCCAAAGACAGATGTTTAACGAACTGAACCATGCAGGTGCACCAAAATAAAAGATTTCTGCACAGTAATGGAACAATCAACAAAACTGAAAGGCAACTTACAGAATGGAAGAAAAATTTGCAAGTGACATAACCAATAAAGGCTTAGTATCCAAAATATATAAAGAACTTATGAAACTAAACATCCAAAAAACAAATAATCCAATTTAAAAATGGGCAGAATACATGAACAAACATTTCTCCAAAGAAGACATCCAGATGGCCAACAGATACATGAACAGAGGCTCATGATCACTCATCATCAGGGAAATACAAATCAAAACTAGGATGAGATATTGTCTCACACCTGTCAGAATGGCTAAAGCCAACAACACAAGAAACAAGAAGTGTTGCTGAAGATGGGGAGAAAAAGGAGCCAGCATACACTGTCAGTAGGAATATAAACTGGTGTAGCCACTGTGGAAACCAGTACGGAGGATCTTCCAAAATTTAAAAATAGGACTTCCTTATGACCCAGCAATAGCACTGCTGGGCATTTACTCAAAGAATACAAAAACACTAATTCAAAGAGATACATGGACCCCTATGTTAATTGCAGTATTATTTACAAGAACCAAGACATGGGAGTAGCCCAAGTGCCCATTGTTTGATAGATGAATAAAGAAGATATATAGACAACAGAATATTATTTGGCCATAGAAAAGCATGAAATCTTGCATTTCCAAAAACACAGATGGAGCTAGAGAGTATAATGCTAAGTGAAATAAATCAGTATGAGAAAGACAAATACCATACTATTTCACTCATGTGGAATTTAAGACACACACATAAAACAAGCAAAAGGAAAAACATAGGTGAGAGAGAGAGGGAGAAACAAAGCAAGAAGCAGACTTAACTATAGAGAACAAACTGAAGGTTACAAGAGCAGAGGTGGGTGGGGGGATGGGCGAAATGGTTGACGGGGATTAAAGAGTGCACCAATCCTGATGAGCACAGGGTGATGTATGGAAGTGTTGAATTACTATCTTGTACACCCCAAACTAATATAACACTGTGTTAACATCATTGTCAACTGACTGGAATTAAGATAAAAACTTTTTGAAAAAGCCCTGGTCACTTGGGATATGAACTTCATTCATTTTAAGTCAAATTGCCTTGTAAACAACTATTGCTGAGCCCCAGAAGGAAACTCCTCTGTCAAGACTTGGCATGTGCCTACTACATCTGCCTCATCCTTGGGAGGGGTATAGGAGGTCATAAGGAGTTCTGAGCCAAACATATACTCATGGTTAGACCATGTATTTGTCCTTTGGCACTGAGAGCTATGTAAAGTCACAGATGGACCCACGATCTGGACAATCTAGCTCATGTGGGCCAAAGTGCAGGAAAGTAAACCAGGTCCTGTAGAATTCAAAGATTTCCTAACGCATTCCATCTGTGCTAACTGTTCATATGAGGACTCCAAGGGTTCACACTGGGTAAAGTCATACTTCGATTTTATGGGTAACTTCAACCCCTATATCATAGTTTCTCTTTCCATTTACCCTAAACTCATTCTGGGATGTGGTTCCTCATTGACACTGAACCTCTTCTTTATCTTCATTTTTGATCCCTCATCCTTAAACTTCCCTCTTTGCCCTGGTTTGTTGATCCTT
This sequence comes from Enhydra lutris kenyoni, assembly GCF_002288905.1. Lineage (NCBI taxonomy): Eukaryota > Metazoa > Chordata > Mammalia > Carnivora > Mustelidae > Enhydra > Enhydra lutris. Next base: position 43,922,860 of record NW_019154085.1, read on the forward strand.
ATCTACCTACTCAGTCTGCACAACTGTCAGTCAGAATTCTGTAGTTGCAAATAACAGCAGTAGACTATGGCAAGCTAAAGTAAAATAACGTTGTATAGAAAAAATATGGAATGTCTCACAAAACAGAAAAACAGCTAAGAGCTGACAGTTATGGGGGGGGGGGGGCTTTAGGTGGAAAGAATTCATGGGAAGATTCCTCAGGGCCCAGCCTTCATGACTGACAAGTCTGAGCCAGTTCCTAACCCTGAACCACTAAGCTAGATGTTTAAATGTCAGGAAGAAACGAATTTGTTCGGTTCAGACCATCTTCCCACATCGACGATGTTGGATGCTCTCGGAGTGGTGGTAGAAATAGAACATGGTGCATCCCTAAAGAAAGGTCAAGGTCCGGTCACCATGACGCAGGAGAAAGGATACTTGGCAGGTAGAAATACACGCGACAATTGGAATGCCCCAGGCAGGACACAGACCCAGGGAAAATACAAAGGCTGCAGGCACTGGGCAAGGGCACTTATGAGTGCAGCCATGAACCTCTCTGCTGAACATCACAAGCTCAGATTGTTAGCAAAAGTTCCCTGGAGTCAACTTGTGCTCACCCTCCTGGCAGGATGGAGCGAGGCTGATGGATTTTGTTTATGCGAAAGGACCATTTGGTAATCTTGAAGCCACACTCCAGCTATTGTCCCACAGGATATGAGATAAGACTTGCATGCACCAGGAAGGGTGAGTCTCAAACAGAATGTCATTTCAGTGAGGAATTAGATAGAGCAAGACAAAATTTCTAACCAAAATTCTGGAGCTCAGCACCCCTTCAAAGCCCACCAAGACAACGACCGAGGCCAGCTTTGAACTGGGACATAGAAGTGGGCACCCTGGGTCAGAAAAGAACTGCCATTAACCAGCTGGTGTCCTTTGACAGTCAGTTCACCTCCTTGAACCTCGGTGTTTTCATCTTTAAAATGTTAAGGTAGCAATCTTCACAATAACCCTCTCTGAATCTATAGCCAAAAGGCCAAGGCTGGACAATGAATAACACAGTCCATAACTCCATCCTAGGGCTTCTGTCGCTGGGCATGACTAGTTCTGTGTGTGTGTGTGTGTGTGTGTGTGTGTGTGTGTGTGTGTGTCCTATGGTACATAGCCATTTCTTCCATGGTTGGAATTCTTATTCATATGTATACCCAATATATCCAAGACAGTGACTGATGTGTAATCAGCTCCTATTGGATATTTGTGAGAGGAAGGAAGGAAGGAAGGAAAGAAAGAAGGAAGGAAGGAAAAGAGGGAGGGTGGGAGGAAAGAAGGAAGGAAGGGAGGGAGGGAGGGAAGGAGACTTAGAGGCCAGACTCCACTACTTTAAAAGATGCCATGATCACAGTGCATAAGGTAGACCCTCTTCCACTTAGAGCAAAAACATCCCTCTCTTTAGAGTTTCCAGAAAACAGAAAATCATGATACTTACAAAGGGGGAATTGGGTCAGTGGAGGGCCTCAAACTTCTGGGAGTAACTGAAACTTAGGTTAGAATAAGTCTCATCCAGGGCTTCGTGAAAAAAACTATGGCAAGGCATGGACCAGCTCCTTACCTGTCCTCTGGTGGTGTAAGGGCTGTGTCAAGAAGGGTCTGGAGTCAGAGACTTACCCAGTGGCTCGACACTCATGTAATCACTCTGAGGCAGGACAAGGTGTTTCTTTTCAAAAACCATCTAAGGACTTGGGAGTTACAGACAGACCCCCCCCCACCCCGTTCTGGAGTGCTATGTGGTTTTCTCCCCATTAACCCCAAATGTGGGCTAGAGTCTTAAGTGGAAGCAAACCCAGGTAATTGGTTATCCAAGGATGTATGGTTAAACAAAATAGAGTCTAGCCACACAACGGAATGTTACTTAGCTTTGAAAAAGAAGGATATGCTGACCCTGTTACCATAGGGATGAGCCGGGAGGACATCATGCTGAGTGAAATAAGGCAATCACAAAACATAAATGCTGCATGCTTCCACATAGATGAGGTTTCCAGAGGGGTCAGGTTCACAGAGACAGAAAGTAGAAGGCAGTTGCTAAAGGCTGGGGAGAGGGAGGAATGGGAAGTCAGTGTTCACTGAACAGGGTTTCAATTCTGCAAGATGAGAAAGTTCCAGAGATTGGCTGCACACCAGTGTGAATGTACCTAACACTACTGAATTGTACACTTAAAAATGACTGAGACGATTAAGAGAAAGAGAGTGAGCGCCAGCTCTGACTGCCTCACTAATGCAAGGAGCTCAGAGATTCGGATTTCAAACAGAAGCAACATGGAATCGAAATGTCAGCCCTGGTCATAAAGGAGGAAACCAAATTGAATGCAAAGCAACAAAGCAAGCAAAATGAGCCCAGAGATGGGAGCCGGGGGTCTCCCTGCCTCTCACATACCAGGTGCTATTAGCTCACTCTCCTACCAAAGACCCAGTGCATGGCAGCCCTGAGCCCCAGCCCAAGGCCATGTGCTGCTGAGGGCAGCCCCACAGCCTCCACATCCTTGTGTGCAGAACACAGATGTGATGTCTGTATCTCTCTGAGCCTTGCAAAACATAACTAACTCAGATAAAGTCATTTTGAGCGGTCTGGGGTCCAGGGAGCCAAGATGTGACAGGAGGGATTTCCACAGCCCAAATGTTATGAACTGCGGGGACACCGTGGGTGTCACCTGCTAACAAATGTGCATGCCGTACACGTTCACTGCTTCACCGCCAAGCTTCACTCACACCATTGCTTTCCAACCCTTCCCTCCTCTTCTGCCCCTCCTTCCTTAGCCTACCCCACTCTCCCAAAAAAGGCAATGTCTTCATGGAAGTTTCAGTACACCTCCTCTCTGTGGGGCTTCAGCACTGCGTCACAGGAGGCTCCGCTGGTTCATCTTTGTGCCAGCCCATCAAGAGATTCTTCCTATCAATGTTGGTTCTCCACTTGGAATTCTTGAGCCAGCTGCTAAGATAACACAGAGTTATCCATGCCATTGCTGGGTCGCTGGGAAATTTAGCTAACTATGCAGGGTTAGAGGAGAAGATAAACGTTTAGATCCAAGCCTTAGAGCAAAGCAATAAACTTCAGACAGTTAGACGCAAAAATAATTCACAGAAGGCAAAATTTAATCTATGCTATTAGGATTGAAATCAATGGCAGAAATAATAAAATGGAAATAGCACAGGCTTAACTTGATGAAAATATACAATTCCTAAATAAATAAAGTTTAAAGGCTTTGGAACAAATCGGTATCCCAATGTGGCTGGTTTCTACCATTTTCTATGCCTAGCTCAGACAAACTGATTAAAAAAAAACAGTAAGGCCTTTAATATAAAAGAAAAAAATGACTGTCTACAACACTATTCTCTGCACACAAAATAAAATGGCTAACTCAAAGTGTTCCATGCACTTTTAAGAGAATATCCAGTTCGACATCAAATGTGATTTATTGTCTATACAATTGTCAGAAGATTTTAATGACAACCCTGGGTGCCGACAAATTGCAGTGACACGGGGAGAGCAAAACCATTTCACTTTTCATGGAATTTTACATCCCAGCAAACCTTCTGAAAAGCAGTTTGGCAATAATGACAAATAGCCTTAAACTGTTCATTTGGGTCAATCCTTCTAGGACTTTATCCTAGGTACACATGTGGAAATATTGCAACATGTACCTAGCTTTTTATCAGTTTCATTTCCAAGTACCAAAATCTGGCAGTCGTTTGGCTAACAGCATTTGAATGGCTCAATAAAGCAATACATCAATGTAACGAGACATCACGGAGACACTAACCATTATGCTTTGCTGGATTTAAATGAGAATTAGTCGACATTGATTTAAAAAGCAAGGTTAAAAAACATTCTATATGCATTAAGATCTATCTTATAAATAAACATGCATCTATGTTCTAATATTTTTGGTTAAAAGATGGGAAATATGCTGAGTCAATTGGAGATCCTCTTGGGAAAACACACACTGTAAAACAATCACTTCCAGACTTATCGTAGATTTAAACGTTGAAGGAAAAACAGTGAAGTATGTAGAAAAAACAGAGCATCCTTGTGAACATGAAGTAGGCAGAATTCGTAAGCAGGACATGAAGGTGCGGAACCATAAAGAAAAAAAAGATTAGCATAATGTTTTAATGTTACAGGAGTAGAAATGCAAGCCACAGAACAGGAAAGATTTGCTACACATGTCTAGAAAAGATTTAAACCCAGGATTATGAAGAACTCCCACAAATCAATAAGAAAAAGAAAATGAGAAGCCTGGTGGAGAAACAGGTAAGAGATATGAATGGGCCCCTCACCAATGTGGTTACCCAAACAGCCAGGAAGCATGTAGGAACACTGGGAGAGCTGAAGTGTGGCCTGGACTGTGGACAGAGCTACCTGCTCGCTCCGACATGGCCCGTCAGAGTACAGCTCGCCACCACCATGTGGGAAAACTGGATCCCTAAAGTTGAACACAGGTGCAAATACATTGAACATGGGGGTAAATAAATCGTGCTATGTTCACACAGGAGAATACCATAGGGCAGCAAGAAGGAACAACTATGGGCAATAGGGTGGGTGAGCCCCGACAACACAACGCTGAATACAAAAGTCTGGTTCCGAAAGAGAGCCCACGGTGTGGTTCCATTTCTGTAACGTTCAAAAACAAGAAAACCTAATCTATGGCACTGGAACTGAGGAGGGGTGACTGGAAGGGGCATGGGAAGGGCTTCTCCCCGCAACTGAGGCTGGTTTTTATTCTGGTGCCTGTTGCATGGATGTGTACCATCTGTGAAAATGTGTCAAGCTGTGCTCTTAGGACTCACATACTTTTTGTATCTCTACAGCACTTGAATGTTTGTTTAGGACCATGAGAACCAATCCGTGGGTTGGATATATCATCTCTAGATAGGGGCTTCTTGCTTTCTTCTTTATATTTGTTTTCTAAAATGAGCATATGTTATTTCTATTGTAAGACGACAGTTCTGGCTTTGGTTTTCCTTGTTTGGAGGTCAGCCTGCCTGCCTTCATCAGAACAAGCCCTGGGATGTGTTATACCTGCTGGGTACGTGTGGCACTGGGGACAGAGGGCACTGGAAGAGGTTCCTGCTCCCAGACAAGGTCCCCCTCATTATCCAGCTCCTCCTGAAGATGACACCAGAACTTAAATGCAGGGATGTTTTCACAGGTTCACGGGGCTGCTCCTGCCCTCTGGCTGGGACCACTTCCACCCACTCACTGTCCTGTGCGGTCTGGTTCTGGCCACGTGTGGAATATCCCAAGGCGCACCATGTCCAGAAAGGAAGGTTGGGGTCTTCTTTGCTCACTTCTGCTCTTAAGGTGTGAATCCCAACCTGTCCTCCATGGACCAGAAAATGTGAGGGAGAGCAGGAGGAAGAAGATTGTACCCACTCCATAAACTGTTATTTTTTTTTTAATGTTATGTTAGTCACCATACACACAGTACATCATTTTGATGTAGTGTCCCATGATTCATTGTTTGTGTGTAACACCCTTTGCTCCACGCAATCTGTGCCCCCCTTAATAACCATTGCTAAGCTCACCCAACCCCCAACCCCTCCCCTCTAAAACCCTCGGTTTGTTTCCTGAGTCCACAGTCTCTCATGGTTCGTCTCCCCCTCCAACATCCCCCCCTTCATTTTTCCTTACTTTCTCCTAATGTCCTCCATGTTATTCCTGATGCTCCACAAGTAAGTGAAACCATATGATAATTGACTTTCTCTGCTTATTTCACTCAGCATAATCTCTTCCAGTCTCATCCATGTTGATGTAAAAGTTAGGTATTCATCCTTTCTGATGGCTGAGTAATAGTCCATTGTATATATGGACCACATCTTCTTTATCCATTCGTCTGTTGAAGGGCATCTTGGCTCTTTCCACAGTTTGGCAATTGTGGCCATTGCTGCTATGAACATTGGGGTGCATATGGCCCTTCTTTTCACTACATCTTTATCTTCGGGGTAAATACCCAGTAGTGCAATTGTCGGGTCATACACAGACCACTACTTCAAAGGGAAAGAGAACCTGTATCAGAAGACACTGATGCTGACCCATGAATTTAAGTTCTGCATCTTATTTATGCTGCCGCCAATGGCACATCTTACCCAAAACACCCTGTCATCCACATCCTTTTGGCTTCAAATATCAAACCAGCCGGCTCACGCTGGCTTAAACAACAAAGGCATCTGACAGCAAAATTTGGAGGTGGGTATGGCATTCAGGCGTGCTCTGATCTGGACTTTGACTCCATATCTCTGTCATTTTCTCAGACTTGCCCCTCTCTCCCTGTTTGCTAGCCCTCACCCATGATCCACCAAATCCACTTGCTTCCTCATTTACATCCAACCAAGACCCGAGCTTTGTGCTGATGGAACCCTTTTGCACCAACCCTGGGGACCAGGAGAATGGCTTGCTCTGAGGTCATGATTTACTTGGCGTGTCCACTGTACTGGGACACCTGGATGCTGGAGCTGAGGATGGAGTCACTGTGCCCATGCTACTGAACTGGGAAGGAGGGGTGCAGGGAGTGGTGGGACTGAAGCAGCAGGTGCAGGATCTTAGCAGCAGGGGTGAGCTGCCGATGGGCTGCCTTAGTGCCTCTGGTTGTGCTGGTGGGTGGGGGAACACCTTGTCCTCCCTTCTTCCAAAGTCCAGAGGACATTGGTGCTTCCAGGGTGTCTGGCGTGGCTGTGTCACCTGACCCAAAGGATGGAGATGCCCAGGGAGCCATAAATCTTCTCTTCGCCTGCTTTACATCCTCCCAGAATGAAGGACCCACATTCCTTTATCTCAGTCTGTGAAAGGCAGGTTTGCACCGGAGTGGCCTGGGAAAGGAAGGAAACGCTCTGTTTTGAGAAGGACCACTTTATGCAGCCTGCTTCTGATTGTCTTCCCTCCAAGTGACCTCTTCTTTTAACAGCACTGGCCTTTTCCAAGGTCTGGGAAAAATAGCCAAGAAAAGCTCAGGACCGCCTTCTTTTAGGGCCAAACCTTTCCTCCCTTTCATGTGGTAAAGAAGCCCCGTTTGAGGGCTGCATTGTGTAAGCCTCTTAATTGCAGAGCTAATATGAACCAGAGCAGAGTGATCCATCCAAGAATCCTTGTTTGGATTCATGACTGATTTCAAAGGGGACTTGGGGTCCCTCTTTTATCTGGTCTTGTATCGGCTGAATGACGCAAGTATTTACAAAGGGCTCAGCAGAAGAGATAGCACATTATCACCCCTCCTGCCCTCGGAGGGGAGGGAGGTTTACTCTAAAGATTATCAAGTCAACTCCCAAAGGGTGAGGAAACCCAGACTTTCATGGCCCTGCACAGCTAGGTGCCCCGGGGAGGCCAGAAGGGGGTCCCACAGCATCACCACCAGAAACAGGAGCCAGAAGGGGTCAGCACAGCAGGTTTTTGTTTCAGAGAGGAACTGGATCCCAGTGTGCTAAGGGAATAGAAATCTTCTTGCTGAAGATGAAGTCCACGGAGGACCAGACACCACCGTCCAACAAGACTGCACAGAGGTCAGATTCCCTTTCAGGCTCAGAGGGGTGGTTGGCTGACAGATGAGGGTGACAACGTACAGGACCCCTCTGCCTTTGAACCAGGACCACACTGATCTTGGGGTGGTCTCAGCCAGGGACTAAGCAGGACTATGGTGCTAGAGTCTGGCTGTTTCTACCCGACACAGGACTCCTTCACTAAGCAAACCTGCCCTAGAGCTCACTGTCTGGTGGGAAGGGAAGATGTCAAGTCTGCATTGTCCCAGTCTAATGGCCCCCCACCCAATCCTGATGCTTCCCTTTTCCTTTCAAAGCCACTTCCTCTTCTCACTCTGTCCCAGCACTGGCTTCCCACAGGGTCTGGCGGACTCATCTCATGCTTCTATCCACCCATCCACAAGGAGTTCTCTTGTGACCCCTCCCTGCAAGAGCTACCACTTGAGAAAGGAGGGAAGAAAGAGGGAGGAAGGAGGGAGGAAGGAGGAGGAAGGAGATCCATGGTGGGGTAGAGCCTCAGGGGCCTTTTAGGGAATCGCAGGAATAATTTGGACAATTGAGAATCTGGTCTTACCCAGATTCTCCTCCTCCCTCTGAGTTCACTAGCCAAGCACGGCGTGGGGGGCTCTACCTTACTGGACGGAACACCTTCCCGGGGAGGCTCCCCTCAGGGAGGGCTCTCGTCAGATTCAGAGCAGGGTACCGTGTCAGTGACAAGCCGTGCCGAGCACACTCCTTGGGTGGAGATGTGTCCATGGTTTTCACAATCCAGGAATGCCAGACCCCACTTCTCATCACCCAGTTTTGTCTGACCTGGCCCCAAATTAACCAAAATGCCCTCTCCTGAGGCCCCAGAGGCAGACAGCATCCAGATGCCCCTGGTGCTACACCAGGAGTCTGAAGGACCATCTGGAGGACCGGCCAGCCTGGGCAGCTCTGGCTGAGGGGACTCTCAGAGGCAATCCATCCACATCTCTGGGTGAGAGCTTGCTCCTGTGACGTATGCTGTAAACATTCTAAGGCTGCCATTTCCTCCAAGATATACCCTAGTCGCTTCTTAGTTTCTTGATGTATAGCATAAGATAGCTTTAAGTGATGTTTGGAGAATTTAGTTATTAAAAGAATATGTTATGTAGAGAGAGTTTTTAAGTTGAAATTCAATATATATGTGCATTCAAACCAGGTCTCCCAGACCTCAGCCCAACTCTAACATCTAGCACTAACACCATGCCTCACCCAAACCTACGCTCCTTGAACTTGAGCCCAGGGACGAGAACATGTAACTGTTTCTCTATCCATTGACATTTTTGCAGGGCATCAGGGGCTGTCCATAGCCCAGGCTGTGACTCTATGAAAATATGTCTTAAAACCAAAGAAATAATGGTTTTGTTTTATTTTTACAGTGGGTGGGTTACAGAAAGCCAGGAGGAAATTCTGTTTTCTAGAATCCTTGTTTTACTTGGACAGAGAAAATGCCTCCCTAATGGGTGTCCTTGAAGGCAATCAAAGCCAAGAGAAAGCATTGCCAAGTTTCAAAGGGTAAATATTCCAGAAAGTAATATTTAGCAAATTATTTTCAGGAACGATGCCCATTACCACCATAATTATTCATTAAGGTTTGGAAGTCTTGGTCATTGTAACATTATAATAACATAGGAAACAGAATAAAATGAATGCATATGGTAAGAGGAGGAAAATCCTCTTTACAAGTAATACCAGTTAGGAATATACTATCATTTTAAAACAGTTCAGTTAAGTAAATTTAAAAGGCAAATATGTAAAGACCAGTGGTGTCTCAGTAGAGATCTCATTCACAATATTATAATTGTTATATACATAGAGACGAATTTGAGAAAATGTGCAACATGTAAATAAAACCTCAAAGATCTATCAGAAGTCATAAAAGACAATAAATTTGAGAACAGAAACATATTTCTAGATGTAAGGATGAATAATTCAAAGAGAATTTTTATGAATTTGGTAAAAATAATTTTGAAAATCATCTAAAAGAACAATTGGCTTAGAATATCAAAAAATAGTCTGAAAACTAAGACTAATGAGAAAAATATTTATAGTTCCAGCAGATATTAAATTATATTTTAAGAGAAATATTATAATATTAAAATATTGCTTAAAACCCAGAAGGGAGTTGAAAGAAATAGAATATGTATGACTTGATTAAAGGCAATCATATACAGAAATATAGTCAGTCATATATGGAATTTTAGATGACTAGTAGCCACATTTAGTAAAAGTAAAAAGAAATAAGTAAAACTAATTTTAATAATATATATATTTTATTGTGTTATGCTAGTCACCATAAAATATATCATTAGTTTTTGATGCAGTGTTTCAAGATTCAGTGTTTATATACAACACCCAGTGCTCCATGCAATAATATGTTTTACTTAATGCTATATATCAACGATATTTCAACATGTGGTCAGTCTAAAGAAATACTATTAAGATTCTTTACATTTTTCTTTTGCACTAAGTCTTTGAAATTTGGGCTATCCACATTGCCAGTGTTCAATAGCCACACATGGCTACTGGCTATCCCACCATTACAGCAAAGATTGTGGGGAAGGAATTTTATATATTATGGACAAGCATCAGGAAAACAATGGAGAAGGAAAATAGATATTTAATAAGAGTATGATGTCCTGATAATGGTTTGTAAAATCTAGAAATACATAAAAATGAAACCACAACATAGATCATCTGTTGCAATAAATTTTAGAAAAAGTAGATTATCAATTATTTTTAAAACCAAAAGCCAGCAGTGAGTTGAACAGTGTCATGACTTGGGTGGACCCGGGTGGGAGGCTCCACTGGATCCAGGACAAAATGGCCTGAGGAGGAAGGGAAGAAGGCAGGAGGTGACAGACACAATGGGAAAGATGACCCGTTCATCAGCAGGGAGGAGTCCAACAACCAAAAGGCAGAGAGGCAATTTCCAGAATGATCTGAAAGCTATCAGGACCCAGCAGGCCTAGTGGGGTGAGGCTGTATAGCAGAAGTTTCCGGGCCCAGGACCAATTTGAAGTCCAGAAGGGTGTTGGTCAGTGTTGGGTAATCTGTCTGCAGTGGACAGGGCCCCACCCATGGAAGCCCCACCAGAAAGACTGGAGCTTGTCCTGGGGAGAAGGGCTTGTGGAGTCAGCATGTCCCAAGAACTATCAGAGTTTTTTATGGCTTCAGTCCTAGAGGGATAGTAGGATAGTAGCCACAGACATACTGTTGAGTGGGAGAGCAAGGCAGAAGGTGAATGCCTTGGACAGACAGCCATGGGAGTGAAGGATGCTATAATGGACTAAACTTTGTTTCCTAAGTTTACGTGTTGAAATACTCATCCCAATTACCTCTGAATTTGACTACATTTGGAGATAAGGTCTTTAAAAATGTAATTAAGTTAAAATTAAGACATTAAGATGGGCTTTAATCCAATATGGCAAATGTTTTTATAAGGAGAGACAGGACACAGAAACACAGCGAGACAGCCATGTGAAGACCCAGGGAGAAGACATTCGTCCACAAGCTAAGGACAGAGGCCTTAGAAGAAATCAGCACAAGAAGACATCTTGATCTTGGACTTCCAGCCTCTAGAATTATGAGAAAATAAATTTCTATTGTTTAAACCACCCAGTCTGTGGCACTTTGCCCTGATAGATGCAGAAACTAAAGACTGCACCAGTGAGAGCCCCCAGCCCCAAGCCTGGTGCACAGTAAAGGAGTGTCCATGGGGTCAGCCCATAGGAGCCCTACCTCTGTGTCTTGGGCAAGCAACATTCCTACTGAGAACTGAGAATAAATATTTAACCTGGTTGAGAATACGGCATAGGGCATAAGGTAGGACCCAAAGCTAGGGTTGCCAGATGAAATGCAAGACATCTAGTTAAATTTGAATTTCAAATAGACAACAAAAATTTTTGTTAAATTTTATTAAACAATATTTGTTAAATTATTGTTAAATTATTTGTTAAATGTTAAAAATTTGTTAAATTATTGTTAAATTAATATATTAAACAGTATTTGTTAAATACTCCATGAGGCATGCTTATTCCAAAATAATTATTAATTGTTCATCTGAAATCCAAATTCATCTGGCCATCTTATAGTTTAACCTGTGAAATCAGATAGCCCCATTTAAGTATAAGGAAAAGGTCACAGGTCTAGCAAGAAGTGCAGAGGAAGACAAGGCAAGAGGGCTTGAGATAAAGTAGGCTGACCAGGAGGCGTGAGGAGGACTCACTAGGACTAACCCAGGCACATGGGGAAGGGGACTTTCCAAAGACTGAAGCCACAGACAGAATTGCAAGGAAACGTCCAATAGGCTTAACTACATCAATGCTTCATAACTAAAATGAAAAGAGATGAGGAAAAATAGTAGACTGGAGAGAGTTGGTATGGAAATGAATACTCATTTCAGTTTGTAAGAAAAATAACAGCATTTCGGTAGGCAAACAGGTCAAGGGTGTGAAGAAAAAAAACAAAAAACAAAAAACAGAAGGTCTACAGTTTTCATGGGCACCTGGGTGGCTCAGTTGGTTAAGTGTCTGCCTTCAGCTCAGGTCATGATCCCAGGGTCCTGGAGTTGAGTGCCTCTTTGGGCTCCCTATAGGGAGCCTGCTTCTCCCTCGCCTCTGTCCCCCTCTCTCTTTGTCTCTCATGAGTAAATGAATAAAATCTTTTTAAAAAAGAAAAGATCTATAGTTTTCATACAAATTTGTGGAAGTATAGCTTTTTTAAAAATAATTTTTACAGCCAGGTTTTTTTAAAAATTAAGGGTTGGGGCTCCTGGGTGACTCAGTCCATTAAACATCTGCCTCTTGATTTCAGCTCAGGTCAGGAGCCCCCATCAGGCTGCGTGCTCAGCGCAGAGTCAGCCTGTCCCTCTCCCTCTGCTCCTCCCCTTCTTGCACTTTCCTCTCTCTCTCTTAAAAAAATAAAATCTTTAAAAAAAATTTTTTTAAACCAAATAATAATTAAAAAAATAAAGCTCAATTTTCATCTTTTTAAGTAGGAACATAGTCAAATAACCAAAATACTCAGTGAGCATGAGACCGGGGTGTAGCCAGCAAGGCCCTTCTGGTGGTGGAGAGGGTCTCACAGCCTGCTCACATCTGCTGACCCATGAAACCACTCCTGATTATGTCCTCCGGGTAATCATTTAAAATAAAGAAGGAAACAATGATAAAAGATGGCGCGTTATTTCATCACCATGCCCATAAAATTATAAAAATGCTTGAACAATGACTGGAAGGAAATATGGTAAAATAAAAGCATTTTATGTGAGTATCACTTTATCTTTAAAATTTCCTCTTGGGTCATAAGCATATTCTTCTTTATAATGACACGTTTTAATGGGAGGCACAGTTCCTTTTTTGCTCACGAGGACTAGGGGCGAAGGCACGCCCCACGGGACCTCCACGAGGGCTGGGGGACCGTCTGCCTCTGCTGGGTCTGGACATGCACGGGGACCGACTCCAGGAGACTTCCTGTATTTGTCGTCGGCTTCTGCAGGGCTATTGCTGGCCATCCAGGTCTTTGAAACAGCTACTGAAAGCTCTTAAAGATTTCCTTGGGCCAAAGGTTCAATGGACTATGGGCCATTTTCAACAAATAAATGTTTCCATTGAATGAGACAGCCATTGTTAATGCGATCCATGTGTTCACTGGAATCCTAATGTTCTCCAGCGGTGTCCACACTGTGTTCTCCCAACTAAATAGGTTCCTGCGCTGACAGTCTTTGTATGGTCTGCGCTAATAAGTCTTTGTTAACATTACCCAGCTCCCCAACATCTAGGACAAGGGAAAGTGGGGTGCTGCCTTATCCCCGAAGTGTGTGTGCTTTGGTGCTGGGGTAGATGGTCATCAGAACTGGCAGGAGAAAGACACTTTGCTTTGGGTCATGTAAGTGGATACTATCACTGTTTCGGGGAGATCCTAAAAAAGCAAAGAATTCATGTTAATGTCAAAAAGTGTTGGACTGGGGCGCCTGAGTGGCTCAGTGGGTTAAGCCGCTGCCTTCGGCTCAGGTCATGATCTCAGGGTCCTGGGATCGAGTCCCTCATCGGGCTCTCTGCTCAGCAGGGAGCCTGCTTCCCTCTCTCTCTTTCTCTCTCTGCCTGCCTCTCTGTCTACTTGTGATCTCTCTCTGTCAAATAAATAAATAAAATCTTTAAAAAAAAAAAAGTGTTGGACTCTCCTGAGATTCACGAAGTTTTTCTCACTGCAAATTCATCCACAGCAGACCCTTGGTGTGTTAGTCTGTCTGGGCCTCCATAACAAAGGACCACAGATGGGGGGTGGGGAGGGGCTTAAACAACAGAAATTGGCAGTCTCACAGTTCTAGAGGATCCAAAGTCTGAGCTCAAGGTGTCGGCAGGGTGGGTTCCCTCTGAGGCCCCTCTCCTGGGCTTACAGATGGCCGTCCCCTCCCCATGTCCTCACAACTCTGTGTGTGTTTGCGTCTTAATCTCCTCTCCCTATAAAGAGAGGAGAACTAGCCGTCCTGGCTTTGGGCTTACCCTAATGGCCTCATTTTAGCTTAATTACCTCTTTAAAGACCTGTCTACACATACAGTCACCTGGGGGTCAGGACTTCCATGTAAGGATTGGGTGAGGATTGCCCACCTCAGCCCACAATGACGTGTGAGGTCAGTGGGGACCTTCTCCCTTGTTGGCTCAAAAATGCATAGAAGCCCATGTGTTTCCAAGGGATCCCAGGTGTCCAGTAAGGAGAGCCATCAGTCCTAAGCTAACCACCCAGATAAACGTGCCCGAAGAATCTGACTGACCAGCCTGGGGCGAGCGGCTTAAGGGCGACACTCATTTCCTCTTGGCATTCCTGAGATTCCTGTCTCAGTCTTGTGATGGCCTCTGAGTGGGGGAAACCTAGTGCTTACAGGTCTCTGTGTGAGTCCTGTCCCTGGTGCCAGTAAGGAGCGGGTCTCCACTAGGTGGCTGTGGGCCCCTGAGGGCTGGGGGAAGTCTCCCTGCCTGGGCACCCCTAGTCCCTTGGGTTATAAGTGTCTTTGAGCCAGGCCTTGTTCGTAGCCTGATGCCACCTCTCTCTGACTTTTGGAGAGGGCTTGAAGCCGCATGAGCCCTCAATCCCCTTTCCTTATTCTGCCACAGTGCGTCTTAGTGTGGCCAGTGAGGGCCAGGCTGCCCCAGCACACGGCCTTACTCTGATTGTCCTCCTGGCCGCCTGCTCAGAACTTGTTCTCTGCCTTCTGGGTACATGGGATGTGCCCAGCATTGCTAGAGGCTGCACCCACTTTTGGGGGTTCCCTAATGGCTGTTAGGATAAAATGACACCATTTTTAATGCAAGTTCGGGGTCTGGATTCATTGGCTTCCTGTCCTTTTCATGTGCTTTATCTTTTAGCCATGAAGCACGGGGGTGGCAGGAGAAATCTGTTCAACTCTTGCTGGAACCAATAGGAAAAAGCATGCATTTGATGGTCTACACACAAGTCATTTGGGTCTGCAGCTCCCCTCCTCCCCATCAGGGCATGAGGCTGGCCCACCTCCATAGTGAGCGTATCCGTAGTGCATGATTGGGCTTTACTGTGTCTCCCACAGCATGGGGAGGGGTGGCCCAGCATGCAGGCGGGAGGACACCGCAGGCGGTGTCCTCCCGCAGAAGATGGACAGCCAGCTCTGTAGCTGGGGCTTATTCTGTAAAGAGGTCAACAGATCTTATGCAATATTTGCAGCTGGGGAAGGGATTCCTAACACGCGGGAAGGAGCACAGCCCTTGGCCTGTGAGCATCGTGGCCCAGGATGAGGCATCTGCCCCCTCGGAGAGCATGTGTATGGTACCAAATGAAGCCAGACCTGTCACGAGCGCAGTTGAGCAAGACCGAAGGAAATTATCCAGGAACCAAACTGAGCGCGCAGACGAGTCAAATGGAATTTGGCTTCTAGCCTCAGGCAGCCCCAAGACACTAAATATGGCACCAGAGCCTTCATTCCCTGGCCTGCCTGCAGCCCTACCACTGATTAAAAACAACCGGGGAGGGGCGCCTGGGTTAAGCCTCTGCCTTCGGCTCAGGTCATGATCTCAGGGTCCTGGAATCGAGCCCTGCATCAGGCTCTCTGCTCGGCGGGGTGCCTGCTTCCCTTCCTCTCTCTCTCTGCCTATCTCTCTGCCTACTTGTGATCTCTGTCTGTCGAATAAATAAAATCTTAAAAAAAAAAAAAATGGGGAGCCTCCGATTATCTGTATTGGATGGAGTATAGGCTCTGAAAGGATCCATAGAATTGCTCCTCATTCAAGTGCAAGACAGTGTGACTAGCCACAGGCCGGTAAGATTTCACATGCAGGGCTTGCGTTTAGAAGTATAAGGATTTTCTGGATCACTGACTTCATGGGGTTTTGCTCTGTTTGCTTGGTCACTAAGCATCGCAATTTCTAACATGAACTAGTACTGGAGAAACAGGGCGGTGGAAGGAATTAAAGATCCTCTCTTGGCAGAAGGACCAGGAAGAGGTGAGAGTCGTAGGAACAAAAAGAAGGACGGCGGGGGAAGGACACGGGGAGCTCATCACTTCCCCTGGATCCCACTCGGCTGGGAAAGCTGGCTGAGAGAGTGGAAGGAAGTTATGGAAGGTGATGCCCCAGGGAAAAGGGGTAAAGGGTACATGGACCTGTCTCTGTCATCTTTTAGAGCTGCATGTGAATCCTCAATTATCTTGAAATTAAAACTTTGGTTTCAGAGCAGGCAGCAGGTGTGTGGTCCCTGGGCCTGCCCAGCACAGCACACCTGAACAATCCTTGAGTCCCTGTTGCCTTAGGAGGACAGGGTTTTGGGGGTGCAGTAGAGGCCAGGCCTCTCTGCAGCCCCATGTCACTGGCTTACCAAATGGATGGGGGCTGTGTTGTTCTGAAAGCCATGTTACTGCCCTATGCCTGCTCCCACCTACACCTGCTCCCACCCTATACCTACTCCTGCCTTACACTTGCTCTAGGCCTACACCTGCTCCCTCCAACACCTGCTCCCACCCTACACCTGCTCCTGCCCTACACCTGCTCTGGCCTACACATGCTCCTGCCTACACCTGCTCCCTCCTACACCTGCTCCCTCCTACACCTGCTCCCACCCTACACCTGCTCCCACCCTACACCTATTCCTGCCCATACCTGCTCTAGGCCTACATCTGCTCCCACCCTACACCTGCTCCCACTTATACCTGCTCCTGCCCTACACCTGCTCCTACCCTAGAGATGGTGCTGCCCCAGAGATCCTCACCTTCACATCTTTGAAAAGAATACAGAAGTTTGGGATGCATCCACCTAGACAGGAGACACAGATACCAAGACCCCAACTCTTTAAAAGAAGGAAAATGACCCCAGCATAACTATATGATCTATAGTAGCAGTGTTTCCTCAGGCTTCCAGATTTGGAGTGAGATTTTGGAATGTGAACAGTAGCAAGGGTTGATCCAGTTTGGGGAAGACCCCAGCAAGGACAGTTGTGGCTCCAGAACCACTGGGTTTGAATGAATGAATGAAGGAATGAATGAAAAATGAACAAATGAACAGGAAGCCGTCAGCACTGCATGCCCAATTCTAGACTAGAAAGGTCTTTTCACAGCTCTGTGATCTCTGGATCATTCCTGTTTTCCTCTAACTTGGGCCTCTGTGATCCAACTATGCTTTTCAGCAAATGCTTCCCGTCAGGTGGGAGACGAGTGCCCTGCCCCTGCTGTTGACGTCTCTTACAAGCAGGGCGGGGACCTTCAAGAAGGAATCCCTTCTGGAATCCATTCTTGCTGGCAGGGATGTCTCCATACTAATTCTGTAAAAAAGAAAATAGCCGTGTTTGGCAGACATCTCCCAAACCATGAATGCTAAAGCCTAACTAACTGTTTTTGACAGTGGCGCCACTCAGTTCCTGGGGATACTTTTCACCACTAACCTGCCCAGCAGATCCCAGCAGACCCCCCACCCCGGGGATCAGGAGCAGAGAGGCAGTGGCTCTTTCCAGAGGGGTTTCTCTAAAGCTGAGATGGGTCCCAAGGGACACCGGCTCCCCATTTTCTGGGATACATCACTCTCCCAGACTGCTGGAAACGTGACCGCAAAAAAGGGTTCACCCTCTAAATGTCCAATGACATTTGCTGTCAATCTGAGGAGTGTTGGCCAGGGGTCGGTGTTGGTCCGGCTGGGCAACAGTGTAGCAAATCCAAGGTGTCCTGAGACGTGAATGCAGAGGAATGTCATTTCTTCAGTTTCTTTACTACTAATCCTCCCTTTATGACTCCATTCACCAGATTTGGGGAAAAATAGCTAAATGTTTATTCTTTTTTTGTGCTTACTCCCATCTGATAATTTCCAAAATTGCTTTTGTCTGTCCCGGAGCAAAACAAAAAGGCTCTGTTTCTTGGCAGCTCCCTCCCCACCTGCCTCTCTCTGATGTCCTTCCCTGTGCAGGGAGCAAGACTGCCTGCCTGGGGAGCTTGTGCTGGGACCGAAGCCTTGAGGTGCTTGCCTGCGGAACTTTCCAGTAGACGGTGACCTCGGTCCCCGGGCTGCTGCTGGTCTTGCTGGCATTTCCGACTCCCATTGCTGGTGTGAAAGGCAGGCTGGTCCTCTTCGGTGGGGCAGAGCTCTCGTGGTGCCTCCTGGTGGCCTCAGCTGGTTTTTGAGAAGCTCTAAGACCCCACTTCCTGTTGTAGGACTTTGGCTTGCAGACATCACAGGGCTGCACCAACAGAGGCCAGTCCTGGGCTGCCCCAGGTGCACGGGGGAAATGTGGCCTTGGAAAGACCGAAGTAAGAGATGATCCTGCAAGACAAAGGGTCAAGAGGCCAGTGGTGTTCTTGCTAGAGAGCCGTGGTTCTCAAAGTGTGGTCCCTGGAGCCTCACATCACCTGGGACTCAGCTAGACAGGCAGGCTCTCCCTCTCCTGGATCAGAAACTCCGAGGATGTGGGTTTTAAGAGGTCCTGCAGTGGACTCTGATGCACTCCAAAGTGTGAGAACAGGAGGAAAATGTGCCTCCCTGGGTAGTCATGAGCTGGGAAAATATGAACTTGTAGTCAATTACTTTGTCCCTTTGATTTTTGTTTTTAGGTTCAGAAACTATGTTTCATCAACTTGAACTACATAGCAAGGGGACAAGTTTTGATCAAACACTTTTCTGCCCCTTATGCTCTATTGAACATCACCAAGGTCAGGAACTGCGGTGTTAAACACTTTCCTACTGTTGGTTTAGACGTCGGGTCCCAGGGAGCTTCAGGCCCCTCCCAGGAAGGAAGGTGGATAACCCCATGGGGGTTCAGAGACATAGGGCTGGGGTGAAATCTATAAATCCATTACCAGAAAGTCCCAACACCCCATCTGTTATAAATGAACATGCCTTTTTAGTGACAGAAAGCCTCTCCTTGAGCCAGAGGTTGAGAGGGTCAGTGAGAGGAGGGCGTATTATTGAAATCTATGTCTTTCCAAAGCACGGCTGTCAGTATTTTGGGCAGCTCCTGAAGGCTGGTCTCCACCCAAACCAAGGCCAGCCTGGAGCCTAGGTTTCCTGAGCGGTTTCAGCATGATTCCAGTGCCTTTGTCTCCAGGCTGGGAGCCCACTGTGGAGTAGAGATGCCTCTGAGTGAACCCATCTTACCCGTCCCTGCTGTGTGCCCTGAACTGGGCTCCTGCTCCCAGAAGCCTCCATAACCCCTCAGTTGGAGAGGAGGGCATACCTCTGTGCCCATTTTCCTGGTGGGGACAGTGAGGCTGAAGCTATCCCTGACTCTGACATGAAGGATGTTCCCTAGCTCTGCACCATCAGGGAGTTCTTCCCAGCTCCTTCTAGAGGAGCTTTAGGTATAATTCTGCTTGCAAAAAAACCAATGTTTTGCAAGTCAGCTTCTGTATCTTAGGTGTTAGATATTTATGAGGATTTAGGAAATGGATGATCCTTCTGGAAACAGGTGCATCAACAATACCGTGTCCCTCCAGAACCTGATCAGTGGAGGACTTGAGGAGGCAGAGGGACCTGTCACCAGAAGATCCAAGATTGCTTTGCAAAAGAGACTGCCTTCTAAATGTGGTTTTCTTACAGATTGAAGCTAAGGCACCCACACTTCCTCCCCGGTCCTTCTGAGTTCTGAGCAAGCGTGCACTTTTGTACAATACGCAGCTTGAGTTAGGTGTGTCTTCTGAGCAAATAGTTGACCTCACCACCTCCCCAGCAGCTCCCCCCAACCCTTTCCAGCTCCTCCACCCCCTCACAGGCCTAGCAGACTCAGGTCCACCAACTTTGGCTCCAAGACTTGGTAGAGGGGACATATTCTGAGGACAAGAAGCTTCCAGATGGTCAAAAAGTTTACTGTGCTGCTCAGTTCCCAAGAAACTGAGTACTTTCTAGCACCCAAGCCTCAGGATCTGAATTGCAGGCCCCAGTACCCACCGGTGGCCTCCCTTACCTGCTACACCTACTTCCTTTCAGGGGTGGTACCCTGGGACTCCAGCCTGTAGGGGCCTCCATGTGAAGAGAGTTGCCAGGCACAGCCTCCGGTCACAGGATGTCCCCTGGCGCCCTGCCCTCACCCCAACCCCTGTGCACTGCCGGCAGAGAAGATAGACTTAGCTCTTCCTGTAAAAGGCCCCCTCTGTGAAAACGCCACTTCTTCAGAAAACGATGTGTTCTCAAAATCTGTCCGTGCCTGTTCTCTGCATCGTCACTGGATGTAACCGTGGGTAGCAGGGGGATTTATTTTACTCTGCATTGAGCCATTTATTATATTAAAACAAACATATACTACTTAATAGGACAAAAGTGCACACATTGTAAAAATAAAATCAAGACAATTTCAGCTTCTCATGGACTCTCCTGGTTTTTTCCGTAGCTCCTGGCATCACTCTCAGGCTCTGCCGTTGGGATATTGTGAGCGGAAAATGTCAGAGATGGACGCCTACAGGGACCAAAATACACACGGGAACCACCCTCCCTCCTTTAAGACCCCATTTATTAAGCCAAACACAAATGAACCTCCTGACACTGGCCTCCCCCTCCTCCCCTCACCTGCCCCTCACTCCCTGCTCCTTCTTATCCTCAGGAAAGAGCTATGGGGATGTCTTCATGGCCTTCTCACCGTCCTGGCGGGAAAACAAAGTTCCAGCTGCTGTCTTGAATTTATCAGACTGCAAATCATTTTCTGCTTCTGAGGCTTTTCTCTCCAGGAAGGTGGAAGGCTTAAAATCAACCAGGACAGGAAGATGCCCCCTTGCAGCCAAGTTCTTGGCCTCCCTTGTGGAGACCAGCGGGGCTGGTGGGGTGGTGACGCTCAGCCACAGAAGGCCTGTACCTCTGCGCGGGCTGGCCTGCAAGAATGTTCCCTGGCCCGCCCCTTGCCCCTCTTCTCTACAGCTAATTCTTGGGAATCACCCTTTAGAACCACCACGGTAACTGTCACTCCTCAAAGTGTGGCCCCAGAGCCAGCGTCAGCATCACCTGGCAGCTTGCCAGAAATTCAGTGTCAGACCCTACCCCAGAATGACTGAATTGGAGTCTGAATTTCAATGAGGATTTGGGTACCTGTTAAAGTTTGCAAAGCATTGCTTCAAACCACGCTCCTGGAGGATGAGTGTTTCTTTTTTTTTTTTCCCCTGGGTATTCCCAGCCTCTAGTAAAGGAATGAGTGAGGCTGAGATCTGGGGTCAGGGCAAGCACTCTGGCTGGAGAGAAAACCTCCATCCTGCACATGCGTGCCTATCAGAGTGCATATCTACTTACCCACCAGGGTTTAGTGGGCACTTAGAAGAAAAATATATCAGCAGCTCTGACAACCTGCAAGGTTCAGGAATCTCTTGAATCCCTTTCATTTTGGTGCCCAGGTCATCTAAGTGGAATTCAAACTCAGATTAGCAAAAGGAGGGTTTGGGCAGGTGTGTTTGCACATGCCCTTCCTAGAAAAAGGGAGGCGTGGAGAACGACTTTTCAAACTGCCCAGGCATTGACTCGCCTTAGGGAACAGACCGCGTCTTGGCCGTCTGAGTCCAGACTTGGAGTTCAGTTTTCTGTTAACACCTTTTCCATCCTTCTGGTGTTGTTGTTAGAAGTTCTTAAACCTACGAGCCTTTTCTTCCCTGAAAGCCAGGACAGATACTCATGAGACAGGGGAAAGTGGTGGTGTGCTTGGTCATCTGCAGACTCACCTCTATGCGCACTCCTGATTATTTGCGGCATGAAGCCCCGCTCTCTGGGACAAGCGTGGACTGCCTCGGACAGTTTAGCTGAGGGATGACGTATAAGACAGATTAGCACATCTGGTAAATGACGCCCCGCATTGGGTGATGAGGAACGTTTTCATTTAAGCAGATGTAACAAAATCCTCCTCACTCCCCAAATGAAATATTCCATAAAGAAGGAGCGACTTCATGCCTTGATCACCGTGCACTGATTTCACATTGGTGCCCTCCAGTGAGGGCAGGGGTGAGGGGGGTTCAGCTTGATAGAAAAGTGGTATGGCCAGGAGTCTCCCGGAAAATGTCTTATAAAATACACACATGGGTAAGGCAATGCAAAGAGCCCATTAGTATGTGTCAGGTTACTGATAGAGCCCTGAGTGCTTCCCCAGCCAGGGCAGGAGTTGGCGGAGTGCAAAGGGGCCCCAGAAATCCTGCAAACCGAGCGGTGGGTGGGGACTCCCGTTCACATTCACATTCCTCTGATCTCTTCCCTCCCCCAATGTGGTCCCAAAGTATTTTTTCCTGAAATGTGAGTTTTCAGGGCAGAGTGGAGGCCAGGGCGGGGGGCGGGGGGCAGGGGTTACCAGACGGGAAGATATTTTTCTGTGTTCCCGCAGGGAGGCGGAGATTCAGCTCTGCTCCTTCTTACCAGCCCCACCAGCCCGGGAGGGGCTCACTCTGAGCTTGACGCAGCCCAGTCCTGCCTTGGAAACATCTGCCTCTTGCCCTTTGTCTTCCCAAATGCCCCGGGGTACCACGTGGGCCTGCACAGCTCTGGGGTCCATTGTGTCTCCCAGACCAGAGCAGCAGAGGTGAACCCAGGAACGTACCCCACTTCATTTGTTACTAAAGCTCACTCTAGGGTCCTGAGTGAGGGGTGGCTGAGCTAGGTCCCCTGTGATGCTTTTGTTTTCCAAAGGAAAAAGGGGGCTTGCTCAAGGTCAAGGGGGTGCTCCCTCCTGTATCTCACTTTTCCTCTACCTTTCCCTTTCCTCTGCCAGCCCGCACCTTCACAGCGCACTCAGGCAGAGGCTTTGAAGGGTACAAAGTGCTTCCCCCGGGACAAGGGACCCCTGGGGCAAAGTCTCCGTGTTTTGGGGTTATTCTGTCCTGGGGGCGAGGCACAGCCTTTACATTCCGCCCTCCATACCAGGCCTCTCCTGCTTGGGCTTCACCCCAACCTCCACAGAAGACCCAGGTCACTGAGATGGCGACTGACTCTGCACCGGCCTAGCTCAGCCGCTCCTGGTAAGAATGTGGGTCACACGTCCACCACCCTTGAAGCCAGCAGGCCCAGGTTCTGCCCACAAAGCCACAAGCAAGTGCCCCTCCCCCTGCCGTGGGGTCGGGTCCCCAGGGCTGTGCCTGCTTCCTGCAGCCTTGCCCCCCCGTTAATCTTTAATCTAGATCTCACTGACCCCCCTGAGGTCCTCCCGAGCCTCTGGCCTTAGCCACTAGCTTTGCAGAGGTCGTGAACTTCCCATTTCTCTCCCTCATGACCTTGGGCCAGAGCTGGCCTCCGACCACACGTTTGGACCACACAGCTGTGATTCCATTACCACCGTTTTTCCTCATTCCAGGCTTGGCGGAAGTGGGTTCTAGGTCTGGCCCCTCATGCCCACTGCCCCACGCCCACCTGACATTCTTGTGACAGGACCCTTCTGTCTGGAGTATGGGCTGGAAAGCCTTAAGGTTGAGAAGTGATGGCTTCTTCCAAAATCAGAAAACAAGTAGAAAGAATGAACAAGAAAACCCTTTTCCTTTCATATCTGCTTCATGGTGGAGAGATGGCATTTTCGCGTGTGTGAGGTTGGTGCGTGTGGTGTGTGCATGTGAGTGAGTGTGCATGTTTGTGTGTGAGAGTGTGTGAAGGTGAGCTGTGTGGTGTAAGTATGTGTGTGAATGTGTGTACGAGTATGTGTGTGATGTGGGGGAGTATGACACAGAGGGCTTTGAAGACAAGGTAGGATTTCAGAAACTACTTGCAGGAAGAATTACATAGTTGGGGAGAGGGCAGGGAGAGAGGGAGTGACAAAAAGAGGGAGGGAGGGACAGAGACTGAGGGAAGAGTGGGACAGGTATGCCCACATGAGACTCTTTTCAGGGCAGAGTTGATTCAGAATTTTCCCACCTCCTGGTACAATGAGTCTGTCAGGCCAGGACTTCTTCTGGTTAAGGTCCCATGCTGGTTAAGGACAGGTGTGGACTGCAGGACTCTCATGAAAGTTCCTGAACCTTCGTTACCAATAAGCTGTGCCAGGCTTCTAACCAGTAACAGTATGTCTCCAGGGCCCTGGGTCTTAGGGTGGAACTAGCATTGACTTGGTCCTCCCTCCCCAGACCGTGAGCTCCTCCAGGGGCAGGTAATCCCTAGCCGCTTACACTCTGGGTTTTGTCTGTGTCCAGTGAATCCATGTGGTTAAAGGGGTATCTTGCTGTCCGGCAGGCTCTCTCCCTCTCGCTTGGGCTGGCCAGAGTGGGACTGCATCTCTTTCTTTTCTATCTACCTGACTCCTGCCACCCCTCAAGCCTTGAGGCTGATGGGTATAGCACAGATCTGACTGAATATCTAGGAGCCAGAGGGGAATCCTGTTGCAGGTTCCCCAGCATCTTAAAACACTGGAACTTATTCGTTTAAAAAGCCATCTGGCTAGTTCCGACGCTCACACTCCATCCTGGGCCTTGGATTCTCCCTCCTTCGCTTGCCTGACTGTGAGCCTGACACGCCTGCTTGTTCTGAATGCAGAGGACCGAGCTTCAGCTTTTTTCTCTTCATCTTCTGGTAATCCACAACCCCAAACAAAGACAAGACTAAGAGGAATTCCGCTCTCAGCCGCGCATTTAAAAATATTCACCCCGATCCATTTACTCACAGATGCCCTGACACTCAAATGAGACCCCACGTGATTTCAGGTCCACAACTACCCTGTCTGCACTGCTTGTGCCCAAGGACTGGCCCCTCACCTTCTCTTTCCTGTGTTGCTCCATGATTCGTGCAGATGAGTCCTACCGGAACCTCAGAGTCCGTGAGACTCTTCAGCTTTCCATCTCCATTTGCTGGGGTGTCAGATTCTGAGAACAAGGGGTCCCATGTCTCTGGGGGTCCAACTGCTACAGTCACCTACTCCACCCAAGCATGGAGCGCATGGAGATGGAGGAAGGAGGACAGAGTATGGAGCACAGTGGGTTGAGTGAGGCTCACGGAGCTGGGAGGCTGGAGTGTGGGGTGGGAGGACCGAGCACAGAGCGTGGAGTGTGGGAGGTGGGGCACAGGCTCTGCACAGGTGTTTCTGGCAGAACATCTTCCTTCTTTCCTCTGCGCCTCAGTGAGGGTCGTGTTAGAGACCCCCAACACACATGGCTTTCATCTGGAGGCTGCCTCAGGGGAGGCCCCTGATCATGAGCAGTCCCTTCCATCACCTGCCATCCCCCGCCCTACACTCCCTGCCATGAGCAAGTGGGATTTTTCTATTTCCCCATTTCAGGGGATGGATCTGGTCAGACAGAAATGTCAGGGATGACCTGGAAAGAGGGCTGGACTGGAGATCAAGAGAACTGGATCCAGGTGCAGCTCAGGCACAGGCCAGTGCACCAACCCTCTCCCAGTCACCTCGTTTTGGGGGCTCTGTTTCCTCATTTGGCTAATAATAGTTTGAAATAACTGGATGGCTCTGAAAGTATCTTCAATACGCAATAAAAGGCGTTTTTTAGCAAGCTGTGCCTGTTGAAAATCAGGGACTGCTTCCGACTTTTCCATGACCTCCCTGAAGTCCTACTGAGATGCTAGAAGGTTCTAGAACTTTCCCCTTTGACTCTGGTGAATTCAACTCCCCTGATGTCACGATGTCCCCCTGACTTCGGGTGATTCTTTGGCATATGGAATGTTCTGGCATCTGCTGTTTTTACTGCAGCTGAGTTGCTCTGTGGTGCACAAGCAGCGTATTGTTTTGTTCTTGACTCTTGAATCACAGTCAAGAGTTTCAAATGGGATAAAATAAGATAGTCCCAAGGGGGCTGTTGTTCAGCACCAACACCCTCAAGCCTCTGGGTGTGTCTGTCATCGGTTCTCCTATTGACGTCACGGGCTGCCACCCCAGCATGTATTCTCTGCCTTGCTCCGGGAGGGGGTCTTACAACTGAACAGGAGGGAGTCTCCACAGAGCTGCCCCTCCAGTGCTTTCTGTCTCTACAAGTTTTAATTGGGTACCCAGAGGCCCAAAGATGATTTCTTCTCAGTAATGAAAGAACCTCTAAAGGGACAGGCCTCCACCCCCCCCCCCGGGGATCCGAATGAACAAGAGTGTGAAGGAACTCCTTTAGGAATGAAAGTCAGTGTACTGTGATCCCCAGGGATAAAGAAAAGAAGTTTAGGGTTATCCCTGCGTATGGAAGACAGCAAGACAAGTCCCCTCTGTCAGGGAATCATCATGCATCCTGCTTTAGGAACTGACCAGCAACTCACTTTCCATCAACAGATGGTTCAAACAAACCCAGAGATTAGGTCTAGGGAAAATCATTTTGAAATATAAGTCACAGTAAGTGAGAAATTCTATGTGAAAGTGATTCACACAGTACTCAACATGTGGTAGGAATCCCATAAATATTAATTTTTTCTCCCATGTAAAAATTATTAAATGAGGCACTTTGTAGCATAAAGTGGCCCAGTAGGGAAGTGAAAGGTTGTGTGGGGTATTTGTTTCCCAAGATGGGATCAGATAGGACTGCTACCCCACAGGCTTCTTTGCAATGTGACCCTGTTGTGCCCCTGTTATGAAAGAGTCCCTTTCTCCTTCCCTTGAATCTGGGTGGGCCCTGTGAGCTTTCTTGACCAAGACAATATGGTAGAAATAGGATCATGTAACTTCCAAGCCTGAACCTAAAACATCTCCAGTTTCTACCTTTGACTCTTTGAGAAACCTCACTTTCCTGAGACCACCATGCTGCGAGGAAGCCCAAGCTAACCAGCAAGAAAGAGCAGCCACGTGGTGGAGGACCAGGTGCCTGACCTGGGATTGAAGCCCACTAAGACCTTCCAACCCATCCCAGGTACCCACTAAGTCCAGCCTAACCACTTATCCTGGCCAATATCACAGGACACAGACTAACCTCCTCATCAGAATCTCTGGCCCACACGATCAAGAATAAACAGAATGATGATTGTTTGAAGCCATTAAATTTATTACAGGTGGTATGTGACTGAAAGCAGGTCACATCTAACTGCTCATCTATCCCTAACATTCCAGCAACCATGGGCAGGGTGTCCAAGGACTGATCCTAGGGAAGACACTTTGGCACATCAGTAAGTCTGGAAGCAGGCAAGTGAGGTTGGTAAGACACCAATACAATACAGTCAGGCCACAGGCTCCTTCCTGTTTCCCCCTCTGATTCTTTTTTGTTTTTAAAGATCTATTTATTTATTTTAGAGGGGGAGGGACAGAGGGAGAGAAAGAATCTCAAGCAGACTCCTCGGCGAGTGTGGAACCTGATGTGGGGCTCAATCCAATGACCCTGGGATCATGACCTGAGCAGAAACCAAGAGTCAGATGCTCAACCACATGGGCCACCCAGGCACCCCCCCTCCTCTGGTTTTTGGGTGTGGCATTGGGCCCCACGCTCCCTGGATGGGTCCACCACCTATGTAATCTGCTCACACTTCCAGGCAGGAAGGAAGAGAGAAAAAAGGACAACTCTCTAAGGAAAATTCCAGTTCAGTCTGTCCCTTTTCATCAGGAAAATAACTTTTTTGCTGGAAGCTTCACCTGCCACACTGCTGATGAGGTATTCTGGGCCAGAATGAGGTGGGGAATCTATCTTTAGCAGCAGGAGGTCCTCCAGTATAAATTGGCTTCTCCTGGTCAGGAAAAGGGCACGAGCCTGTAGCAGGTGTTACCAGGTATCTACTGGGGAGACAATCGGCAGCGTCCACAGCAATCAGAAGGTTAGTGGGTTGAAAAGATCTTTGGACAAGAAGAAATATGGTGGCACATGCTGGATGGGCATTGACATGTGCTTCTCTCTCTCCTGGGTCCTTCTGCATGGAAGGAGAAGATTACGCATGTAAATATCCTACACTACATATAATCTATATATGCTAGAACGTATTTTATATAATTCCATACCAGGATATACATACCTTATAGAATATAATATATAAGATATTATATATCTTGTATATATATATATATATACACACACACACACATACACACACACACTAATTACAATTTAATGTTTGGACTTTGATGTTTGAGTTGAAGCTGATTCTCTGATTTGCCTTGCCCAACATCCTCTCCAGCTCCAGTTAATACGCCTTTTGCTCCACAGAGGCTCAAAGCTAAAAACTATCCTTCTCGGACACCCTTGCAGCAGGGGTTCTGCTGTGACTTAGTCTGTGCTGATCAGGAACACTCCAACACAAACATCAAATTATAGCTGAATGTCTGAAACTAATATCATGTTATATGTCAATGATACCCACCCAAAAAAGGGAGTCCTCTTTTGGAGAGTGCATTTGCAAGTGAGTTGAGTGGGAGGGAGGCAGGTCATGAGGCACCCCAAGCAGCACTGGAACCAAGGTTCCCCACTTGACAGACAGCTTGCTGGGCAGCTTCCTGTCGTAGGAGCTGTTCCTGGAAGCTCACCTGTCATTATATTCTCCAGAACCCTCATAAGTGTGCTGTCCATTCAACAACAGAAGTAAATCCTTTCTAAGCCAGCTGGAGTGACTCTGCTCTCTGTAATGAGGCTTGATCACAGGCTCCCAGAGCCCTCAATCCATCTCAGCATCCCCCAACCCCCAGCTGTGTGACAGGGGACAAGTTAGTTCATCTCTCCAAGCCTCAATGTCTTTTCTTTCAGATGGAGCTCCTGCCTGGGTGGATTGTAAAAATGCATGCAATGCTCTGCCTCACACCCAAGCCAGAGTGAATGTCCCACGTTAGCCCCTAGGACCTTAACTCCGAAGCTTTAGAGAAAGTGCAGTGGGAGGGGGTGCTGAATGAGGGATGTGACTAGAGACACGTCCTGATGGAAGCTGATGGAAGCTGATGGCCTCTTGGAATACAAGGTTTGAGGGAAGGCGACACACAGGCGCCCAAACTCGGAGCCCATGTTCATATCTGTCTCCTCGAGTAACCTGTAAGCCTCTGGGTGAGTTTCAGGCTATTTGTGTTTCTTTTAGTTTTTACTATAAAATCTGATACAGAGGAGTCTGAGTACGCCCTGGATAGAAACCTCCAAATGCTGAGAATGGTCTTGGAACAAGTACCCAGGCAATTACCATCCATGAAACACCATTCGTGCATCCTCGCTCTACCAACTGCAACTGTAGTGGTGATTGGGACAGTCACTGCCATTGTTTTCATAGAGTTTCCAATCTGGCATAGGAAACAGACCCTGGAAATTTCACACATGCTGATGGACATGTGTTAGGATTGATGTCACAGAAGAAGGGAGTGCAGTGGTGGTGAGCCCTCAGTCTGACTCCAGGGAGGGTTCTCCTGAAGAAGTCACATCTAGACTGAAGCCTGTGGTGGCCAAGACCCTGTGGTACCAAATGTAGTTCTTGTAGGGAACAGAAAGGAAGTCCATGCTGCTGAAGGCACTAGGGAGCCAAGGCAGTCTCCAGAGGAACAAGGCTGTGTGCTCAAGGTTGCCCTGGCAGCCTGTGCAGGACACAGAGGGAAGTGGAAGACAAGGGTTGGGTCATGGACCTGGGCCACCTCAGTGGGAATGGAAAAGCAGGGGAAAGATATTTTTTGCAGAGAACCTACAGATTTTGTTAAATATCCATATTTCCTTCTTGTGGATCTCCTCAGAAGATAAAGAAAGGTAAATGTAATCCTTTCATTAGCCCAACTTCTCCTTGGGGAAGGTTTCATGACCCAACTGTGGGTTTGAACAGCACCCCATGTGTGCCTAACAACACCTTGGATCCCACTGTTATTTGGTTGTTAATCTGTCTTAATCCCCAGAGAGACCTCAGCAGAGAAAGGATGCCTTCATCTCTGCACTATGATGCTGAATAACCAGTGTCCAGTAATTGGCTGTCAGCAGTAGGAACAACAGGGGGAAGAATTCTGTAGATGCTTATGGAATGAGACTGTGCACAAATGAGCAATACCCACAGACAAACCATAAGAGACTCTTAATCTCACAAAACAAACTGAGGGTTGCCGGGGGGAAAGGGGGAGGGAGAGGGTGGTTGGGTTATGGACATCGGGAAAGGTATGTGTTATGGTGAGTGCTGTGAAGTGTGTAAACCTGGAGATTCACAGACCTGTACCGCTGGGGCTAATAATACATTATATGTTTATAAAAAATTTTTTAAAAGAACAATACCCACATCTTAAGCAATATGGAGAGAGCCCATTCTCTTCAACTCTCAGAGGAGAGTCCTGTCAGTTTTTGATGACCTTTGAGGACAGGATGTCATAAGTAGTAAGAACTAGGACTCTCTGAGCCAAGTCCTGGGCTTGGTACTGCAGAGAATTCTTTGGGTGTCTTGGGTGCTTGGAGAGAAAGGGGCAGAGCTGAGATGCCAAGTAGGTGGGGCACTAGCTCCTCGGTTAAGATCCCAGGAGGCAGCCAGGGAAGGGGAAGGCGCCAGCTTTGGATCCTGGCCACTCCCCATACAAGATGATCTAGGGAAGGGCAATAGAATGTTAGTGACAATATTGAATCCATCTAGCTCATAGCAGCCCAGTCTCCCAGACCAGACAATATGTGAAAGAGCTTCTGAGTCCCATAAAGGTGCACTGACTTCCTAGTTAAAACACTGCAGAACTCACAGTGCAAGCTGAAACTTTCTAGTGGAATCACGCAGACTGCGTGTGTTGGTAAGGCTCAGGTAGGTGATACCAAGTAGGCTTCCTGGGAAAGGTAAACTTTGAGCAGAATTTAGAGGAAGGAAATGTATGAATTTGCAGAGAAGAGAGGGAATCCTTTTGTTCTTTAAGATTGCCTTAGTTATCTTGGCCCTTTGAATTTCCACATTTTTAGAGCCAACTAGTCAAATGCAGCAAAACAGACCCTGTTGGGGTTTGATTGGGATTTTATTGAATCTATAGGTCCTTTTAAGTAGGGCTGGCATTTTCACAACATTGGGTTTTCAATCAATGAACATGGTATAATCTCTCTTTTTACATCTAGGAAACACATTAAGTGAAGATTTGATCCCCTGTACTGTTGAGAATCTCTGAGAGGCTTATACTGAAGAATGAAATCACAAGTCCACCTGTACTCATGAAGACTCATGGTATCTGTTACCTTGAAGGGGGATCCTTGCGTCAGAGGGGATGAGGACTCTAAGAGCAGTGTCAGTGAGGGTCTGGTGAGCACCACATCTTATAGGTTAAAGCAACATGGTGCCAGGAGTCCAAACTCACAGCTTGCTGAGGGGCTGTCTATACTCAGCAGGAAAAAATACTATTTCTGTGCCTCAGAGTTATTTGGTATAAACAGCAACAGTCTCTATCTTGCTACTTCATGGGGCATTGGAAGAAATTAAATGAAATCCCCTCCAAATTACAGGATTCTATTCAAATATTAGAAGTCACTCCTGTTCCTATCACATACCCACTTCACAGGATTGCTGTCACAAAAGAGATGGCCACTTGCCCTCTCAGAAGATCTAGGATGGTAGGTACTAGAAATGGTTAAATAAATAAGATCAGTTTCTTCGAAAAGTAGCCCTCCAATGGTGACTATTTTTTTTTTTTTAAAGAAGGCATCCCTTAAAGAAAATTTAGCCTGGAAGCCATCTTTGACCCTTTCTTTACACCCACCTCCAGTCATCAAGTCCTTGTCCTTTGTAAGTATAACTAGTTGATGCATATCTTCCCATTCTTGATGCCCACTGCTCCAGTCCTGGCATCCTGGTCCAGGTGACCTAGCAAGCAGGGTCCAAGGCAGAATCAGGCAAGCTCGTATGACACCAGAGAGTATATTCCCTGGGAAACCACCATGAGCAAGGAGGGCAGTGACCCGGGGGGAAGAGAGAGAGAGAGAGAGAGAGAGACCCAGTCTGAGGGTGAGAGTATCACAAGATGACTTCCACTTGGTCACAAGTGTCCTTGATGACTCGTCCTTATGGGAGCATTTTCTGAAGGATCTAAGAATATTTAAGTGTGAGAACAATTCACTCTGAGGAAGGAAGGAGCAATCACTTCATCATCTGTTTCCATCCTCCCCTGGTCTAAAGTTCGTGCCATGAGACTAACTCCCCATGATTGGCAGGTTGCACATGTATGGACCCTGAGGTAGGAAGAGAGGTGGGCAGGGAGGCACCATAAGGCTGGACCAGTGTGATTTCTTGGAATCCAGGGCGAGCTGGTCAGAGTGGTGGCTGGTACAGAACAAGTAGCCAAAGGCCCTGGAAATAGATAAGGGACAAAAGAAGTTTCTGACATACCTGCTACTGTAATCTCTCACGTGGGTGACTTTAAGCATTTCCCAATGTCCCAGGCACTGGCTAATCTTAATAGACTTGTAAAGTATTTGTTGAGGGCTCTCACTGTCTCTTCCTTTAAAAATATTCCTTATGATGCACTTTCTACAAAGGGAATATTTCTTCCCTAAGTTCACCTATCATTCAAGATAGTAAAAAGAATTAAACCAAGACTTGATATGGAACCTAGAAACTGGATTTGAATCCTGTTCTGCTCCACACTTGCTTTGTGACCTTGCGTATCTCTGAAATTCATCCTAACTATAAAATGGGGACCACAGCGGTCCTCCCAAGTGAGCTCGGGTGAGCATCACTTGAGTGACTGTTGGACCACTTCACAGAGTATCGGGCACGTGGGAACCTTTGGTGAATGTCAGCGGTCATTAACAATGCAACCTTCAGTCATCATCACTGTCACCATAGTGGTCCTTTGTTTTTAGGTCCCTGCTTTGTGCTTGCTTCATCTACGTAAGAGAAGTAACAACGCCCTGTCTAAGGCTCTGCAAGAATAAGATGAGTCAAATTGGAGAACGAACTTTATCAATGATGGTGGCATCTGGGAAGATTGGGGGTCACAATTACTCTGATTCCCCTTATGATTCCCAAGCTCTGCATCATTCAAAACACATCGTAAAAAGGAAAAGCAAGAGAGAGTGGGTTGGATAGGGAAGGCTTGGAAGAAGATACCTAATAGAGAGAGAGCAACTTGTGTATGTCATGTTTCCCGGGAGCCTCACCTGCTCTGTCCCCAGGACAACCCTCCAAGGCAGGATTTATTAACCCCATTCTGCAAATGAGGAAAAGAAAGTGCAAAGAGATCACGGGATACACCCAAGAACACAGGACTAGTAAATCAGAGAGCCCGAGGCTGCGTTCCTCCCAGCCCCCGTGGTTCCCAGCCCAGCGGCCCTCTCTTGGCGTTGGGGGAGTTCTAACCTCTAGATTCAAACCATCACTTCTGCACTGTTTGAAAACCAGGAATTAATCCCCGGACCCATGGGAATGCTGTCCAAGTAGAGATAATTCAGCAGCACATCCCAGTGCAGAGTTTCTGGGCATGCCCACACCTACCTGGTTTAGAACCATAAGTCAATCTTTTAGCCACTAAGCTAAATTCCCAGAGTGCTCTTAAGATACAGAAATTCCAGCAGTAAATAGCAAAACTGTTAGAGCAGATTAAACTTGCCAAAGTGATTTGAACAGAGCTGAGAAAAATGGACCCCCTTGAAATGATACGCTATCAGCCAACAGTAACATAACCCTGGAAACGAACCTTTCAGTTTGTTATTCAACACGCAGAACACATGGTCAGAAGGAGACTCGGCCAAAATCTAGCATCCACAGAGGGTGTGGAAAATGTAAGCTGTACTTCATTTACTTTTCATCCTCCTGCTCTCCTTCCCGCTCCCCCTGCAATAAAACGATCGTGCGGGGAATTCCCTGATTTTGACATTTGAAATCTATGGAGTCTGCGTAGAAGGTGACAAATGATAGGACGGCCCCTTGTTAAGGATTGTGATCAGAAGCCAGGAGAGAAGCTGGGCGGCCGAGTGACAGATGAGGGGGAGTCGTGTAGGTTCGGGCAAGGGAGGCACGTGGGGGCATCCATTCTCACTCCATGTTTCTTGTAACAGCTTCAAAACAGAAAGCAAATGCTGTGGAGACTTTCTTTTTCTAGGGAACGTATACCTTTTAAAGAAAGATCCCAATCTGTGCTTATGTAGGTCAGTTTTCTCGTGAGGACTAAAGCTGTTAAGGGACGTATCACCCTGTCCACCCCATCCTGAAGGCCTCTGGTTTCCGGACAACCACACGAGCAAATACCACACCCTCTCCTCTGGCGTCTGTCCTCCCATCCATCTCTGGTTGTGAGGAATCACACACACTGAGGTGATATGGAGAGAGGGAGGTCGCCTTAGCTGAGGAGGCGAGAAAACGTAATCCTAGAGTCAGTTGGGTGATTTGTTGCAAAGTTGTTCGGACCCCCAGGACAGCACCCCGATGACAGGATACCCTGTGTCCCCCTTTCCAGCTTGTCTGTTGTGTTGTTGCTACCTGACTGCAGTTCCCATTGTCCCACCCCTCCAGGATGGTCTCAGACCACCCCCGGGATGACAGGACCATGTTTCAGTCTGGAAAACCACATCCTCTGGAATAGAGTGGTCTGGCTAGCCTGGCCCCAGGCCCTGGAGGGGGATTCTGAAGGGCTGCAGAGATGCCACCAACACAAAAGCTTTGGCTGGGGTGGGGGGAGAAGGCCCAGCCCCCACATCAGGAGTGGGTGAGTCAGGGAGCGTGGGGCACTGGCAGCAGGCTGGGACTGCTCTTCCCATCCTGGGGAGGGCAAAACCCAGGGGACAGGGAACAGCTGCAGGTCCTGAGCCTGCCCTTCCCTCCCCCACCCTCTCCTCCTGCCCAAGACAGAGCCTCCCCGTCTAGGGTCTGGGGGCTCCTGGGAGGGCAGAGTAGGGGGGCAGGGGGCCCATCAGTCGCAGGAACTTGGGTGCTGCTGAGATGGCCACTTGCTGTCGGGCCTTGGGTCCCTGGGCTGTGGGCTTGTCACCAGGAGAAGCATGATCTCAGTGGGCCTGGTTGAGCTGACACTCTATAAACCGGGTCCCTGCATGTGCCGAAGCATCAGTCCCACTGTGACAAATAGAGGAGCCACCTTTCTGCGAGGAGGCACTTGAATTTCGACTTCCAGTGAGCTGTGAAGAGAAGTTCGCTCCTGAAACCCTAGCTGCAAAGTTGGTTTGGCCGGACACATGGGCTTAGCTGGTGACACAGGGAGGCTGTGCTTTCCCCTGGAATTCCAGACACAGGAGAGGGGGCTTGAACCCACAACCTTAGACCCAACCCCCCGTTAGATTCAGAACGTCAGCCTCCTCAGGGCAAATGAAGCCGGTGGAACAGACCAGTATTGGCAAATAACTTCCTGAAAGACCAACACAGTGGCAGATTCAGGCTCTCTGGGGTCCGAATGGCAAACCCCGCCCAGGGATTCTTGCTCACAGAATACCTTTGTCAGGGAGCACTCACAACAACTTGAAATGACTGAGTCTCCCCACTGTTAGAGTTAGTATTTGCCTTTGAAGAAAGCAGGCGTCGAACCTTGCCGTGGGGGGATTCATCAGCACACCTGGGTGTTCTGTTGAAATCATGTCCTTCAACTGACACCCCTTAGAAAACGCGGGACCTCTGACTGTCACGGAAAAAAACATCCCCCAGCCCAGCGTGGCAAGACAGCATTTGCCACGATAATGTCAACAATCCATTCTGGGGATTTCAGCCTCTCCCCTCGCGTAGCGCGGCAGAGTTGGTGCGCAAAGTCCCTTTTCCTTGCCGCTTTGGTGTTTCTGTTGATCTTTCTTTCATTTCTTCTTCTTCTTCTTCTTCTTTTCTTTTTTGATTTTGGAAAAGAGACACTTTGTTCAGAGTTCTGACTCTGGGACAGTGGCAATGCTCCACGACCTGACACTCTGCAGCTGTGTCCTCTGGAGCAGGGAACCCGAATTCCTTTGCAGACCAGTCCTCCCCCCAGAGACGTGTCCTCTCCTTTCACCCTGGATGGAGTCAGCCAGCCACTGGTCAGGCCACATTCCCCCCGTGACCCTGCCGACGGCAGCACGCCATCCGTCAGCCCATGGCCAAGACCCCAGCCGGCAGACAAGCTGCCATGTCAGGGACCCGCGTGCTCCCGTTGCAGGCCCCCTGTGCACCAGCGGCCCCTGTGTTAAGTTAAGAAGTTGACTGAGACTGTTTGGCATGGTCGCTGGCAACAGAACAGAGTGGAAGAGTGATAAGCAAAGTTCTTGCTTAATTAAAAGCACATTTGTACAAGGTTAGGCCTAGCAGGAAGATGACAAAAGCAGTTAAAATTTAGAAATCAAGCCGTTCTCCCTTGAGAGATTTCTTCCAGACTCTGGTGGATTCAGGATGCTGGATTTTCTCCTGTAACAGAGCCTGAACATCTGAGCTGGGGTGAGCCAAGTGTGAGCTCCCTGGTTGTTTTCAAACAAGTGGAATGTTTTCCCCAAAGTGACTCCCCCTCTGGAGCCAAGGGCAGAAATGATGCATGTTAGGCATGTGCCTAGACCTATCCCCCAGAAACATGGCGACAGGTGTGGTAAGTATGGGGCGAGTCTCTGTAGGGAACAACAGATCTTTGACACCTTGCAGTGAAAATGACTTCTTTGGGAAGACAGTCCTAGGAGCGGGTCACTTTGGTGGCAGACTAAGGCACCAGGTTGAGACCCGTAAATGGTTACTAGTGACTTGATGCCCATCTTTATGTATTCACAAAAAGAACCATACAAATTCTCTCTAATTTCAGAAGGCAGACCTAGGCCAGTGGGGAGATGACAGAAGGGCGGATTTCTTATTAACAGAACTTTCCAACAACGAGGACTGTTCAAGTGGGAAGCCATGGGCAGGTGGTCAGCCCACCCCAGGGTATGCTGGGATTGACCAGAGCCTGTCTCTTGGTGGTAGGGTGGAGGGGTCCTACAGTGGGAGCAGGTCATGGGACTAAGTGAACACCTGCCATGTTCCACTCATTCTTTGATACTGGATTATTTCATGACACTCCATGGACACATTTATTTATTGCTCAGAAGTTTGGAAAACAATCGTTCTTGTACATTTTACTGTTTTGTGTCAAATCCATTTCTGAATAAGAATCCATTTGGTAAAGCAAAAGTGTTTGAACACTCTTTGCTTGTCTGAGAACTTCCTACTTCCTCAGTGAATCATTATAATCTGTGCACATGGACAGAATTCTTGCTCCTGGCACCAAGAAGTACAGTCAACTGAGGGAGAGTGTTTCTTAAATGAAAGTGGTATTTCCAGTTGGCAAAACATAGATTATTTTTGCTATTAGAGAAATTGATTTCTTAAGACGTTGTGATTAATTATGTCTGTAAAACAGAAAATCCATCAAAGACAAAATATTTTTCCCTTCAGAAAACACTTACAAATTCCTACAATGTCATTGACCACATATGACATTCTATTAATAGGCACCTTGTCTCCAAAGATATATCAGGGCCCACTTTCCACTCTGTCTTCCCCAGGCTCTGGGGAGATTGATGGCCTACGAAACAAGCAGCGGACAACTCGGTGCCTTCCTGCTGATTCTTTATCCTCTGTCTCGCCATGGCCCAGCTGCATGGCCTTTGTCTTTCTAGAATATTCCTGGCCGGCACAGCTCCAGAACTCTCTATTCCTCAGTTGGGAATTCTGCCCCCTGTGGGCACCATCATGGCCAGCTTCCTCTCCCTCTGTGAAGTGGACGTGAATGTAATCTTCTCCAAAGAACGTCTCCCAGACATTCTTGTTAAGACATCAGCTGCCCCTTCACATTCCCTGTCCTTCTCCTCTGCTTTAGGTTTCCATGGCAATGACTTGTACCAGGTTAGTACCCCTGACATACTGTAGAATTTGCCTGTCTGTCCCCTTCACAAGGAAGTGAAGCTTGTGATGGAAGGATTGATACCCATCTGGTTCACCGCTATATCCCCATGGCACTGCCTAGCACATATCAAGCCTTCGATGAATGTTTTCTGAATAAATAAGTGGGTGGATCGGTAGGTGGCTGGTTGGATGGATGGACAGGCAGGTGGTTGGATGGATCCCCTCTTCCAGCTTCTGAGCTAGAAGGTAACCGCAGGTCCACGGTATTTAATGCTGACACAGCATCGTGGAAGATCTACACACACAAGTGTCCAGGCATCTGTTATCGCTGAGGCCGGAACTGAGTAGGTGCTAAATAAACACGTGCAGGCAGGCAGAAAGGAGGAAAGGGAGAGAAAGTGTAACCCCGGGAGACCGCAGTGGTTTAGCAGAATCAGGCACAAAGTAGCAACTTAACAAAGAAATGAAAAAGGTGGCAGCAGAGGAGAGTGGAGGGACAACCTTTTAACAGACAGTGTTAGGATCCACCAGTGTCAGCTTACACCCGCCATTTATGTGTACCTGTGGCTTCTTGCTGATGGTCCCTGTGACCGTGTGCAGGAGGGCTTTCTGTGGCCACAGAACCTGGCTTGGTGGAACAAGCTGGAAAATCAGTGCAGAGCAGCCCTTTGCCATCGTGGGAGTGGGTGGGTAAGTATCCAGCTTTCCAACATGCATGGGGACAACTTGGAAGCATGTCTTCTGTGGTCTCCCAGAGTTCAAAGTGGGAATGAGCCCCAAATGCCCAGATGGGTGATCTGCTCATTAGGGCACCTGGTATTGTTTTCCCGACGTTCCTTGACACCGTTCCTAATTCCTTTAGGATCACCTCCAAAGCTCATGACCTACATCTTCATTATGGGGTCTGCTTTTGTGGTGCCCAACCTAGATGGGCCCCAACAGGAAATGGTATGAGCCCTTTGGACAGATGGAAGTTACATTAAAAGTTGTGATCATCTCACACTTCCCGTGAGTGGTTCTGAAAATATGCAGAACTATTAAAAACCTTCCATGCACTAGGGAAAACCTCAGACCTAGCACAATGCTGATCAGTTACAAAAATATACTTGAAAGGAATTGCATGCTTCCAGCCCTGCTCCAGCTCATGTCACTTTGATTCCCTGTTCTGTGCAGGTGGATTTCTTGAATTCTGACTTTCACTGACCTTTTTATAATCCTTCTGTGGTAAGAAAAGTTCACAAGTATAGCTGTTCAACCAGCTCCCAGACTTCACCCACTGAAGGGAGCGAAGAAGGGACAAAATCTGGTATATGGGATGGCCAGTGTCTGCCCTGAGAGGTGACCCTTAAGGCAAAACTGTTAAGATTAAGCATTGGGAAAAACGAAGAAGGATGAGGAGGGGGAGGGGGAGGTGGAGAGGGAGAGGGAAAAGGAGAAGGAGAAGGAGAAGAAGAAGAAGAAGAAGAAGAAGACGGAGACGGAGAAGGAGAAGAAGGAGGAGGAGGAGGAGAAGAAAAATTGAAATGTGCACAGAATGGGTCCCATTTTAAGTTCATGGGTATATATTAGTTATCTCATTTTTTTCCACATGGAATGGAGACACATATAACCCATTATCTAATGACCCTGACTGCTTCTAACCAATGTCTTCCCTGGGGGCCAGAGCACCAGCCTGTGTCTGATCTTTCCTTCATGGCAAAAGAGGAACACCTTAGCCATGTCTGTGCTCCTCTCCAGAATGCCACATTCCCGAGGGCTGATGTAGTGTCTCGTTCTCGGTCATAATCCCCCATAATGAACCTCACGTCTAGTGGACATTCTGGAGACATGTGTCAGGTGAACGAATGAAGGATGGATAGACGGATGGATGCCTTCTTGCTCATTTTCTCTCCACCATGAAGGACAGGAAATCCTTTCCCAAAAATCTGCCCTCTCCATTAAGATAGTCACGTTTTAAAGAGATAGTTTGAAGGGAGTTACAAGTTTGCATTTGCCTTTATACAGTCTGAGATTTGGTCCTTTAATACGCTAGTTCAACACATTTACTTTGCCATGTTAACTGATTGCTTGGCCTTAAGTCTGTCATCCTAGTTTATGATTTCCAGTTTTATGTTTCCAATTTATTTCCTTTCCTACATTTGGCCATATTTCTTAAGCAATGCTTTCTCTCTTTTCTTGTTATGATTTTTAAGATTTTCTGCTTATCTCCAACAACAGCAATGCTTAAGTTTTCTAAATACAACAGTAATACATATGTATATTATTATATACCATTATATATACATATTATTTTAATATGTATAATTTTTTCCATCATCATCATAATAAAACTTTTTCCATCAACATTTTAAACTCTGGAAACCTCCGATGTTACATCCAAAGTGGGATTGGGGCCTGGATTTGGAAAGACACAGATGACTGTCAGGAAAACCTACCATGAGACTGTCAGGCATTTGCACATCTTCTCAGAAATAATTGGCCACTCTCTTCGCACTTTTTAATTCACCTACATACACAAATACTACCTCTTATTCCTGGCTAATGTTAAATTAACAATGTTTTGTTACCTTGTGTCTTCAAGAAAGAGACCACATAGTTGTACTTTGCACTCCCCAGAACACTCACAGCCTCCGAAAGTAATACACGGGCTGACCTACACGTATCACTCATTTGTACAGCACAATTGGGGGAAGTACACAACAGGAGTGTTTGCAAGACAGATATTTTAATATGATGTTTTATTCTTTCTTCTAAAAGGTCTTGACCCGCCCACCACGTGAAACCATTATTTTTCTGGACAGCTCCCTGACATTCCCAAGGAGAGAGAAAATGACAGGTAATTAGGGGAAAGTATGCCAACAGGTCCTCCATCCTACCATGGCGGGGGGGGTGCTCGCAACACCTAATTTATCAACGCTTGCTTTTCCTGCCGGAGCCAAGTACACAGACCTGCTCAGCAAAGGGAGAAGAGAAAGGTAAAGTCATTCTTCACCTTTTCCAGAAATGTATTTTTGTTTTGGTCAATTTCCCCCAATAAATTATGATCTTGTCTTGCTGCTGCTATGGTGGGATTCTTGCAAGCGTTATTTAGTACATTTAAGAGCAATGCAAAAACCCAAAAGTATTTAAATTTAAAAAAAAAAAAAGCTAGCCACACCGAATGCTGAATTTTTTGCATTGTTCCACTGGCTCCAATTGGAGCTTAATCATCCTGACCCTTCCGTCCTCAGTGCCTGCTTCAAGAGGCAACACAAATCAAATCTTCAGGAGTTTGGACATTTTGTTTTCGTGTAACTCATTAAGCATTTCCCCATGTGCTGTGATAGATGTTTCTCTCAGCCAGGAATTTTATACTACGTGTGCATGTCCCTATTTAGCTCAGCAGAATCGTTCTCAGGATGTACAAACTAACGATGCCTGTGGTTTTGAAACTTTATTGTGATTATTTGTGTAAGGCATTTGGAAAAGCTGCAGACAGGTTATTAAGAGATGCTGAGCAATGGAAACATTACTAGGTCTTATTATTGTTTATTGTACCCAGATGTTCCACATTTCAAGCATCCCAGAGGGTTAGGAGTGATGTCAGATACCAAACGCTTACTTTTCCTTGCAGATATTAAGTCTAAATTTTCCTCATTAAGAACTAAACATTTGCACTGAACGAGTGGCGTGTGCCTGGGCAAAACATCAGTTTGCAATAAAGCAGCATTGCTTGAATGAGACTGATGGGCTAACTGAAGACCAAAGCCAAGCTTAGGCTACTGTCAGAAATTCCGGTCTGAAAAACAGAAGGCTAATGAGGTTGACACTCAGGATGAAATAAATCACCCCAGGAAACATGCGGAGGGGCAATTTTAAAGAAAATTTTTGTTTTTAATGAAAAGGAAAGCATGGTAGAGCAGACCTCACCAAGTGTTAAAATGTACTAAATTCCTAGCAAGGGCCAGGCACTCTACCCATGACAATCAGAAGGCTTTTGACTGTTAGTCAGTTAAGACACATCATGGGAAAATCATAGTTTGGCCAACAAAATGAGCCCTGCTGGCCCCTTGGATATTAAACCTCACCAAAAAGCCCATGATTATGATGATGAGGAATCTGTTTTTAAAAAGACATACTACAGCACACCGGAACAAACAAAAATAGGATTATTATATATTAGAATTTAATATATAACCAATAAGCACTCCCTTCAGGGAAAAGAAGAATTATATAATAAATGATGCTGGCTTGTAAGTAATTTGGGGGAAAATGAAGCTAGAAGGAAGCTCAGTATGGATTGCACTCATAGGTTTTCTGTCTTTGGGCTTCCTGTTGGCTAACTGACCTGAGGGACGTGGGGGAAGACAGCAGGGAGGGAGTGAAACATGGTGTGCAGGGTCATTCCTGACTCCCCATGCCAAGTGGCTGCCAGAGGCATGCTCCCCTGTCCTAGTGGCCACCACGTTGCTCAGACAGCCTTGCCATACAACAATCCAGATTCAGGGAACGGCTTCCTCGTTTGCCCCTTGAGGCATGAGGATGATCGTAGCTTTCAGCCACTGCCAGGCCCTGGGTGCTCACCACTCCTGCTGCCTTCCAGGTTTCTGCTACAGGCTCATTAGTGAGTCTGACCAGAGGTGAAGGAGAGGCTGGGTGATCCTAAGAAATACTGTTATCCAGCTCTGGAAGCCCCATTTATCCATCTCCGTTCTTGGGATGGGCCTCCCATGTGAACTGGAGATCTCCAAGAAGAGCCCACAAGTGTCACCATATAGGAATGTATAGGGTGTGGCCTCTATCCAGCTACTGAGACTCAGACCCAGTTCCTACTGTTGCTTCATCCACTGATGTTTTCCTCTCTGGTAGATTCTGTTCCATCATTTATAATATATGGGTACCACTGGCTACAAATTCTGTAAGGCAGTATAAGAATTAAAGGAGATAATGCACGTCAAAAGCTCATGCTCTGTTGCTATGAATGCGACCCTACAGACAGAGCCCCACCACCACATCTCCTGTACACTGGGTTAAACGAATTAATCAGGATTTGCTTGATTTCTTGGTGAGACCTCTCAGAGCCTTTCAACTTTACTAAGCATTTGGACTGTCTAGGAAAAGGACACCATCCCCAAGCCTGAGCATCACTCAGAGCTGCTCTGAAAGAGACACCTGCTATGTCACAGAAGTAACCACAGCCAACACTGCCAGAAACACCACTGGGCCTCCACAACATGCTGGAAACTATCCAGTATGGTGGCTTATATATACAGTACATACAGCAGGTTCCTAGGAATAGCCTTTTGACATGATTGCTTCCATCGATTTTTGAATGTTGAACTAACTTTGCATACCTGGGATAAATCCCACTTGGTTATGTATATAATCAGTTTTATAAATTATGAGATTTGACCCACCAATATTTTAAGGATCTTTG
Organism: Enhydra lutris kenyoni; assembly: GCF_002288905.1. Taxonomy (NCBI): domain Eukaryota; kingdom Metazoa; phylum Chordata; class Mammalia; order Carnivora; family Mustelidae; genus Enhydra; species Enhydra lutris. The sequence continues at coordinate 43,965,833 of NW_019154085.1, forward strand.
CATCTGTGTCCATGAGAGATATTGCTCTGAAGTATTCTTGTCTTATAATGTCTTCATCTTTGGTACTAAGAGAATGATGGCCTCAGAGAATGAATTAGAAAATATTCTCTCTGCTTCTGTCTTCTGAACGAGATCGTAGAGCACTGGTATAATTTCTTCCTTAAATATTTGGTAGAGTTCACCAGTCAACCCACCTAAGCCTGGCACTTCCTTTTTTGGAAGCTTAATTATTGATTCAGTTTCTTCAATAAATACAGGCCTATGCAGATGATCTATTTTTTCTTCTGTGAGTTTTGGCAAATTGTGTCTTTTAAGGAACTGGTCCATTTCATCTAGATTATTATATTTGTGGGCATAGAATTGTTCGTAGTATTTCTTTATTATACTTTTAATAGCTCATTTATTTTATATTGATCACTTCCGGCTTCTATTTCAGAGAGTGGCATTTTCTTATTTCCCCCAAATCAAGGTCCACCTTTTGGAGTCTACAGCTATGTTGGACAATTTTTTCCCCTGATTTTCTATTGTTTTTCTTTGCTCAGCTTTTAATATTGACCTGGGTTTTCAGTGTGGATTATTTGTGAACATGTATAATATCGTCAGTCATTTAAGGACATTTATGTTTTATTTTCCAACATTTTTACCTTTATTAGCTTAATTTAGAAAACAGATCAGGCTACCTACTCAACATAATCTGGGTCTATGTGAAATATAAAACAAAACAAAACAAAAACCAAACGCTTCTCTACAATGTCATGGCTTCAATCCAAGAAACTGAAATAAATTCATATGCACAGATGCTAGGGTTTACTTTGTTTGTCAGAGTCAAAAGCATATATATATTTAAAATGTGCTCATAAACCATAAAATACTACAAAATATAGAAGCATTACCCCACTTAGAAAAATAAGTAAATCCCAGTTATAGATAATACAGGAGAAATCAGTGCTAGACAAAGAAAAAAGACTTTGGAATGCCCAACTTCAGGAACCGGTGATTTAAAGTTGGGCCGAGTGCTGAAGCACCCCACTCTAATTTCTGCGTGATGGCTTATTTGAGTGACAAATCCTTCAACCAGAGGCCACTTTGCTCTGTAGGTTAGAGAATAAAAAAGAGTCCAAAGAAGCCACAGAGGACCAAAATAGGTAAGAAAACCCATCTGTTATGTGAAGGACTATGTCCCTCCCCACCAAATTCATACGTTGGAGTCCTAATCCCAGAGCCTCAGAGTGTGAGTTGGAGGCAGGGTCTTTGAAGAGGTAATTAAGGTCGATGAGGCCATTAGCGTGGATCCAAATCCCATATCAGCCATGTCCTCACAAGAGGAGGAGGTTAGCACATGGACAAGAACAGAGGAAAGACCACGTGAAGAAGTAAAAGGAACCATCAGAGCACTGAGGACAGAATTCTTAGCAGAAACCACCCCTGATGACACCTTAAGCTCAGACTTTCAGCCTCCAGAACCACAAGGAAATAAATGTCTATTGTTGAAGCCACTCAGTCTGTAGTGCTATGGCAGCCCACACCGAGGAGAACACTGAGCCTTGAGCCTATCGTCCTATGGACCCATCATCAAGTGTGGACTCCCTTCACCAAGCACCAGACTTTTCATCCAGAGAGGGCTCTGCTGAAGCATTCCATCACTTACACTGTGGTCTCTTGTTACAGATCTTTTCTTTGAGATGAAACCAAGGGGTGCCTGGGTAGCTCAGTGGGTTAAGCCTTTGCCTTCAGCTCAGGTCATGATCTCAGGGTCCTGGGATCGAGCCCTGCATCAGGCTCTCTGCTCAGCAGGGAGCCTCCTTCCTCCTCTCTCTCTGTCTACTTGTGATCTCTCTCTTTCTCTCTGTCAAATAAATAAATAAAATCTTTAAAAAAAAAAAAAAGAAGAAAGAAAGAAATGTAGCCAAGACTTCTCTGTGCACGTTCAGTTTATCAGGGTTTGCCCATGGGGTCAGGGAATCTAGTTTCATTGACTAACATGAAATTTCCATTTTGGTCCAACTACTTGACATCCCGTTTTCATTCTTCTGCCTGTTTCAGAGTAACTTCAGAAATAGTCAACGATCTCTTCTAAAGCATCACAGGACTAAACCTGAAACCCATTCTGTGAGACTGTCTAATGCTTTGAAACAACAGCTCCAGTGTGGATTCCAAAGGATCACAGATAGTATAAGACTGAAAAAATAAAATTCTGTATGGCTGAAAGTGCTTAAGGGAGGAGAGAGAGAGAAAATGAGAGAGACAGAGTCAAAGAGACACAGATGAGGGTACATTGGTGTAATTAATTGGGTGAAAATGGGAAGGTGACTGCAGAGTTCAGATGGTACTAACAATAATTCTTGTCTCTTGAGCTCCTCCTCTGGTTTGGACACTCCATCCCTAAGTTCTGATCCCTCAAGGCCCCTGAGGACCACATCTTGTATTCTCTTGACACGGAAAGCAAGATGGAGGCGCAAGACATTGAGCCATGTGTCCAGGGCCCTAGAGCTGGAAGGATCCAATCTTGGCTGAACTCACTTCAGAAGCAGACATGGTTCCCACATGGCATGCCGTATGTCCTACACAGGCAGGATTGCAGAACAGATGCCCCCTGCAAGCCCAAGGCACCCAAGGTGCTGAGCACAGCCTGGTGCCTGTTCCATAAGGTGAGGGTTCTAAGGCCAGCCTTCCTGTCCTGCCAGCCAACATATGGGAAAGACATCGCTGAGATCATTATCCCTGCTGTCAATTGTAAACAGCTCCAAGCACAGGGCCATAAAGAAAGAGGCCAGACACATGAAATGCTATAGTTCAGCATTTCCAAACAGCTCAGTCTTTAAGCAACCACGTTTTTCAGTCAGAGGTATTGTTGGTTTTAATTGTTCCAATAGATAGCAAAATAATTTGAGAGAGTCATTTAATGCCAGGGTGACTCCTCTTACCCAAAGCAATTAAAGTCATTTAACAGGGTGACGCACGGGTCACCACTGTTACTTTGGAGCAAGGGTCTCTGACCCAGAGGGTCCCTGGCGCCTGCTGTCTTCACACAGATGAACAAAGAATAACTTCGCAAATAGATGCTGAGGTTCATCATAAATCCCTAAAAAACTATTTTAAAAATCCTTTCCTTAAAATGCTTAAGTCCTATTTAAAACACCACATGAGGGGTGCCTGGGTGGCTCAGTGGCTTAAAGCCTATGACTTCGGCTCAGATCATGATCTCAGGGTCCTGGGATAGAGCCCCGCATTGGGCTCTCTGCTCAGCAGGGAGCCTGCTTCCTCCTCTCTCTCCCTGCCTGCCTCTCTGCCTGCTTGTGATCTCTCTTTGTCAAATAAGTAAATAAAATCTTTAAAAAATAAATAAATAAATAAATAAATAAATAAAACACCACATGATCCATGATGGTAGGTCATCTGAAGACAGCATTGGCTCAAAAATGAAACAAAGAGAACCCCCATCTCCTCTACTGTTATATTTTTTTTTAGTACCCCCAAGGCAATAACACAGGAAAAATAAATAATGTTGAGGAAATTCAATGGAAAGATACTTAATAAGTGCCTGCCATTGGCTAGCTGGGCCTGGAGACAGAGTGGTGAGTGGGTTAAGTAAGGCTCCACCTCTCATGGAGCTTACTGCTAGCAGAGACACAGGGACAACAAGCACTGAAATTAAGAGACAAGTGAATGGCTGGCCATGATTCATGTGATGAATAAAAGTCTAAAACAGTAGCACGGTAGAATGTGACAGAGATGGGGCCTCTACTTCAATGAGTTATAAGGCCTCAGTGAGGAGGTGACATTTGAAATGAAAGCTATAGGGAGGAACGTTAGCAGCCGAAGAGGGAAACATGGGAAAAGACCCCAAGACAGGGGCAAATAGAAAGAAAGCAGTGAAGAGGGAGCCTGGGTCCAAGGAGGCAAACCAGGGTAAGGCCTTGGAGGAGAGAAGACCAGTGTGTGGGGATTTAGAGGGGAACCTGGGATTCCATCAAAGGGATGGGGATCCATCAACAGATGAGTGGATGAACATGTGGTCTACCCATACAAGGGAATGATCTTCAGCCTTAAAAAGGAAGGAAATCCTGTCATAGGGTGTAATATAAACCAATCTTGATGACATTATGCTAAGTGAAACAAGCCAGTTACAAAAGGACCAATGTGGCACAATGCCACTTCCATGAGGTCCCTAGAGTAGTTAGATTCATGGAGACAGAAACTAGAATGGTTGTTGCCAGAGGCTGGAGGGTAAGGAGAAGGGGAAGCTAGTGTTTAGTGGGGACAGAGTTTTGGTTTGATAAGATGAAAAAGTTTTAGAGATCTGTTGCACAACAGTGTGAATATACTTAGCTCTAATAAATGGTACATCTAAAAATGGTTATGACGGTAAATTCTATGTTATGTTTTCTGCAACAATTAAAAATTATTTTTTTAAAAATTAATGGTGATAAGGGACTATGGGGGGGGGGTTAAACAAGGAACAGCCACACTTAGAATTTTAAAATCTGATTAGTTGAAGACAACCTGATCTATTCTGAAGAGAATCTAAAAGACAAACTACCTGAAAACCAAAAGGTTAATACCTAGGCTTCCATGAAATGGATGATTGTAAGAAAAAATATACAGGAAAAAAAAAATAAGGAAAGTCACTAGCCATGAGAAAATAAACAAAGTCATTAGCAAATAAAGCCATTTTGAAATTCAAGAGCCCGGAGGTAGATATTAAGGAGGGCACGTATTGCGTGGATCCCTGAGTGTGGTACATAAACAATGAAATCTCAGAACATTGAAAAAATAAAATTAAGTTTAAAAAAAGATCCCATTCATAAAAGACTCAAGATTTGAAATAATAATGAATCCAATTACTTATAGCAGATGCTATCATAAAAAACAACCTTGCAAAATGGCAGAATTGATGAAGAGGTACTCAATAAATTACTGTTGGATAAGCAATATGGTAAAGGTTAAAAAAAGAAAACAAATAAAGTGGAAAACATTGTGTTCTATTTTACAGACACGATGTGATTCCAGTTAAGATGTAAGTAGGGTTCTCACTGGGTAACATGAGGATCTACCTACTCACTGGTGAGATGGCAAAATGGCCGTGAGACTAGTGGGTCTGGGGAGGTCCCCACGAGGTTCAGCAAGCTAAGCTCAGGGTTTCCTCATGTTCTCTGTCTGGCTCTTTACAGGTAGCTCAGAACTTCGTGTTTATAATTTTGTCTTGTCTTTCTTAAAAGGGTCCCCTACTTGTGTAAGCTTTATGTTCACAAAACCTTGTGTCTTTTCCTTGTGTGGGTATTGTAGAGAATATTCAAAACAGAAGAAAATGAGCCAAAATGTAGCCTTTTCAGAAAACAGAATATTAGCTCCTATAACAATAATAAAAAGTTATGTGGAGTTGTTAAGAAATAGAAATAAGGATGAATGGGTAGAATACACAAGGCAGAATGAACCCCAGTATTTTATTATGCAGTCTTTGGGGAAAGAAGAGGTATGATGAATTGTAATATAAATAATGTTGGAATAATCTGGTAATAATACGAGGAAAAACTGACATGTGTCAGTTTACACAGTGATCGCCAAATAAAGGAGGTTATTTAATTACTGCAAGCATATTCCTAGAGAAAAATCTGCAGAAAATAGCCTGCCTTTGGATAAATAAAAATAATATATTTTTTCAATATTAGAAAAGACATGAAGCAAACTGATGAGCAATTCAATTAAAAAAAATTACAACATTGGTTAAAAAAAAGTACTAGGTTAAAATATAGGCGGTAACATGTAAGGTAAGATGCTTACATGAATTGTGTTGACAAATATGGTTCACACTGATAATATCCTTTGAAAATACTCACATATATTTGGAAGGGCTTAAAGATGCTCTAGGGGAATGGGCCATCACCAAGTATAAAAAAATAGACACATAAAACAAGGTAAAAGGAGTAAACCAGCACCTGAAAAAGAAATAAATGTAAGAGCAAACGTGAGAACCATGTTAAATTTAAATTAGAAAAATAGTTTAAATCATAGCATCTGTTGCTGGTGAAATTGGATGGGAAAGAATACAACACACCCGTGTGTGTGCGTGTGTATGTGTGTGTGTGTGTGTGTGTGTGTGTGTGTGTAACCTACAGCAGGCAACATCGTAAATTTGCCCACACCTTTTGTGGACGACTGTATAATGGCGACTCAATTGTTTATAGGAAAGGAGTAAATGGAAGATATAAGCTCTATAAAAACAGCAGTTATTTGACTTGATATCTGTTAGAGAAAAATAATAGGAACCACTTAAACGTTGAATAGCAGAGAAATAGCTAAGTCAATTTTTGTCCTTTAATTTGATGAAATAGTGCATGGTTATTAGGCTCAAAGACAGTTAAAAGACCTCATAATGTCTTACTACTTGTCTTTCTATATGCTGTACTCTCACTTGGACCAGCTGCATGAACACAGACCTTCACCCATAACAAACTTGAGTAGAGAGTGCAAAATGACATTCAACATTGTTTTGGCCCTTGGGGTGTGTGAGAGAGAGATGTGGAGGAGCAGAGAGTGCTCAGACTGGTGGGAAATTGCCAGATATCAGAACTGCTCTAAACAAGAGAGTAGTATATTTTCCACATGCATTATAAAATAATCCATATTTCCATACTGTGCTTCTATTAAGATTCTCCCTGTCAGGACTAGATGCTCTTAAATGTCACCACCAGAATGAAGATGTCCATTACCTGCACATAAACCATGAGAGCCTGGCAGGCAATTTTTAAACATCAAAAGAGTGCACCAGGAATTCCAAATTTAAAAAAAAATAAAAAACCTCTTACTTTCATTTGCTTAAAAGAGTTTTCTTTATTCTCACTCTCTCACTCTTGGTCATAGACCCACTCGACATCAAAAAGAATGTTATTTTCCACTCGGGGAGAAGTATGGCTCAGTGTGACTGCAGCCTTTCAAACTTGAACCTTCAGAGCCAAGTTCCAGTCGGGAAATGAATTTTTATAGCACAGTTAAAAGTAGAGTGGGAGCACTGTGAAATCCTTGGCAATCTTGGGCTATTGCACGTACCCCTTCATCTCCATCCATCAGATGAGAGAGTCTTAGAGTCCCCAGGGGCTCAGAGGCTGTGTTCATCAGCCCCCATCTCCATCTGAGTTTATGCTTTTGTAAGTACAAAATACTCTTTTCTGTAAATGTTGGGTTTCTTTCTTAAGTAAAGGAGTGTACCATTTACAGATGGAATACTTTGGTATGAAAAATCGAACAGAAGGGCTTTGAACCTACGGTTAAGTAAAAAACAGGCTCCTTTTCTGTGGAAAACTTCTTACTAAATATATAATATTTATAGCATGAGTGTGTGTTTTGAGACCTCTTGAGACAATTCCATCATATTTTAGCCCATTTGTGTTTGGGGAGAGTAGAACCCTCAAATTTTCATATGAGACCAGCACTCAGAACAGGGCCTGGTACACAGTGAGCCCTACATAGTTTTCAGATGTTGTTGTTGTATTGTGATTATGTGGCATGTGTGTGTTTTCTGAGACCCAGCCAACGACAAAGAACATTTTAGAGGAGGATCAAGGGGTTCAAACTGAATATGTTGGACACGATGATGCTTATGTTCCAAAGACATTGACAAAGGGTAAAGCTGCAAGGTGGAAGATATTTGTAATCAGCAAGCACATACTCAATGCCCACTGTGGGCTTTATAACCCACAGAAAATATGACGATACATTATGAGAGAGATGCAGCTGATGGCCTCAGAGAATGAACTCATATAATATTCAAGGTTAAATGCACCATGGGGTAGGATTTGTATTATAAATAGCATGCCACTTCCAGAAGATTTTCATGACTGGGTATTAATTTTAAATTGGCTAGGTTATAGCTGGGGAAAACTGGAGGGACCAGAAGGGAAAGGACATGAGGGAAATAGGAGGAAAAAAGCAAACTTCTTAACCTGGGTATTTGAAGAGATGAGAAAGAATAAGAAATCTGTTAGCTCATAGTTTAACAGAAACTCACTATGCATAGCTCCCATTCATCACCCCTCCCTCCTGTAGCTACAGTGACTTCATAATGACCTTCCACTCTGATCTCCGGCTCTGCTTGGCCGGAGGGATGAGGCAAGTGTGATGTTAGCAGAGGCTTGAAATGTGCTTGTGTGACAAGGCTTTCTCACTTGTGTCCCTCTGTGGTCAAGTGAGAATGGGTCTGGCTCAGCTTCTGGAGGCTCAGGAACCATGGGCAGAGCCAACAGCTTTCAGGAGCCCCTGTGGAAGCCACCTTGCATTGCCAACAGTCGGTGGAACCAGGACGTGGGCTCCTAGCCACAATCCACAGGGCTGTCTAAATGAGGACCCATCCCAGGACAGGCAGCAGTGACCATCCTCCTTACCTCCTAAATATTTCTGGAATCTGTCTCTGTCTCCCCATTTCTTCTGTTCGATTATCACCAGGATAATTCATTCCCTGAAAAAAATTGTTCCTCCAGCACTTACTCGATCTCAGGTGCTGAGCCAGCTGCCGGATCCTAATAGGGAGCAAGCCAGTTGAGTTCCCTGGAGACTCCTCGGTCTCTCTGCATCTGCTCTAGCTCACCTGGGAGAGCATCTCCACACTATGGTCAGAGTGAAATTCAATGTCCGTATCTTATTACATCATGCCCTACTTCCTGGTCACCATGCTTCCTCTTAGTATAGAGGCTATGCACTTTCTACTCCCTCTGCTGAAATGCTGTTCCCTTCAGTCCTCTGCTGGTTTGCACATGCTCTCACCAGCCTAAAAACTCACCTCCCCTTGGGCTCTCATAACATGGAGCTCTGCTACACCCTACTGAACGCACTTAGGGATTTCTGGGATGATGAGGAGATAAGTGTTCACAGGTCTACTCCCATCTCCCTCCGAGTGTGTGAACTCCATTACATTCCCAGCATCTAGCACCGTGTTCAATAAACATAATACTGAATGGATGCCTGACATAATGTGTTTCAGATATGAAGAACCAAGGACCAGGATGGTCACCTAACTTATCTGACATCACGTACTGAGTAACTGGGCAAGTCTGATTCCAAAGCCCACGTTGCCGAGCTTCCTTACAGTGCTGGATTGTGTGCTCAGAAAGGCAACACCAAAGCCTCCACCAACATTGAACCTGGCCCGATTTTTCATCTCTGCTGCCTGCCCAGTGGTCAGTCCCGTACAGGGACACAGGCCTGCTGAGGAGCTTCCTTTGGTGAGAGCAGCTGTCACATCTGTACCCACAACTGCTCCGCATCCAGGGGCTATGGGAGAAAAAGAACGTTTCTTCTTCTTTCGGCAAACTTCTCTGGCCTTTGATTTTCATTATCTGAAAAAAATCTCACCCGTGGAGGAGACCATTAAAAGATTTCACTTGTTTCAAGGAACCAGCAGCTCATGAAATGGTCTGTCTTTGTTGGTGCAGAGAAAGGCCAGAGTGGTCAGGGTTCTATTAAAAGTAGATAGTTAAGCAACAATCCTGAGGCAACCACCGAAGTGATTAATGTGCTGACACAGTGATCGATGATAAACATAATAGAGCTTGAAGGAAATTAATGGTATTTTGAATCTTTAATAATGGTACATAACTATCTAAAAGAGATCTCCATCACAATGTAATGCTTTTAAAAGCAAAGGGAGCTTTAATGACAACTGGGTGAAAACTTTGTGTGGATAAGGGAGAGAGAGAAACAGAAAAGGAAAATAATTACATTTGTCAGAATGGTCGGATTGTCCTGGAGCCTTTTATTTTAATTCCTTTAATATTATCATGATGGGCTTTTGTGCAATATAGTCTTTTAAAAATAAAACACCAAGTGGAATGCTGTCCTCCTCACAACAGATGTATGTTTTTCATGAGAATATAAAGATTAAGTTAATTTATGCCCTTTTCCCCTACCTCCAGCAACAAAAACCCTCTGTTCCTTCGTGCAAATGTAAGCTACACGCAGGGCCATTGTTCTTGAGTTTTTGTCCATTAGGAGTTTGGGAAAATGCACACTCACCCCAAGAGGAAAGGGTCAGATGCCAGGAGAAGGAATGCCTTCTGGGACAATGGGTCATTGTGATCCTGGGGGCCTTGATTAATCATCTACATCTTGGGGGAAATTCTGAGTAGAGCTGCTAGAGACACCTCGAGTCAGAAGCTGATCCGAAGGGCAAGAGAAGCACGTTCAGGGCAAATCTGTAAGTCTCTCCAATCTGACAGGGTCCGTGATCTGAAATGCTATCCTGGGCACATGGCAATTAAATTCTCACTTCTTCACACCAGGGCTGGTTTCACCCCTAAACAAATGCAAATATTTGAAATCACAAATTTAAAAATCCTGGGAAATCAGAATTGCCAGCACTTTTAGCATTACAAGACATCACTGATCTGCATCAGAAAGACTGTTCCCAGAAGCCACAGAGTGAATCCCTGGGCTCAGAAACTTACCCACGTGCAGATGGGGAGAAGGTTGTATCCAAAGGCTGGTTAGTCCAGATTCACCGTCAAGGACCTTCCTTGCACAAGTTTGCAAATTAGTCACAGTATTGCTTTATAGTGATGCAATTATCTGACTATGCTAATAATGCCTCGCTTATATGCAGTTTGCTTCCTCTGAGGAGCTGAGTGATTTCCCATGACAACAAACTCAGCGCTAATACAGACAGTGAGACCTTGTGTTCCCTAAATATCAGATCGGCTTTGCTTTCCTGACTGCGAGGGGCTGCCTGGATTCAGGATTGTCTTGGATGAGCCTTCTGAGAAAATGACAGGGCCGACCTCCGTGATTGCCAAACCAACCAGAAGGTGGAAGGGCCAGACTCACCTCCTTGTTCCCTGATTGGATGTGAATAAGCGTGCTGACCGTGGATCCGCCTGGCCCAGCACGTCGTGCCAACGCCCCCCCCCCCCACCCCTGCCGAACACACACTGCTATTCTCCTTGCAAACCAATTAGATTCCTGAGCTATGATTTTGGGCTTTAAGGACTGCTGATAGTTCTTTGGCAGGCATGGAAGACAGAGACAGGGGGAGCAGCTTTGGGAAGACACGACCTGAAGAGCAATAGGTCAGCAGGGCTCTTGTCCTTAGAGCACTTCCCAAAGTCAGATTGGTGCTTTCCATAATGAACTTGAGAGTTCTGGGGGACAGGAGGGATCAGATGAGCTCATGTGAACAAAGAGAGGAGAAAGCACATTTTAATCAGAGATGATAAGTCAAGTAGGAAAAATAGCCAAAAAGTGAACTGTGCAGAAAGGAAGGCAGGACCCGATCTAGGGCCTAGGCCCCACTGCGGTCCCGCCATAACAAAACCCCACAGAGCCACGACACCCTGACCCCTTTCAGTGTCCGCATTGCTGCTTCTCCTCCTCCCTCCTTACCTCCCCCCAGCCCTCTTCATTCAGCCGTTGTCCAGGGGAGCAGGGCAGGGGCTGGGCGGGCAAGAGGTTGATGTGATGACAGCATCTGCTCTGATTCCAAGTTTGCTACCAGTTAACCGTGTGCCCTCAGTGGGCGGGGCCCCAGCAAATCCCCCAGAAAATAGCAGTGCTGGCCCAGCTCTGTCCACATCCCGCCTTGAGGGTCTATGACACATGCGACTCCACCTACCTTCTCAAGCCAGTGGCTCCAAGGCCACCCTCCTAGGTGTTACACAACAGTCTCCGTGGTGGGTGGTCTGTTGTCAAGATTATTCCCTTCTTTGTATGCATCCATTTCAACCAGTGCTCAGAGCACCGTCTTTTGTCCCCTCTGCTACACACAACAAAGGAAATAACAAGACGTAGTCACTCTCCAAGGTTCAGGATCTGGTTGGAGAAATCGAACATGCCAAGTGCTCTGCTTGGAGAAATCAGACAGGATCAGGAAACAGAGTGTCACAAGAGCTTATGAGAACAACATGAAAGGCAGGGCAGGGGAGTGGATACAGCAGAGTGGGGACTCTGGGTTCTACCTAAATGAACGATCTCCTTTTCTCTCTTGGGCTTCCAGGTCCTTGGCTGCTAAATGGGGGACCTGGACTTAGGAGGTCCAAGTTCTGTTTATAGAACACAAGTAACTGAGTGACACACATCATGTTCTGGTGAGTTATGGACATGGAGAAAAAGTGTGTGCAGGGTCTTTGGGCCACAGAGTGTATGACAGAGCCAGGGTCCTAGTTGGAAACATTGACAGGGCAGGGCCAGGAAGGCCGCTCAAGCCCACTGGAGGCAGGGGATGCAGAAGGCCCCGATGTCCAAGGACCCAGGAGCACTGTGGGCCCACTGCAGGAGGCTGGAGCTCAGAAAGGGTCCTGGGACAAACAGGCCATTGCAATGAGGACTGTCACCTTTCTGTTTTGTCCCACTGACACCAGAGAGCTGGTCAGGCTGGGAGAAGTGATGAAACTGGTATTGCCACGGGGGCCTGGCTGTTCCTGACAACATGTGGTCTTAGGACAGGTCCCTGTCTGCACCTCAGGGGCTTTTGGAGCCATCATCGCAGTGTCCCCAGAGTTTGCCCCACATTGAGAGGACCCGACAGATAGAGAAGGCTGTGCAACAGGAAGGAACCCCAAGGACCCTGAATCCTGGATTCCTCCCATGTGAAATTTCTGCCCTACCTCCGTCTTCAGGAGCATAGAGGTTTTGAGCTGTTCTTGAGGCTAAAAACAATGTGACAAGTGGGAGCATCTGGGGCACAGCAGTGACTTCCCTGAGAAGCACCCCCCCCAGAGGAGACACCCCACAACACAAACCAGCAAGAAACCACCCCTGACCAGATGGCACCCTCTTTTTAGCAGAGTGAGTGGACAGGAAAGCAGAGGGTTTTGTGGAATCAAACTCTTGATTTCCTGGTTGACAGAACGGAGGCTATTCTCAGAAGGGAAGCAGCAGATGGGCATGCTCTACTAAGTGTCTGCCCCAGGGGACGGGTCTCTGCCTAACTGGGTGGCAGTAAACCTCTCTTTCCACTGCTGTTGAGACTTTTACACCCTTCCCCATTAAGATAAGATGCCTCGGTGACAGCGTTACGAAGAAAGCCATCTAAATCTTAGCAGAAGGACTGGCTAATGTTGTGTTGGCTTCTTTACAACCCCTAATGATCCGTGGATAGAGAAGGGTATCTTATAAAAGCTTAGCCCTGTTCCAAGTCTACTGCGTGCTGCTTTCCAGTGGCCTGGCTAGGACCATTTAGGAAGTTAGAAATTCAAATATGACCTCAGTGCCTATAAAACAAACCGGCCTTGTTCTTTTAATTTTTCTCAGAAAGGAGGTTAAGGTAAAACATCGAACGAATTCTCCCCAGAATGCAGAGGTGCAGTGGGAGAAGAACTCAGTGAGAGGAACCACACCGGTCAGTAGTTCTAAGGGAGGCAGGTCTTCCATTCTGTGGCTGACTTTTGAGCATTTGGGCACCTGCAACAGCTTCTTACCTGGTAAGAGCCACCCGGCGTTTAAGTTTACTCCAGAAAACACTGCATGGAGAAAGTGTAGTCATGTCTGCTAGAAGCTGGCCACTGGGGTTCCCTGGGGTCCCAGCATTCCAGCTCTGGGCTCTGCCTCCTGCTATCCCCTGGCTCTGAATCTCGCTCTCAGGTCCCCCATGTGATGAAGCTGCCACTGGTGAACTTGTCTACACCCAGTGCTAGCCCCTCTCATTGGTCCCTAATATAAACTCAGTGTTGGTCACAGTCCCTTCCTGAGTCACCAGCCGCCAAGCCTTAGGACCTGCATACAATGGTTCAGATTCACCAACAAAGCTTCTAAGCACCAGCCTGCCCGTGGAAAGCCATGAGTTCCATGGAGCTGAGCCCTGTCTTCCACCATATCTTACTGCTCTCAGTTATTAGCACAAGGCCTGGGCAAGTTGGATGTTCAGTGAACATTCTTTGAAGGAGTCACCAGAAGAAAGCCTGAATGCATGCTCTGGGACTTGGGAGTGGGAGAGAAGGAGGGGAGGATCATGGCTGCATAAAGATAATTTGGAAGAAATGTTTGCCTTATAATCTGGCAGTAATGAAAAGATACAATTTTAGTATTCGGCAGTAGAATAAAATAACAGCCTAAAAATACACAAAGAATGATAGGGGTGATCCCAATATCTTTGAATTCATATATGCTTTAGTTCTAAATCTTGGGAAATATTTGTGAAGATGGTATTTGAGCTGGGCCTTACCCTACGGACAGGAATTCTAGCAATCTGGCATGTGCTCCCCTCTTTTATCTTGAGCCAGTGGCAGACATCACTAATTGATCACCCAGTGGCAGGCATCACTAATTAATCATAGCTCCCTTTCCCACTGAGCTTTGCAATCTTTCTCAACACAGGCTTACATTCCCAGGCCCATGTGGTTCAATCTGTTTATTGTCCCATCCCTATTCTAGATTGTGACCAGACGTAGGTCCCAGGACAGAATCAAAGGGATTCCAGAAGGGACAGACAACCACTGATAACTCAGGAATTTTGGTCTCCCTCTAGGGTAGGTCATGAGTCCATGATTGCCTCCACCCAGAGCCATCTTCCTCCATGTTACCTACAGGGCAGAAAGAGAACAGGGACCACACTCACTGTCTACATAACCTAGAGAGTAATCCCAGCATGTCAACATCGGAAGATATGGGTGCCATTGGGACCTTCATTTGGCTTTCCGGGAAGAGAGGAAGGAAAAAAAAAAGAGCTATTAATTATCATTAGCTTTGTGATAGGCCCTTTAACAGGCACTTTCAAACATGGTGTCTTATCCAATGCTTAAAAGTTTTGAGGAGCATCAAGTAGATACATACATATATACATAAAAAGAAAGAAAGAAATGTTTTTAGCCACCAGTGTCATTTGCAATACCAATAACTAAGCCTATTTGTTTGATGAACAACAAGTTTGAAAATTTCTTTTTTTCACAGGCTTTCACTGCTATTGTTAACAGCTCAGGGTACCCTCATGGGCCATGAGACCATGCCTAAGATTAGGAATTCTTGGCAATTTGCTATTCAGTCTCTAAACAGCAGGCAGACATCAAATGGGCTATAATTATGATTTGAATATCCCGAGACTCTTCAGGCCCCATCTGACTCCCTACTGGACTCCTGTGCTCTCCATCAACAGCAATCTTTTGAAGTCCATAACTTTCCTAACTTCAAAGCTTTCTGGGTACCTAAGAAACAGGAGGCTCTCAAGGCAGAAATACTACATGGATATACTAGGCACGGTATAAATAATACCCATCTAAGAACATTCAAGACTTCAAAACCATCCGTATCAATGCAGGTGGTTATTGTGAGACTCTGCCCCAGTGTGATGTTGTATTGTAAACATCAGAGTGGAGCAAACTGGGAGGAGAGAAGCCTTGGTCATTCGTATTGGATTTTACCAATTTTTCCTTCACAGTATATTAGGCATGAGAGTCTCTGAATGTGTCCCATTCCCCCTCCCCCATGTGATCAGGCAACTGTTCTCATTAAAGGAAGCAAAATACTTTACCTCGTTGTTTTATGGGGCTCATCATCTAAAATGCGTCCAAGAGAATTTAGACCCTCCAGAATTTATAAATATTTTTCACTGGACACTATTGTTTGATGGAATCTTAGCCTCCTTTTGACACCTTGCTTCCTTGAATAAAGGTGTAATAATAACAGTGATGATAAGCCCAGGTATCTGGCTCTCTCTATGCCAGATTCAAGTCTCTATGCTTGGTCTGCATTATCTCAGTTAACCTTTGTGAGAGCATCATTTCAAGATGCTCTCCCAGTGCAAACTGGGGCACCTGAGTGGCTCAGTTGGTTAAGCGTCTGACTTTGGAACAGGTCATAATCTCAGGGTCCTGAGATTGAGCCCTGCGTCAGGCTCTGTGTTCAGTGTGGAGTCTGCTTCTCTCTCTGCCCCCCACTCATACTCTCTCTCTCTCTCAAATTAATAAATAAAATATTTAAAAAAATAAAGATGTGCAGACTGAAGAGGGAAGAAGTCTAAATAACTCACCCAAGTCAACAATTAGTAACACAACAGGCCAGGATTGGAATCCAACTGAAGCCAATATTTTTCATCTTGTCTAAATTCAGCCTCTCTTTCTGGTTTTCCTGTAATCCAGAAAAAAACATTCTTCTGTGGATTGGTCCCAAATACATAAGTGTGTGTGTGTGTGTGTGTGTGTGTGTGTGTGTGTGTGTGAAGGGGTGTGTATGTTTTCCTTCTCTGGTGCTTTAAAATCTAAGGCCATCTATGAGTTCTATACATCAGTAATTATTTCATTTCATGAAATGGGAGGTAGCAGTATTTTCGTTTGGCAGGTTGTAAACTCAGTCAGACAGAATCAAATCATTTCCCTCAAGCTCACCACAGGAAGGTAACCTCATTACTTAAAAAAAAATAATAATAATAAGCTTCCCTTCTTCATTAGCCTTCCTCACAAATGGCCTCTGCATTCTTATTGCTGTTTTCATTACTTGGCTCTGAGATTTTTCTCCCAGATGTTCTTAATTTGGAGGTTATTTTCCATTGCACACGAGCCCTTTAGTACTGTAAACATTTGACTCCAGTATTTTCCATAGCTTGAAGAAATTTATAGTGGTCACTTCAAACACTGCTGCAGCATTTTCTCTGCTCCTTTAAGGTTGTTCTGTAAATTAGGAACTTGGTAGTTGATATCTGGCTGGCTCCATGCACCACGTTTTCCCAGACTTTGATGTCCTGAAGCGTGTGGGGCTATTTATGCCATAAGCACATAAGGGGGTATCATTCAAGCATATATAAAGGTAGTTCTCATTAATGAATATTTTTTCCAGTTAATTTATCTTCCATGTTGGGATCTTCATGTTTGACTTTAAAAGAGTTCAGCCAGCTTCCCCCAGTGATACCATCTTGATCCAGCACACTGGGTCATTGGGTAGTGTTTTACTCACTAACCTTTCACACGTGAAATGTCCTCAGATCCTTCCCCTCACAATCTCAGGCTGCACCTGCCTCTTGCTCCCCATCCCACCGTGCCCCCACCCAGCTTCACCTTTTCCTGCCATCTTCTCTAACCAGAGTCCCTTCTCATCACGTCTTTCCTCCTCAGCAAGACCTGCCCTTGGGTCATTTTAATTAATACATACTAATAACCATGTTAATATTAACACATCATCTTAATCACTAATACATCAATTTTATGTCATCTAAGGACATATTCACATAACTAATCTGACTTTTAAAAAATTATATTCATTTGAAATTACACAGATATTCTATCTTGCACTGATTTACCAATCGAAAGTTACAAAAGACAACTAGAATATCTTTCCCCGTTCATTCCTGAAAGCAATTGCTGCATTTGGGTGTTATATTTCATAATGCAAGAAAATAACATTCTTTAAGCTATAAAAAATCACAGTGCTATAATTTAAATCATCAGGAGATATGAAAAAATTCTTATTAAAGCATCCGGTCCATCTTGCTAATGTAAGAATTCTGTAGGCGATGTGTTGTGTAACATCTTTTGTAAGATGTTGATAAATAACATGTTTATAAATGGCTTGTAGGATGGATTTTTAACAACTTCCTTGGGAAATAATTTCATGTTCCCATAAGATCCCCTGCCACTCATCCTAAATTTCCTTTGACATATTTGATGGCTCAATAAGGTGATGGTTTCATTGAATACTTTACATTGTCAGCATATAGCTGGCATAAAGGGTCATAAAACCTTAGCGCAAGGAAGGACCTACAAGGTACAAAAAAAATCATACAGATCACGTGATCATCTTTCTTTTTAATTCAAATTAAGTTGTATATGTTTATTGACCAGAAAATAATCTTGACCTATTTTTAAATGGAAAAGATTCCTTTTGTACAAGAGAATGTTGAGTAGGATTCTTTGCTGCGGGGGGGGGGGGGGGGTGGGGGAGCTATCTGTGTGGTCTGTCTGTTAGAGATGGTCACGTTAGCTGCTGGGCAATGGGCCCACTGGGCCATCCGTCCACTTGGGGCACTGTGTGCAGAGAAGGGCTGCCACCTGTGACCAGAGCCACCTTGAATAGGGCTCTCCCTCTGCATCACCTTCCCTGCCTGCCCTGGGTGTGGCCAGGACAGAAGCTTCTGCCCTGGACATTTGGCTGCCTCCAGCAGAGGACTTGGTCCCGTAGCTGCTGGCAACACTTGTTCTCTCACATCTCTCTATTCATTAAGAAATTCATGTTTTGTTTGCTCTTTTCCCCCCAGAACATCTCCTCTGGGAGAAGAGATTGGGAGTCAGAAACCCTACCAATACCTTTTCTTTCTTTGTACCTTTTCAGGATGGGGAGTTTTCCCTCAAAGAAGGCAAACCCTGGGTCAGAGAAGGTTCCTGTGTGCCCTCAGACTAGACCTGAAAACGCCACTCCATCCTCACTCTTGCCCCTCCTACCTTCAAGCTCACTTGTGGTGATTCTCTTGGGGTCACTCTTCTCCCCAGTGCCATGTGGTTCCCATACCCATCCCGAGCTCATCCTCAGGTCAGTTACACCTCTGTGGTGAGGGTCCAACCAGGCAGAGCTCCGCATTTCCCACTGAGCTCCAGGGCCTTCTTGCAATAAGGGACCTGCCTGTGTCCCCAGTGTCCCCCAACGTTGCCCAGCCCTACAGATGGACATGTCCATGCGGAACCCAGGAAGGCCTGTGGGAAGTGAACAGTCACCCAACTCCATGTACCACCCAGCCCAGACCGGGGCTCTGGACCAATCACACTGTTTCATAACATGAGTGAAGAGTAGGGGGGTCAGACACCTCCATGTGCATGGTCATTTTTAGGACTCTGGGTGATGGCAATTTTTCCTTTTCACTTAGCAGTATTGTTTTTGCTTCCTTCAGAATGTTAACCTTCTGTCATAAGTTATTTGTTACAAATGAGATGTGAGGCACCAATGCAAGGTGGCCATGAGAATAGAGAGGAGGGGGAGGATCTGACAGTCAGCAAGGAGTAGACCCCGGTGGCCACCAAGGAGCATGGGAGACACCATCCATGACAGTTGGCAGCACCAGTTCCATGTACACTTACAGGACACGTTGGAGAAGTTCGGCAGACAGGGGTGCCCTCCACATCTCCCCTGCCTCTCCCTGTGCAGCCCCTCAGTGTGCCCATCCCAGCCTGGTCCCTGCACTGGGCTCCCCTGGGAGGCCAACAGCACTGTGCCTGCTACCAGTACTGAGAGCCAGGGACAAAAACTGACAAAAGCCCTCCTCAGGAAGCCTCTATTTCAAGGAGAAATTGGATAGACCAACAGTATACATGGTACATAACAAAACAGATAGAATGTCAGCACTTAAGTGTTGGTGAGGAACAGTATAAAAGCAGAGGAAAGAAGGGAGTGTGCCGTGTTGGGAAGGGGACTGGGGCATTCTTCCGGGCAGCCAGACAAGGGGCATGTGAGTGCTGGTCAGGGAGGCTGGGCACAGACACCCGAGGGAACAGCATTCCAGGCAGAAGGAATGGAAATGCACAGAGTGAGGCAGGAGTGCGCTGGTATATTTGGGGCACAGTACCCCCCACCTCTGGCAAGCAGGGCTTGAGTTCAGGGAGAAAGGGGGAAGACCGGAAGGAGTAAGACTGGGTCACGGGACCCTGGTGCGTCATAGTGAGGATTCTGGCCTTGACAGGGTGAACAGAGCGAGCTGGTAGGTCCCAGGGAGTTTGCCCAGAGGACTGATCAGAAGCAGAGTCTGACTTGGAAGAGGATCACTGGCTGCTTTATTGACAAGGCTACAGAAGACTGTGACGATGCCAAGATTGGGGCTGGTGGAGCCAAGCCAGGGGCAGGAGATGGGTTACGAGGCTACAGCCTGAATCCAGGAGGGAGAGCAGACGGGGCCTCCCAGCAGAGTGGTGGTAGGTGCGAGGGAGGGAGAAGAGAAAGAGAGGGATTAAAAATGCTTCCTACCTTCTAGACATTTTTCTGGGGGAAACTGGAAGAATTTACTGAAATTGAAGAAAGTTGACAGAACAGATTTGGTGGAAAATTCAGGAGCTCAGATTTGGACGTCCAAGAGGACATGCTTGGATCCACAGGTCTGCAATTCAAGGGAGAGACCAGGGCTGGAGAGATGCGGTGGCTGGATATGAGGTATTCACAGCCCAGAGGCTATGAGACCCCCCTGCCAGGGGATGGACAAGGACAGAAGAGGGATGGGACCAGACAACTGAGCCCCACAAGATGCCCCAGGTTAAAGGTCAGGAAAAGGAAAAGGAGCCTCAAAAATGCCTGGGTGGGGGAGCTGCAGAGGAAGAGTCAGTAGAAATCCTTTCTGGGTGGGACAGAGTCAAAGCTTCTGTGGCTTCTGGGCAGGGGATGTAGAGGCAGTGAAATTGGAGAAACCTGGAAGAATATTTGTCATAAAAATAACAGGGATGACGATGATGGTAACTGGCGAAGCGTTCTAGCACTCCACATGTATCAAATAATTGGAAAGGAACGGAAGGAGATAAGGCTCCATGGGACCCAAGGAAGGCTTGCTACTGTGTGCAGTGCCTGGAACCACAGAGCATATTTGCAGGTTGAAGGGGAGGAAGCGTGAGGAAGCAGAGACAGGGAGGAGGGGGGGGGGGGGGGCAGGAAGGAAGCAGGAGCCCAGACACACACACACACACACACACACACACACACACACACACCCGTACACTGAAGACAGCCGCTGTGTCCTCCTGTGCTGGAGGGAAGGAAGAAGGAAGAGCAGATGGAGAAGTGTTAGTCCTTTAACTTGTGGAGAAGGAAGTAGGGGGAGGGGGCATGCAGGGGGCATGCATGGAGGCTGCGGGAGAAGAGGGTACGTTAAGGGACTAGGCAGTCACAGGCAGGCCCTGGGGAAGGGGGTTGGCTGGGTCACAGATGTCAGAAGGACTGAGCATCTGGGACAGACGGCGGAGGGCGAAGAGAACCCATGCAGCAGCAGGGATGAGGTCTGAGGGATAACCTCACCCCAGGGTTGGATTGGGAGGGGGCTCACCTGGTGGGAGATATCAGACTTGAGCAGAAAGGAGGGGACGGAGGCACCTGGGTGAGCTCAGGAGCACCGGCCCAACAGGAGCCTGGAAATGGAAGGTCTGCAAGCCCAGGAAACCTGTTCCTTCCAGCAAGATGGGTCAAGAGTCTGCTCCGTGCCAGGCACTCAGCAGAACCACAGGTCTGTCAGGAACTGGAATTCAGAGCATCCTAGGGACAAAAGCTAGACTCACAGAGTGCACAGGACTGCCTGGAAGACCATGAGCAGAGGAAGAAAAACCCAGCGGTAGAGCTTTGGCACAATGCCTCTTCTTGTGACAGGGGTGCATGTAAGAGGGGGTTCTGGGGCTCCAGAGAAGAGCCCCTCCAACCCTAGCCACTGCCTTGCCCGTGGCCCCATGCTCTCCATGTGTGCCACGACAGGTGTACCAAGGGAGAGTTAGCAAGATGGGGCAGGTGCAGTTGCCCACTGGACCCAGGACAGACTCTCAGTCCTGGGAAAGGCAACTCTCCCAACTGAGCACCAGCTTTGTGAGGGCGAGATCCTCAGGAAGCCATGAGCAAGGAAGGGACCGCCAGCCAGGGCAGCTGAGTCCACCCAGTGGCCAGAGGGTGACATGAAGGAAGTCACCAGCAGCTCAAATGATGTAAAAATAAGTTGCTATTAATGACTACAATGCGTCCCTCAAATTGCACAGACTGGATCTTTGCTGAATTCTCTCCACATCCCAACCTCACTGGATCGCTAGCGTCAGCTGCGGCACTGGGCTCTTCACAGGAGGGAAGGTTGAGGCCGAAGTGAGCGCCAGTGGACTTGAGACAGAGCCCTTGGTGGCAGACTCCATAGGGACAGACAGGT
The DNA here is from genome assembly GCF_002288905.1 of Enhydra lutris kenyoni. Taxonomy (NCBI): domain Eukaryota; kingdom Metazoa; phylum Chordata; class Mammalia; order Carnivora; family Mustelidae; genus Enhydra; species Enhydra lutris. Next base: position 43,987,605 of record NW_019154085.1, read on the forward strand.
TACCCTTCCCACAGGAAAGGTTCATGTTTGAAAATGAGCATCAGGATTGCTGGATTTATCATGCACAGTCCTCTTCCATGCAGAAGTTCAAAGGTGATTGCCTACCTATCCACAATGTCAATTTCCTTTTACTGTCTCCTGAGATGCAGTCATTGAATTTTATTGTGGGTTTTTTGGGCTTCTATTCTCCAAAATAAATATTTTCCAGCTCTTCCATTATTGCAAAGGAAGGAAGGGAGGGAGGGAGGGAGGGAGATAGGAGGAGGGAAAGAGGGAGTCACTCTCCAAAGACTGCCAGAAGGAAGAGTTTCAAAGCAAAGGCTGACTTTCTGGCTGAGCCAGATGCCCTTCTGGGTTAGGAGGGGGGCCTGGGGCTGTATGTTTGTGCCCACAGGGCATCTGCTGAGTTCATTAAAATTCCCTCACTGGCCACACAGGAACACGCTGAAGAGGTGGAAACAGCATCCAGGAAACTATTCAGTGCACTTCGACTAACATTTTCCAAGTGTCTAGTCTGTGCCAGTTTGGGGACATAAACCCGGGAGCTGTTTGGACAAACAGGTTTGTGAAGAATTTAACCTCCCCAAGTCCAATCAAGAAAGCAGATGTCCAAATATGTGAAGTATTTGCCCAAGGTTCGCAGTGAGGGCAGAAGCCAAGCCAGATCCTTCCCTTGGATCCCAGCCCTGGCTTAAGCCCCAGGTGCATTCCTGCTCCGGGCACGCAGGCCGCCCCTGGGCCCTGGCTCCTGTGATCACCACCGGCTCTGAGTTTCTCCCCGGTGATGGAAGCCCTCTAGTTCCCTGGTCCATCCCCCTTGTCTCCTCCCTCCATCTGCAGGTGCAAAAGATTCAGGGGCCACACAGGCCACACGTCGAACAAGAACACCATTTCCCCTTGGGTCTCCGTACCTTTGTCATATACATCAGCACAGAAACATCCTCGTGGAAATTGGAGGAAAACGGAGGGCAGAGTCGGCCATCAGACAAGCTCATTTCATCCCCCTCCACCCCACTGACCCAGCCCCTGGGTACCAGCCCAGCTGAGAAGCCCAGGGGGGCATAAGCAAGACCTTGAGGCTGCAGCCCAGAGACCCAAGGGCCCTCAGCATGATGCGGGTCTGGGAGGCCAGTAACCAGATGCCCATCACAAGCGGGAATCAGAGGGGAGCTGGCCCCAAGCAGATGCATCGTTCAGGACCTTGTAGGGACACTGTCTCCTTCCAAATGAGAGTGTGGAATCTTCCCCAGGAAAAATGCACATGTGTGGAAACTTTCAGACATAATTTCTGGCATATCCCGACACTCTGAAGTACTCTCTGGACCTCAAATTAAGATGTGGCTCTCCCGACAAACTTGGGAACAAGTTAGGTAGGGAGTGACCACCCTGCCTTCTTGCCCCCTGGGGAGCAGCTTCTAACACCGGCTTCACCTCTCCCTTCCTCACACACCCCCCCCACCCCCTCTGGCCTCTCTGGGGTTGGGCCCCTCCATCCCCTCCCTTCCAGGGCTCAGTCACCCTGTTCTGTGCCACCATAGCACTTTGTTGAAACACCAGTTAGAGCCCTGGTTCCATGTCATTGGGCTTCTCCCCACAAGCACTGTGAGCCGCAGGACACACGAGGCACCAGGCCCCATACCTCGGGTTTCCTAAGCCACTGTCAAGGGTGGGTAACTGCAGACTGTGTGGACAGGTGCCCACATGGCCCAGGCTCCCAGTTTGACCGCTTCATAATTCTCCAACGTGACAAAAAGGCATTTACTGCTTCAAAACTCAGAACTACAGTTATCTTACCAAGGCCTGTGTTTGATGACATGTCCTTGCATGGCTAATGAGTCCTTTTATGAAATTACCTCTGGAAAGGGAAGTACCCTCTGCTCCAAAACATTGCAAAAACTGTTACTTACTCCGAAAATCAACTGTCTTTGCTCCTCATAGTGGAAGTTTTACCGTGGCCTTTGGCATAAAGCAATTCAATCCTGTGGAACCCAATGGTTAAGGGGATAGTCCTCTGGCAGCCTGGGGTGACGGAGGGGTGGGGGGTGGGGGGACAGAGGACCCGAAAGGACTGAGAGGAGCTAAGGGCTGGGGCAGATGCGGGGAGCACAGCTGTTTCACGTGAGGGATTGAAGCCTGTCGTTAGCAGGTGAATTCTCTCTCACGGGTCAGGAAGCGGGTATGGACATCCATAACCCATTTCCAAAGGTTTCATCAGATATCTCAGAGTGCCCAGGAGAAGAGGGACATGCCAGCCATGGGGAGGAATGGCCTCCAAGCCTGAGAAAGCAAGGCCTCACTGTGAGTGCATACTTGGGGTGCAGCATTGGCCATGCTGGGCCCTGGGTTCAGGTCCAAAGGCAGCACCAGTAGCGAGCAAGCAGCTCTTGCTGTATGCCTGGCCCCCTGAGGAGGGGGTTCAGGGCAAGAAAGAGGATATAGGAGCAGCCTGAGGTGTGTCCCTGATCCACACAGGGACAGTCTGATGTCCATCTGGGATGAAGTCGAAGGCACTGTTCATTCCATAAACACACCCTGGCTGCCCACCCAGAGCAGAGCAGGGCAGCTAAAACCCCCGTCCGATGATGTCCTTCCTCTGCTCAAAAGCTTCCCCTCGCTCCCCGTCCTCCTCAGAGCACTCCTCACCGTGGCCTTCAGGGCCCACCACGGTCATGCCATGTGAAACCCTGATCCCATCTTCTAACACCCCTGCCCCCAGCTCTCCCCCATCATGCTGGCCTCCTTGCTCCCACCTCAGGGCCTTTGCATGTGATGCACCCTCTTCCTGAAACACCCATTCCTCACCGAGATGCATGGCTGTACTTCCCACAGATCTCTGTTCCTGCATCGCTTCTCAGGAGGCTTCTGTGGTCCACCCTGGGCTAAGTAACCCCCTCTTTCCTCTGTTTCATCTTTCCATGGCTTTCAGCACCATGTGGCATCCTATACACTTGCTGGTTTAATTGTGTATCATCCCCTCTCCTCAAACCTCACTAGAACACAGACTGTGGTTGTGCCCCCGGCTGGACCCCTAAATCTTTGCTGAGTGAGCAAAAGCGTACATGAGTCCTTCTCCACCTACCCATCAGAACATGTGGATCCCCTCGATTGGTTGCTAATGTGCCTGTGTTGAGTTTTTTCCCACTGGTGCCAACAACAAGGGGCCTGCATTAGGCATTAGGCAAAACCCATGCTGGGCCGAGGGGGGGGCGCTTTGTTGACCGGGCCTCCCTCCTTTTTAAGATTTGTATCTATATCGATTCAGATCATTTGACACAGGCCCCCGGATCTCTACTTTGTTATTTCCTCTCTGAAATGCCTCCATAAAACCCTGAGTCAACACCCTGGCTAGGGCTCTCATCAAAGCCCAGAGCAAGAAAAAAAAAATTTTGTTCTTAATAAACTGCGATAGGGGGGCGCCTGGGTGGCTCCGTGGGTTAAAGCCTCTGCCTTTGGCTCAGGTCATGATCCCAGGGTCCTGGGATCGAGTCCCGCATCAGGCTCCTGCTCGGCAGGGAGCCTGCTTCCTCCTCTCTCTCTCTCTCTCTCTGCCTGCCTCTCTGCCTACTTGTGATCTCTGTCTGTCAAATAAATAAATAAAATCTTTAAAAAAAAATAAACTGTGATAGGCTTAAAACGCATCAGCTTTCTCACGCCTCTGATGTGACCTGCCTCCTGTGTCATTGCCACTGTCAGCGGTGACACATTGTAACCGTACCGTATTGATCAAATAGACAACATTGGGAGCAGGGTTTTCTTCTTTGAACATATTGTGATTGTGACAGATGAAAGGGGATGACCACGTCAGAAGATTAAGTTCTATTTCTTTATGGGAAACTGTCTCTGAAACCAAACACCCTGGGATTTGTTTCTTAGAGCTGTGGTCCCCCAAAGCATGGGGGGCAGAGCCCTAAGGCACCTCGGAGCTCTATCCTACTTGGAGGGGGCCTTGGCAGTCACTCTGGCCACCAGGTTCCATGTGCTCACTAAATACAAGTCTCGTGCACCAAAGCTTGAGTGTCTTTGGAAAATGTCCCCCTGTGCTTTGAGATCAACCAGCAATGACCTCCTGTGAGTATTTTCACATGAGTCTTTTCCAATCAATCTCTACCAACCTGGACCATCATTGTGAGCAAGGTGCCTGCACTGCCAGCCTTCACAGGGCTCTTTGTACTCGGGAAGAGTGAGAACAATTGCCCCGTAATCTGGAATTTGGGGGGGACTCAGTTATTTAAAGTGAGTTGTTCATCATCAGAAGTTCATGGAGACCCATGGGGGAGAAGCTCAGTGGATAGCCGATGGGAGACATGATGTTCATCGCAAGCAATGACCTCGGAATTCTCTTTATTGAAGTTTCTTGTCTGACACGCAACTCTCCTGGTTCTCCCATCCACCCTCTGCTGGTACTCCAGGAGCAGGACCACAGCACACCCCCTGTCTGCACCCACTTTGCAATATGTCCCTGGGGCAAAAATAAACAGCACCGCATCACACACTTTGCTGCTTGCTTTTAACTAACCACAACGCCTCTCTCGGTGGAATACCGGCTTCCGTGTGCACGACCATCATTCACAGGGACTTCCCTATCTGCTTCTGACTCCCTGTGTTGGCCTCTGAATAGAGCTGCCTTCTAATCGATGCGAGGTCAAGGACTTCAAGGTCGATCCCAGCACACCCAGACATTACAGATGTAGGAAGTCTTAATGCAGTTAGGCAAGAAGAGGAGTAACAGGTGGATGTGATTTTATGGCCTCATTTTGGCCATGTCTGTGTAAGTGGGACAAGATTGAGCACATCCAAAAGAAGGGGCCGCCACTGACATTTTTATATCAACTCAATCTAAGACCATTGTTAAATTAGCAATTACCCTTGATATCCAAGGAACATCAAGGAACATCAAGGACCCAGGAACATCAAGACGTGTGTGCATACGTGTGCGTCTTACAGACCTCAGCAATTTGGTATTTGTGTGTCCCTCTGATGGCCATCCATAGCCTTGCTTTCAGCCTTTTGTAACTCTGGAAAACCCAGCTAGAGGGTAGTTTGTCCCAGGGGCTTCTTTGCCAGGAAATGCAGGGTTGGTTGCGGACCACTACCTGAGTAGAAATTTGAGCCCATCCCCACCTTCAGTCAAAAAAAAAACACAAAAAACAAAAAACAATCCACTTCCACCTGTAGAGCAAATTCATTCGTTATCCATTTATTCAAATGTATACAAAAGTTCTATCTGCTGTTAAGGAAGAAGCTTGAAATCCATTGCTGTAGTCTAAATTTCCCATAGTACCTAAACTGCTTTCCCTGAGTCAAAAGTACATTCACTTTGTGTGTGATGAAAAGGCCACATCTGCCGTGGTTAGTTTGAAAATGTTTCTTCTGAGAACAAATTAAATCCCACAAATGTAGCTTTTTTGAGGAATTGAAGCAATGATATAAGTCCCCTGGCGTTGGCAGGCAGGACTATGGAAGATCAACATCGGTGAGGGGATCAGGTGACCCGGGGACCCAGACCTCACCCCATCGCGTTACTCGAATGACCTGAGCAATCGAGTAACCACCACTGTCTGTATCTGTCACTTGGGGGCTACCACTCTTTCCTGTGGATATTCTCTACCCGGCCCCCAGGGCTTACCTGCCGCCTGCATTCTGAGGACCCAAACTCTTCCTCTGCTCTGAGAACCTGCCTTCATCCAGCTGCCAGCTCCACGCCCCACAGGACTCTGGATCTCAAAATGGACAGATTTATTAATTATGGCCAGCCCCATCAACACTGACTGCTGTCTTGACTGGAGGCACCAACTCCTCCCGTGTTTCTGCATCTAGAAACCGACGGCTCACAAGGGGAGCCATGTCTGAAGACTCTCCCCCGTGAACGTCTTGCAAGACTGTCCTTCCCGCCACTCCCCTGACTGCCTTAACCCAGCGACTCCACCTTACTGGCAGAACTACTATTGCAATCAACGCCCCATCTGTCTTCCTGAACCCGCCCCAAGGGTCCGAGATGCTGCTTTCTCTGTTCCCATTCCCCTCACAACACCAGACTGCTAATCTCCTCTGCTTGACATACTTCCCTGACTCCTCATTGCCTGCACACTCCTGTGACAGCTCCTTAAGGGACCTGACCTGCCCACCCCCCATCCTGCCAGGTCCATCCCAGGGCCCCACCCTGTCACCTGACACGCCAACAATGGGGCGCCCCCCTACGCAGGTCAAGTCACTCTGCCCACTGGGTGCTGCTGTTCCCTCTACCCAAAATCCCACCCATCCCTACTGTGGCCACCAGGATAGGACCTTGTTTCTGCAAGCCCGATCCAGATTTCCAATCCTCAAGGAAGACATCCCTCTTTGCCTCATGAAGGAGACTCTCTCAGGATCATTACTACATTCTTGTCTGTATTATATACTCTCTGCTCAGTTCCCAGCATAGCACTGAGACATGATGGGTGTGCAGTAAACATTTGTGGAATAAATAAAGGAAGGAAAATGTCCCCAGGTTGTCACAGTAGAAATATCCTTCTGCTGAAAATGTGTACAGAAAACCTTTGACAGTCCTCAGACCCACTTTTGGAAATGGTTTGCCTTATCCAGTGATGTTTACAGATGGAAATTTATGTTCCAGGGGCGCCTGGGTGGCTCAGTGGGTTAAGCCTCTGCCTTAGGCTCAGATCATGATCTCAGGGTCCTGGGATCGAGCCCCACATCAGGCTCTCTGCTCAGTAGGGAGCCTGCTTCCCCTTCTCTCTCTGCCTGCCTCTCTGCCTACTTGTGATCTCTGTCAAATAAATAAATAAAATCTTAAAAAAAAACGAAAGAAAGAAAATGTTCCAATATCTCAAACTAACTCCATTTTGTAAGGTAGTCCTGTTTAATGAGAAATAAATCATGGTGAAGAAGAAGAAGGAGAAGAAGAAGAAGAAGAAGAGGAGGAGGAGGAGGAAGGATGAGGGAGAGGGAGAGGGGGAGAAAGAAATCATGGTAACATTATAGTTATCATAAGAGGAATCTAAAACAGAATTAAATTCTAACAGGTAAGGATTATTTCCTAAGAGAGTTAGAAGACATGGTCCTTGGGTGACACCATTAAATAAGGAAAATAAAGGCCACTGATCACCCAGAGAGAGAGTAAACTTCTAACAATCTCTAGCCTTGATCTTTCCTTTGTTCTTTTAAATTACAGAACACTAAAAAAGAAGGCAAGGCCTGGAATTGCAACCCAACTGAGAGCAAGCAAGGGTAAACAGACTCCACAGAGACCCACAAACTAGCTTCCACTCTGCTCTCCAAGCATATTTCCATTTGTTCCCGAGACTCCCGCCCTCCTTTGCTGCCCACATCTCTATGCCCGCTGGAGATTCCAAGCCTTTCCTGTGGGCAGCTCCTCTTCATTTGCTAATTAGACCTATTTAAATCAGGAATCCAGCACCCTGTGTAATTAGGCATTTAATAATTATTCAAAGTTGATGGTGATCTTTAAAGTTTGCCAAGGTCATTTAAAGCTAATGAACTTGCGTCCCATCCAAAGCGAAGCATTGCTCATTTACAGTCTTGATGTACTTGGAATATGGTAAATTTTTTTTCCCTCTAACTGCACTGGCTTGCTCCAATATTTCTGTTAATAAAATTTTCAGTAATCTCTTGGGTAATGAGATTCTGAGACCCCTGCCTCTCGGGTCACTTGTAAGGCTTTACATCTGTGCTTTCCATCTGGGCAAGCTTTCCCCTCCTTTTACATGATCTTTCTTCTCATTGCTACTTTGTTTTTTCCTTTTTTCACTATCACTGTTATCATGGTTATTTCCTTTTTTCATTATCCACCAGCAGTGTGTCTCTTTCTCTCTCACCAGGTTAAGGTAACTTTTAAGGTTAAAGACTAAGATCCGCTGTTACTAGCGATGGATAAAGGTGTCATGTGGCATTTGGCAATGGCCTGTGTCATAACAGAATGAGTAATTCACAGTAAAAATTCAATATAAGAATCCAGTCCAGGAAAAGTGAAGCACAGGGTGGACCCTTAGCCTTTAGTTTTCCGTAAACGATCCATAGGGTTTGTTTTACCTAGGATGACTGAAAACCTTCGGGGCTTTCCTCTGCTGGGATTTCCCTTATTATTTGTCTTTGATGGTATATGCACACCACGGTGACCCTCAGCAGCAACCTCTCTGTCCCTTTAAGGACTTGCCTTGGGCCAGAGACTGTCCTGCACTTGATCAGTAAGGCAAGCTTATGAGTTGGCATTGTTGTCCCCATCCTATAGAAGAGGAGACTGAGTGGGGAGCCTAAATCATTTACCCAGAGTCACACAGCTGGTAAAGGCAATGGAACCAGCATCTAGACATCTATGGGTCTAGTCATAGACCTGGTTCTGGAGCCTCTCAGGAAGCAGACAAGACAAGACCTCCTCACCATTCCCTTAGTAGCATCAAAGTTTCCTTGTACTTACAAAGCTGATTCACATAGCCTCTGTGGACATCAACCCAAGCGGGTTCACCTGAGGCATGGAGTCCCCTCTCCTTGTTCCTGGAGACCCCGTGGACCTCCTCCTCTATGAATTCTTGAGAAATTTGAAAGCAGAGCTCCAAGCAAGGAATCAGAATCATCTCCCAGCCCCAGACATGACAGACGATTCATCAATTCATCTAGGGCTGTCAGACTCTTGAAATTCTAATCTTTGACTTAATTCTGAGTTCAGTAACTCCCTTGATTCTTTGTTAATTGAGAAGACAAAACAACAAAAAGGCAGACCTGCAGAAAATTGGAAGTCCCTTCCCGGGATGGCTCGTACCTTTGGAAATGCCTAGACGCTGTGTACATTTTTAATCACACCTTTAAAAAATCACTTGACTGAGCACAGAGCACTGGCCAGCTGCTGCGTCAGGAGCTCTCAGGCAAGCAAGAGGGACTCTGCCGGCTAGAGCGAGAATGTGGGCTGACTCAGCGGGCTGGCCACTAAGGCTTTGCCGTTGGCGGCTAACAGCAGCGCCCAGCTTCCAAAACCTCAGTGTTTGATCAGGTGAAGAATAAGACACGCCAGCTTCCAAAGCTGCTCCCCTGATTAATCCCTCCAGAGAACACATAACATCAGGAAAACTGCCGCCTGTGTCTTTGTATGCTTGCAGTTACACGCTCCTGTCCTATTTCAGACAAGAAGAAGAAAAAGAAAAAACAGTCCTTGGAATATACAGAGATGGGTAGGAAAAAATGCAAAGGGATATTCAGAAGCATCGACAAGTTGAATTTTAGTTCCATGCCTCCAATAAAGATGAGGTGAGACTTTTGAAATTTAAATAACATTGTGTAAGCACTTGTGTTAATGAAGAGGAAAGGACCCTGGGGCCAGACCTCAAGAGAATTCATCTGGAGGCAATAGATGCGTGCAGAAAAGTCTCCTCTAGTACCTGCTTGTTTAGTATTGTTTAACAAGAAGACTGGCCCATTTTGAGGTTTCTCACATTTGAAGCTAATTCCACAAACCAGACAGAAGTTTGTCCGTCATTTACAGCTTAGAGCCCATGGCAGGTGTTTCCCCGGATCAATAAATGTTTTGTTAGTGGCCTCCGAGAAAAGGGAGCTTATTGGACCTTCCTTCACGGGAAACCTCACCCCTGTCGCCTCCCTTACTCCCCGGCTAGTTTTCCTTCTTCCCTCTTTATCAACTCCATGGTATGTGTACGTTGAGCGGCCAGATGCCTTCCATGCCCTGGTAAGGTCCCAGCTACGTTCACCTTGGCCTCCAGGCCCTGAGAAGTCACCTGTGTGAGTCAGACGCCGTGCTCCCCAAGTTCCAGAGTAAAGGGGTCAAGCTTCCCCTTGAAGCCCCCGCTCACTTGGTTCCAGGTGTGTGAAAAGCAGGCCCACCTGTCCCTCACAGGAGTTGGAAACACTCAACATGGCACCAGGTCCCCGCAGGAGAACCCAGCTCACCCTCCCCAGCCTCTAACTGGTCTCAATTCCCATACATTTGGGGCAAAGGATAATGGTGAAAAAAATTGCTTCATTAACTCACAAGTCCCGCTGCAGTGGCCTCCCCGCTCCTTGCTTTAGGAAATTGATTCTTGGCATGGTCGGGTCGGTCTCTGGTAAAAACTCTGAATTAGAAAAATCTTATTTTAATATCCTGTAACAGTCATGAGCATCTCCTCAGTGATAAAAGCGGCCAGTAAAATAAATTTTATGGTTTCATATCAGTTTTGCTTTATTAAAGTAAATATTCTTAGAAACCCCCCTAAAGAATAGGTATTAAATGGTATGGGAAGTAGACTTATAAGTGATTCTCATTTTCCTTTAGCTTCTCTGTAGGTAACAATGACATTATGTTTCCTTTATAATCACAGGACAACACTGCAAATGTCATTTTCAAAATTTGAAAATAAAATGCAGAAAAGACTATAATGCGATCAGGGCTATCCTACTCAAATTTGTGTGATTTCCTTTAAAAGAAAATAAGTCTCATAGATTCCTCTGGTGGACGAATTCTCTTATACCATCTCTTAAATAGTACAAACATAAAATGAGTTAGTGCCGCTTCTTCATTGGCAACTGTCACTTACAAAGGACACACAGAAAGCAATGCTTTCAAAGGACCCAAATTCAGATCAACGGTATCGTTAGATATGACTGATTGCGTTATTTTGCTCAAATGGAATTGCTAGTTCTGGGTTTAATAGTAGAAAAATGTGCTGGTGGCTTCACATTTGCATATCATTGGCTGGAGTCTGTTTTATTGCTCGGCTTGATGGACCCCTGTTTGAATCAACAGCGTGTTATCATTGGTGTAATTTACACTCTTTTAAATGTATTTTCCTAGTTATTTTTAACTGCCAATCCATTATGTTGACAGGCCAATCATTTTAAAAGTGTATTCCAAAATGCAATAATAAATATATATATAAACTTGTGTGTGTGTGTGTGTGTGTGTGTGTGTGTGTTTGTATGCCATTGTTAAAAAAAGAGAGAAAGATGGGGCGCCTGGGTGGCTCAGTGGGTTAAGCCGCTGCCTTCGGCTCAGGTCATGATCTCAGGGTCCTGGGATCGAGCCCCGCATCGGGCTCTCTGCTCAGCAGGGAGCCTGCTTCCTCCTCTCTCTCTACCTGCCTCTCTGCCTGCTTGTGATCTCTCTCTGTCAAATAAATAAATAAAATCTTAAAAAAAAAAAAAAAAAGAGAGAAAGACACTCACGACAGGCCCCAGATGGAGTCACTTAGGCTAAGCTCACATCCCTGAACCAAGACTTAAAACCTGACCCAAATGCAGGTTCAGCCTCTCCCAGGAGTGGAATCTTAAACCGGTCCATCTGGAATTACCAGGTCAGCGCTAGTGATGAAGCCCACTGGAGGGACCTCTGCTGTGCCCTTAGGGAAGGTGACCTTGCCACACACAATCCATTCTCGCTAGCTAGCAACTTCCTCGTCCCACCCCCTTGCGCCTCTACAAGTCACTTTGCACGCTTCTCCCGAGCTTCTTTCTATTGGCTGGATGGGCTGCTGCCCGATTCGGAGTTGTCAAGCAAGCCAGTATGATCTCTAAAATGCACTCAGTTGAATTTTGCTATTTAACGTTGTTTAATGACGACTGACTCGTGGTCCCTCTACAGCAAGCTTTCCCCTCTTCCCGCCACCTGCTGCATGCAGGGGGTTCCTCGGGAAGCTGCGTGCAACGTGACAGGCACAGCCCTGTGAGCGAGTGCGGTGACAGCCGTGGCTCAGGTCCTGCCTGCCCTCTCCACCCGAGAGGCAAGGGGAGCTCCAAATTTCCCAGCCACGTTTGCAAACCTCGGGGCTGTCAGTTAAGATAGTACTTGATGTAGGGTTGGTGCAGTGGGATCGCCTTCAAATCAACTATGCATCTTCCCATCCACATCCACACAATCAGAGTCTCACTCTGCAACCCTAGTTCTTTTAAGTTATGTCACATCAAAGCTTTCACTCGTTCAAGAGCAGGAAAGTGAAGTCTTCATCCGTGAGAGTGGTTGTGGGTACAGAGAAGTTTTGCCTCTAAAAGACTCCAGCTTATGACCACGACAAACACTGGATGCTGCTGGGAGACATCAGCTTATTTTATGAGACGACAAGGCACGAAAGGGGGGGTAAATGTCAATGTGGGCCTCAAAATAACATGGAAAAGGGGGTTTTCTGGAACATCCCATGTCTGTGCTCATTTTTATAAAGTATCGTTAATATGGAAAGCAAAACTGTAAAATGCTCATGGAGAACTTGCAGACTGCTAGGAAATTTCCACAAAAATTATTTTTTAAGCTCCCTAACCAAGTAGCTTGGTGTTTGGTAGCAATGCTTGGGGCTCCTTGGCTTCTGGACATGAGACTCCAATCTCTGCCTCTGTTGCCATATAGTTTCCCTGTGTCTATGTCTTTGTGCGGAATGTCCCTCTTCTCAATAAGAGCAGTCCCAGTGGATTTAGGACGCACCCTCCTCTGGGATGACCTCGTCTCAGCTTGATGACCTCAGCAACCACCCTATCTCCACAGACGGTCGCGTTCTTACACCTTTCATAGACCTGGATTTTGAGGGGAAACTATTCAGCTCGGCAAAAATAATAAGTGTTTCTTGAGCACGTGCTTCATACATAAGAAATCATTTCATATCACTTGATTTTCCAAATTTTACATTCCAGCGTGAAAGTTCATAGAAGCAGGTTCATACTGATGAAGATCAGCCTTGTTTTCAAGTCATTAAAGAATATGTCATTACTGTAAAAGCATGAGTTTTTTTTTAAGATTTTATTTATTTATTTGACAGAGATCACAAGTAGGCAGAGAGACACACAGATGGAGAGGAGGAAGCAGGCTCCCTGCTGAGCAGAGAGCCCGATACGGGGCTCGATCCCAGGACCCTGAGATCATGACCTGAGCTGAAGACAGAGGCTTAACCCACTGAGCCACCCAGGTGCCCTAAAAGCATGAGTTTTATTGGTATTTCACTACTTTGGCAGGGGGAATAGTAGAAGAATTGTTCTCTCATTTCTCATTCAGTTAGCATTCTTGAGTACTAAACTATATGATTTGCATATATCTTGAGGGAAAGGGTTTCAATATTCATAAGACATGGTCCCTGCCCTTAAGACAGTTATTAATTTTTAATAATAATACGAAGAGCCCCTTCCCAGACCTGGCTCGCAACTCTGCTACAAACAGGAATAGCACTTCCCTACTCTGGGGCAAGACATTCCCTTTTTTCCTCCCATTTCAAAGCAGCAGGAATTTTGAGCAAAGAAAGCAAAGATGACAGCAGAAAGTTGTTTTGTTTGGGGGACTGTTTTGCAAATGGCACCTCTCAAAGAAAACCCTTCCCCTGACAAGTCTGGGGTTTACCCATGGAACAGAAAAATAAGCCTTCCTATTGTCATACAGCTAAAATGGTGGTTTTTTCCTGCTCCAAAAGGGGTGTCCCCCTCTGAATGAGAAGACTTTCAATGTGGCCTGAAGAAGGGTAGGTGAAGTCTTGAGAAGAGGGAGGGACAGATCAAAAAGAATGTTTTGCTTGTAGGGTGAACCTTATGTAACATTAGGCAGTGTTTCTAACACTTTGTGTGGTCTTCCTTGTCTAAGAAAGCAGCTATCACTAATTACTTAATGTTTTCCCTCCAACTTGACTCATTTGAAAATTTGAACAATGTATTCCCAACCTAGGCAATGATATCCATGAGCAAAACCAGCTTCTTGCTCCAGTTATATGGTTTTAGTTCTATTTTCCAGTAACATTTCTCTCATTCACATTGAAGGATGATGTAATTAAACATTTTTTCTAGAGTTCACCCATTCATTATGGAAAGCCCACTCGAGGGTTATCCATAGAACGCTGCCTTGCTTGAGAGATGCTGCTTTAATGCAACTTTAACCGTGTTGAGTTCCTGAGTCAGCATTGGTGACTCCAGACCCAAGAAGAAGACAACACGGGTCAGACCAGAGGAGGTGGTTGGAGACACCACCCAAGTCCATGGGACTCTGCAGCCCTCCAGCCTCAGTTTTGGCGCCAGATCCTCTCCTAATCACAGATCCTATGCTCTTCAGCCCTAGGTCTCCTCGTAAACACAGTTGGAACAGTAACTCCTAATTCTCTGTAGCGTTGAATATTGGCATTCACTCATTCATAGGCATGAGTGAGTGAGCCTCGCCTCTTACAGGTACCAAGCACGGTGCCTGGCTCCCAGTTCCAAGCAAGAATGTTATCTGTGTACTAGGCTTGGTGCCATCAGTCACCTCTAAGCTGCTTGTCCAATGCATCTCTCTGTCTACATGTTCATCCGTAGCACAATTTAGTGGCTTCCAATTAGTGTCCTTATTTCTATTTTTCCAATTAAAGAATTGGAGAATATCAGGGCATGCCTACTCATGTTCAGTTGCTAATTTCATATAGAAATCCGTGCCTCCATGGAGCTCCTTATCTACTGGGGGAAAGAGGCATTAATCCGCTAATTCTACAAGTTTGTTTATAATTGCAATCCGGGGACAGTCCAAGCATCGGAGGGGGCCTTGGAGTATAAGAACACAAAGGCCTGACCTAGATTAAGAAGGGAGTGAGGTAATGTACATAAAGCCCTTTGGATTAGCCCATTACCCATGTTCGGCTGGTCTCAGTAATGCAACTGGAACAAGAAGAAGAATCCCCAGTCTTTGATCCAAGGTGGGCTAGACATTTCCAGTGGTCCCAGAAAGAATCCCACCCAGAATCTCTATTTAGAAGTTGATGGTTCAGGGGCGCCTGGGTGGCTCAGTGGGTTAAAGCCTCTGCCTTCGGCTCAGGTCATGATCTCGGAGTCCTGGGATCGAGCCCCACATCGGGCTCTCTGCTCGGCAGGGAGACTGCTTCCTCCTCTCTCTCTGCCTGCCTCTCTGCCTACTTGTAATCTCTGTCTCTCAAATAAATAAAATTTAAAAAAAAAAAAAAAAAAAAAGAAGTTGATGGTTCATTAAATCACTCCACATACATTGTCATCTATGGATCAATTGAGTTTCTTTTAATTACTGTCTTTATTTCTACTTTTCCAATTAAAGAACCACTTTGGGATATGTCTGTAAAAGAAAGTCTGGATAGAGCAGACCCTGCAGATGACTAAGTCAATATGATCAGTCTCAGTAAGAGCTGACCCAGAAGAGTATTTAGGCCATGCCACAACAGATGGTGTGTTTTCCTAAGTCCTAGAGCCCATCTGCAACTATCCAATGGACACCACAGAAGTGGTTGGACATATTCCAAATACCTACACGTGGAAGGCTTCCATGTCTGTTTATCTAACTGAGGTTGTAGTTAGTAGAATTAGTCTGATAACACAATACTGACTTAGAGTATTTATTTTTAACATGACATGCCATTTGTTCAATTTCACTTCAAAACGTTACCTGGATCTTTCCTTTCTGCTGCTGTAATCATGCAAATGTAAACATTTGGATTATGATTGGATGACCTAATTACTTTGAAGTTTGTCATGTTTAAAATTTCCCTTTCTCTCATAAAGGTATAGGAAATGAAGTGCTTGTTAAACATCACTGCGTTTGTCCAAAGGGGAATTTATAATATTTAATGACTTTAGATTTCACTGCTGCTGAGTCTACATATTCCACTGTTAGCAGTGGAGCCAGGAAAGGAAATCACAGAGGAAACTTTGATGTCAAAGAAAAGCAGCTTGAATGGCAGGGAAGGAGATAATGGGTGTCGCTTCCTTAGAAAAGCCTGGCCTTGGCGTGCCAGAATCCAATGTTTATTTTATAATAATATCAAATAAGCATCTCTAATACTAGACATCCTACAATTGCACACTTTCTTTTTCCTAGAGTATGTTCAGATCTTTTACAAGAAGATGTAAGCCAACCAAAAATCTAAAAACCCAACACTAATAACCTGTTTCTTAAAAGAAATAATCAAAGTAAGAATTTTGGCTCAATACATTTTCCCAAAGAAATTGGACAGTGTGACACCCCGACAGTTCTCCTAGACTTTTTTTTTCTGATGTTCAGTATCTGAATGATGTTATAAAGAACCTAACCCCCGAAAATGTACATAATTTGCATAACTTGTATAATGAAACTTGAGGACCCCACGAAGATCTGTTCTTTCTCTGCCATGTTCTCCTTCATTTACACAGTCACTGCACTAAGACCCAAGGTTTCAGTGATCACCTGTGCTCTGCCTTCCCCACATCACCATCATCACCTCTCCCCTCGTGTTGACTCAGACATTCCTGATTAACCAGCAGCATGCACAAGCCTACAAGAATGGAAAAATATTCAGTGACAGGAAAGGTCGATTGCTGCTGGAAAGACAAAGAAGTTTTGGAAGCACAAATAAAAGCATTCCAAAGAATGTCAAGCAAAGTTCTCTGGCCCACACACTTTGCTGCATAATATAACAGGACAACAATGGCAGTGACTGATTTGTAGAAATACCATTATGACTCATAAAAGCAAAGTTAAGTTCTATGTGTTTCCTCTATGTTCTGTTGAATCTGTTATATTTCAAAGTCCCATGGAAGATTATAATGTTTAAAGTTTTGCTCATAAGAATTAGGTTCAATTATCTGGCAACTTCTCTTAGGTGAAGTAATACATTCTCAAGGATGTCAGATTGCTCAAGTTTACCACAAGAGGTTAACAGCCATCGGTGTTCCCCATCCCTAAAATATTTGCATGGACTGATTAAAATTATGAATGGTGGCTAAGCACCCACCCTATGGAGGGTGATGAGAAGTTCTTTGAAATAAGGGTAATGACATTTCTCAATCCTCATTCATCACCCTGAAGGAGCCTTGGTTGGGAGTCCTACCAAAACGTCAGGGATAAGGCACAGGGTAGCTTCCTAAAAGAAAGCAAGGACACTGCTACCACAAGATGGGGGGGGGGAAGCAAAGAGCAGAAATCCACCGCAAATAAGGTGCAAGGTGATTTTCTAGAATATGCTTCCCCCTCTGGAAGAAACTCTCTTGAGTATCACATTTGAGCCCAGTTACCTTTCAAGCAAGGACAAAGGGGGACATCTCTGTTGTGCAAAGACAGGGCAAAGAAAACGGTGAACCCCTGTCATTCTTTTCCCAAAAATTAGAATGGCAAATCTGTAGGGGCTGGTGTCCTACAAGACTGAAGGCGGAGGTGGGGAGATGGCAAACATCACATTTGTCGGTAGGAGACGGTCTCATGGACATGGAGAGTTGGAGAGCCCATTGGATTCATACACCTGTGGAGGGAAGAAAGGCCCCAGCATGGGTGGCAGGAGAGAGAAAAGTGCTCAGTGAGGAGCCTGCCAGTGTGTCCCCAGCTCACTCACATTCTCATACTTCCTCAACAGTTCTCACAGTCCTGTCGAAAGCTTTGACTACTTTTGAGAAGATAAAAGCCATCAAAAGCCAGGAACTTAAAACATATTTGAAGAGTCACCTTTACCATGTGGCCTTGGGGGTGTTTTGAAACCCTCAGTGGGCTCACTAATTTCAGAGAAAAGGCTCGGGCACAGACACTGAGTCCTCCTGTGAAGCAGAGTCAGTGCTCGAGGACAAGAGTGAGGCGCTTCCTCGCCCAAGACTTTGGAAATCAAGAAAATGCTCTGAGGCTTAAGTGGAGAGACGGTCCACGTGTAAGGTGCAGGCCTCATAGGGATGCCCATGGCTCCCTTCCTCGAGGTTGTCTGTGATTTCAGGGGTGCAGTTTCAGAATGTGCCCACAGTCATGAAGCCTGTCTTCAACTCCCAAGGAAACCCTGTGATGGCAGCAGACCCTGACAATGTTTATCCAGCACTTTCCAAGAATGAGGAACAATAAACAAGGTGGACATGAATGTTAGAGTTACTAAAATGATGTTCTCTGTTAAGAAGAAGGGGAGCTGGGGTGCCTGGGTGGCTCAGTGGGTTAAGCCTCTGCCTTCAGCTCAGGTCATGATCTCAGGGTCCTGGGATCGAGTCCCACATCGGGCTCTCTGCTGGGCAGGGAGTCTGCTTCCTCCATTCTCTCTCTCTCTCTCTGCCTGCCTCTCTGCCTACTTGTGATCTCTCTCTGTCAAATAAATAAAATCCTTTAAAAAAAAAAAGAAGAAGAAGAGGGGGAGCTGTCAGCTCTCATGGCTGTCCTGATTTTCCCTACACTGTTGTTCACCTCCCCATGTTCCTTTTACCCTTTGACGTCCCAAGGCCACTAATCCTGAGAAGGGCCCCTAGCTAGCAGTCTCTAAAAAGGAAATATCACTGGTTTATTTTATTCATGCATGTCGTCAATATTTATTATAACTTCCTATATACCAAACTGTGCTACCATCTGTTGGTATCCAAATTTGAAGTGGATACAGCCCGAGCTCTCAAAGAGCTTTCATAAGATGCCGCCATCCTAGAGACACTTAAAAAACTGTGGCATGGCAGTTGTATGGTTTGAAGGGTCACCTAACCCATTCTGTGGGTGATCAGTAGTCTGAGCCAAGGTTGGATTCCTGTAAGGGGTTTTGCCTGGGCTGAGCCTAACTCAGAAGAATAGAGGAAAAGTGTGGAGGTGTGTGATGGCATGGTGTGCTTGAGAAAACCTTAAGGGTCTTGGCATAGAGTTTGGAGTAGTCAATGGTTTGATACTTGCATAGATAGTCACCCTGGACCTGGTGGCTTGTATATCTGCTGCTCAGTACAGGCTGCATGGACCCCATGGTGGGGTGGGCGCAATGGCAGTAAGCCAGGGAAAAGAGATGATGTGCAGCCATTAGGAGTAAAATTTAAACTCTACTGGAAGACATAAAAGGAACCCTGAGCAAATAACAGATATTATAGACATTACTACATATTTCACAATATTTATGAAAGGGAAGGCTCAGTATCACAAATATGTGATTTCTCCCAAAGTCAGTCCAACACAAACTCATCAAAGTCCCACTGGGCTTTTCCTTGTGGAACTCAAGAAACTGATTCTAGAATTTTGTTTTGATGAAGAGGTAGGAGACAGGGTATTGGCGTTGAATTGTGCTCCCCTCAAAACCCACATGTTGCAATCCTAAACTCCAGTACATCTGAATGTAGCTGTATTTGGAGATAAAGTCCTTACAGAGATGATTAAGTTAAAATGAGGTCCTTGGAGTAGACACCCTGACTGGTGTCCTCATAAGAAGGGGAGATTGGACCCAGTCAGGTACAGAGAGGAAGACACAGGAAGAAAGGGAGAACAGAGCCATCTGCAAGCCAAAGAGAGATGCTTGGGACAGATCCTTCCCTACAGTCGTCAGAGGAAACCACCCTCGTCGACACCTTGATTTGGGGCTTCTGGCCCCCAGTCCATGAGGAAGTAAATTTCTGTTGTTTAAGCCCCTACTTCATGGTTCTTTGTCATGGCCTCACTAAAAAAAAAAAAAAAGAAAGAAAGAAAGAAAGAAAGAAAGAAAGAAAGAAAAGAAAAAAAGGAAAAATGTTGAGGATCTTGTCCGATAGATATTAAAGTTTATTATAAAGCTATGTAATTTACAGAGCATTATATCAGGACTAAGATGGACAAACAGACTAGTGCAACAGAATAGAACATCCAGAGTCATTAGAAAAGCAGAAGTTTAAATCTAACAATTCATTCTCTGAGCACTTTGTGGGCACCTTAGCAATACAAGTAAAATGGGAAAAGCACTCACTCATGATCCCGTGATCCAGTAATTCCCCTATTAGTGCAAATCCAGGAAAAATTCTCATGTGGACAAAAAGCACTTTTACCTCTCATCCTTTGGTGGGTTCCTTCCACAAACTAGGAGGTTTCCTGAGTGCATGCACTGAATCCTTGGAAGTGATGCTGGCATATCTCCAGACTCTTCTCCCCTCTGGTATTCTGTCCTGCAAGCTCCAGCCACTGTGATCTTCCAGGACTCTCAGCTCTGTCTTCTTTACTCAGGGAGTCAAGAGTCTCTACCCATCACCCCATACCATAGCCTGCCTGGAAACTCTCTCAAGGCAGGATGATGGGAAGGTACTGATTTACTATCCTACAGGATCACTATCCTCCACTGCCTGACATCAGTGTCTTGCAAATCACCATTCCATATACTGGGTCTACTTTTTGTTTGTTTCTGGCAGAAAGGCAAATCTGATCCCTATTATGCTACCTTGACAGAGCAAGCTCTCATTGGATGAAATGCAGTATCTCCATGTTAAGAAATTAACTAGACTACTAATTAGACTTTACACATTACAGTCATTCTTGAAACAATCTTGATCGAAAAAATTAAATTTGGAGAATAATATAGTCTGTCTGAAACATTTGCATAGTTGGAAAATACACAGAGCTGTCAAATATATATATACACATACATATATATACATATATATATATATATTTTTTTTTTTTTTTTTTAATGAGAAAGAGTGAGAGCTGGGGGAGGAGCAGAGGGAGAGGGAGAGAATCTCCTATATATTGATTTTATATACTGAAGGCATGAAGGTATGAACAGGAAAAACCCAAATCAGTGTGAGGCTGGTGTTGCCCGAGTAGAGAGAGACTTAGGGGACAGGACCAGGAGGAAGCAAAATGGGGGGTTGAACTTCATCCTCCATGTCTTATTTTTAAAAGACATGGGGGCACCTGGGTGGCTCAGTTGGTTAAGCATCTTCTTCAGCTCAGGCCATGACCCAGGGCCCTGGGATCAAGTCCCGCATAGGGCTTCCTGCTCATTGGGGATCCTGCTTCCCCCTCTCCCTCTGCATGTGCTTTCTCTCTCACTCTGCATGTGCTTTCTCTCTCACTCACTCTCTCTTTCTCAAATAAATAAAATCTTTCTTTAAAAAAATAGGAAATATGAAACAAACATGTAAAAATGTTAGTGCACCAGCATTCCTTAAATCTAAGGGTTAGCTAATTTATCAATTACTTTTTTTCTATAGCATCAAATTATTCCATAATTTAGTACACCTATCATTGAGGTTATTCATAGTTTCTGCTATCAAGAATAGATATTTGAATTTGCCTTTGGGGCTCACTATTTTTTGCTCACATCTGCATAATTAAAAAGCTCACAGAGGTAGCTTCCTGGGAGAAAAAGAAAGCCTTTTTCTAAGAAGGAAATATCTAAGATAATAGAGCTCTGAAGATATCATTGTTCTGGCTGGTTATCAGCGAGGTTTTCAAAAGTACAAGCAGTTCCACGAGTACACTGCAAAATGTTTTCTTATGGAAAAAAAGGTTTTTGTCAGTATTCATGTAGAATAAAGCATGCACATAAATTATTGTTCAGTCTTATGCTTTTTGGGAGATGATTATATGCTCACGTGTATGCACATGTGTGTGCTTGGGTGTGTGTGCGTGGCTATGTGTGTGCAAGGGCACACTTTTCCCATTCAGAGATACCAGGAATCCAGAAGCTCAAAGACTTGGGAAAATGTGTAGGCTCATCCTCAGGACTATGAAAAGGAATAGGATTTGCTTGACGTCCATTATGTAATATTACTTATTTTTAATTAACTACCCTGATATATGTGTTGATGGAGAACGATTGCATGATTATCTTGCTGGTGAAGGGCAGGACTAGACTATAACCAAGCTAAGCGACGTTTGCCCCAAAGCGGGTTTGCCCACTGCCAGCTGTGAAGAGGCAGAGGTGGGGCTAGCAGAGGAGTGCATCATTCTTTGTGGAAGCTTCGGTCAGGCTGGCTTGACCTCAAAGGCAGAGGGAGCCCCGCTGGTGGGCTCTGCATGTGGTAACGTTGGGAGCTACTCTAAGCATCTCTTGTCATATTTTTCTTTGCGATTATCCCCCAAATTTCCACAAGTCCTTATTAAAAGTCACCACTTGGTCTCTGCTTTGCTTTGGAAGATGAAGGACAATTTTGCTGCCCAGCTGCAGCAGACCATGGAGGAGGCCGTGTCCACATCCACAGCAGAGCCCAGCTGGGGCCAAGGGGTGGTGGTCTCTGGGGACGCCAGGCAGCTGAATGGCAGCAAGACAAGGAGACCACACTGCCCATCACAAGGCCCAATCCTGAGCACAAGTGTCAGCTCTCTTCGACACCTGTCGATGTAACCTGGAAATCATTTGAAGAGACTAATTCACAGTGATTAAACTCTTCAGGATTGCTCATGATGCTGACACCTCATTATTTGTTGAAAACGTGATTTTGGTTTGTAGTGATGGATGAGTGAGGCCAGACCTCGGGGCACAGCTATCGGGAACGAAACAGAAACCTAAGTTGGGAAGTGAAGAAGTTCCCTTTCATTGCTCTGCAACGGGAAATCTCAGCCTTTCTTCTCTTTCATGGCAAACTTAGCAGGTGCTCATCCCTCGGTGCGAACAGGCTTTAGTGGGCTAGTTCTCATTCTGGCCTCTTCCCTCCTTGAGAACTGCGACTGTGTTCTTCTGATAACAGAACAGAGTGCAGGTGAGTGACAAGGATGTTATCTTACAGATAGCCCGGGTGCTAGTTCCATTTTTACACCAAAGTAAGTGGGGCACTTTAATCCTCGTGGTATCACAGGTGCTACGGCTTACAACGGACCGTCTGTACTGGAAAAGGTAGGTGAGAAGAGACGAGGGGAGAAGGAAATTGTGAAGACAGAAGGAAGAGGGGCGGGGGCTTAGGAGGAACTCCAAGAATGAACAGCAAAGACGATTCTCCATCAAGGTCTCATCAGGAAAACAGAAAACACTCCAGATCTTTCAAACAGAGGAAGTATAGTGCCCGGAAATTGTTTAAACAGTGACTGGGAAAGCAGATTATCTAAGCAGGGGTGGCAGACAATGTGGAGATTAGCAGAGAGGGCAGCTGCTGCCTTCCTCAGGGCCAGAAGGTCACAAGGAAGAGAGGACTCACAGCAGCCCAGGACCCTCCCCTTGGGGGGACTGCGGCAGGCATTTCTACCCAGAGATGGGGCCATGGGAAGGCTCAGCTGTGGCCAGAAACTCAACCAGAAGAAGACAGGGGACCTGTAGTTTGGTTCTTTCTGTCCTCCTGTTCACCCAACCTACACAGACTTTGGAGGGCAGGGAGCTGGGAGATGGGGCCAGTGAGGTGGAGCAGAGCAAGGGAAGGGCAGGGAACAGATCTACGGGTGCAGTTGCTGAATTAAATACAGATGCCCAGTCCAATTTGAATTTCAGATGAACAACGAATAATTTTTTTTAGTACAGCCATACCTCATGCAATATTTGGTACATAGTTATACAAAAACGTACGCATTGCTTATCTGAAATTCAAATTTAACTGGGCCTCCTGCATGTTTATTTGTAAGTCTGGCAACCCATCTAAGAGCAAACAGGGAAGTCACTGGCACGTATCGTGATGAATGCTAACACGGGCTCTGGCAGTGCCCTTGGCCCGTGGGGTAACACCCATGAAGGAAAGCGAATTTTGCAAAAGACTGAGGGTTCACTACAAGAGGGAATGGGGATTTGAGAGGGAGGGAATTAGAGATTTAATACACCAGAACCTTCAAAATACTTCATAGGCAAGATCAAGGCAAAGGGATTCCCGCAGATGTTGGAAAAGGAAACCAAAGACAGGGGGAGGGGACTGTGGGTCTGCACTCAAGAATTCTTGATAACGAGTCATGTCCCTGATTTAAGTCTGAAACCAATTAGATACAAAAATATGCTCAGCCTCAAAATTCAATCAGAACTAATGGTGCAAAGCATCATTTTGAAGGATGAGGGAGAGCGAGCTTAGATGGACCCCTTCTCCACCTTACTGGGGTGGGAACCAGCAAAGAGACCAGGAAGGAATGTGAGAAGGACACCATTGCCCTCTGGATCCCTCAGGATTTTGGAGGAGTGCAAGTTCTCTTATATGTTCCTGCAGCGGAACAAGTGTGGACAAAGCTGATTAACAATAGGTCTACCAGCTGGCTGGGCTGACCTGGCCCTTGTTCCTGAGTGTGTGCGTGCACACTCTCTCTCTCTCTCTCTCTCTCACACACACACACACACACACTGCAGACAGGGAAGGCACCTCCCTCATTATGGAGCAATTTGACTGAAGCCCCCAAATTCCCAGGCCTCGCCCAGCCTTCAGTAACCAGCATCTTGAGGTAAGGAGGGCTCCCAACACCCTTGCCACAGTCACCAAGGTTGATTCTCTTCAGCAGCAGCTAGGACTGTGTCTGTGTCATGCCCTGTCCTGCAGACCATGTGAGTCTGCCGTTGTGCACGTCCGCAAACCACACTGTTTTCCTTCTGGTAATGGATACGGCAAATATAGCCGAGAAATGTCCTTAACCCGTAACTCCAGCCCCTGAAATAGTAAGTTATGGAAGTTTCTCCTGGGACTTAGCCAGAAGACAGCTGCTGGCCGACATTAGGTAATGTTTCAGAATAAATGCGGCGAGACCCTCTCCTCACCAGGTTCGGATAGCTTGCTCCCCGTGGCTGTTGGGGAGGGCGAGATTATCACCGCCGATCCCAACTCTCAGGGATAGTGCCGCCATATGTTAAGTTTGTGCCCGGATAGAGCCCAAAAGCCGTCAGAGTGAGGCAAGGCCTCTCATGGAGCCATACTGTGTCCATCTCATTAAGCAGCACAGTCACAGGGGAGACACTGGCCACTCTCGTCTGAGCCTGGGTGCGTGTTGCTGGCTGCTGTGGCATGGGATGACATGAACGTGGCCAGCGGGGCTGGCTTCCTGCCCAGTTTGCCCCACTACAGTCAGGAGAGAAAGGGGCCTAAAACCTTAAAGATGAAATAATTTATTTTCTAAAAATCCAGATAATTGGCAAGGAGATCTTATTAGAACCAGAAAGAGGAACCAACAGATCAGGGGTCATTGCTTATAGAAGCTCATTGTGTCACATGACAGGAGAGGGAAGTGGTCCTTGGGGTTGCGTACCGAGGGGTCTATACGTAGCACCTACGTGTTATGGGTTCGAGGACACGGCCTCCTTAGCAGCACCCGCAGGGAGGCCAAATGCACCTGTGCTGGACCATGGAGTAGAACTGGGAAGAACCGCGTGCCTTCCATGCTGCTAGCCCACAGAGGGAAGGGACTACTAGAGATGGGGTGCGCAGAAGGGGTTATGGCAAGCCTGCCTGGAGGTGCAGCCCAGCAAACCGGGAGGGAGATCATAGGAAGCCATGTCCAGTCCCTGTGGAGAGCAGCCTGGTGAGCTGTCAGCTCAGGTAGGGAGACAGGCCTCTGGGTTCCTGCCACTTTTTAGTTCCACTCAGGGAGATGCTCACAGCTCTGCCCATGCCCATGGCCTAGAGCAGGGACAGAGGGGGAGATGCAGTCCCCAGTTCAAGGTGGGAATGGTGAGGCCCCCTTGTCTGAGTGCACATAGTCAAAGCTGCAGTACATGAAGAGAGGGCCCTCCGCCCAGCAGCACTGACCCTGCTATACCACGATGAGAAACAGTTACCTTGACACATTCTGAGAGGCTCGCCCCTAGCTGGTGCTTTTAAAAATAGCTGGGGCACGTGTACCCCAATGTTATAGCAGCAACAACATCCACAATAGCCAAACTATGGAAGGAGCTGGGATGTCCATTGACAGATGAATGGATAAAGAAGGTGTGGTTCATACATATGACGGAATATTACTCAGCCATCAAAAAGGATGAACTCATTTGCAATGACAACGAACCTGAGGGGATTATGCTGAGTAAAATAAGTCAGTCAGAGAGAGACAATTATCATATGGTTTCACTCATATGCGGAATGTAAGAAGCAAAACAGAGGAGCATAGGGGAAGGGAGGGAAAATAGAGTAAGATGAAACCAGAGAGGGAGACAAACCATAAAAGACTCTTAATTCTAGGAAATAAACTAAGGGCTGCTGGAGGGGACAGGGGTAGGGGGATGGGGTAACCAGGTGATGGGCATTAAGGAGAACATGTGATGTAATGAGCACTGGGCGTTATATGCAACTGACAAATTACTGAAGTCTACCTCTGAAACTAATGATACGGTATATGTTAACAAATGGATTTCAGATGAAATCAGACAAAAAAGAAAAGAAAAATACTTTAAAAATACAGAATAAAGGAAATTTATTTATTTTTTTAAAGCAATCCCTTTTTTTCCCAAAGATTTTATTTATTTATTTATTTATTTATTTGACAGACAGAGATCACAAATAGGCAGAGAAGCAGGCAGAGAGTGTGGAGGAAGCAGGCTCCCTGCTGAGCAGAGAGCCCGATGTGGGGCTCGATCCCAGGACCCTGGCATCATGACCTGAGCCAAAGGCAGAGGCTTTAACCCACTGAGCCACCCAGGCACCCCAGGAAATTTATTTTTTAAAAAAACAAGAATAAAATCATAAATTATCTGTACTTCCACCATGCAGAGATAACCAGCAGTGAAACTTTCATAAAACATGTCATTACAGTTTGACTGTACTGATTTCCACCAGCAGTTTTCATCTCAGAACATTATTCCATGCCATTGGGTATTTGTCAATGTTTTCTGTGTAGCAGAGGCAGCAAGCTCATTCTTGCAAACTTATCAGTTATATATCTATCTACAGACAATTATATATCTATCCACCAAGATGCACACTATGTTCACTTCAGCAGATCACTGCTAAAAGAATTCTTTTTATAGAAGTTCCCTTTTTTTTATTTCACCGTTGCAGGTGAACTTCAAGACACTTTTCTAACCATGGATTTCTTCAACTCTGGCTTCTTGTCTACTAAACACTTCCTCCAAGGCCACATTCCCTGTGGCTGGTCATCCGCCAATGAGGAAGCAAGGCAGGTGCATCCTGGGAAGACATGGGGCTGAGTCCTCTGGTCAACCCCACATTCTGGTTGCAGCCCTGGAACTAAAGCTCCCAGAAAGCGTCTTCACAATGGCTCATTGGGACGAGCAGTCTGGACCTTACACAGGATGCCAGGCAGGCTCCCTGCGGCGGTAAGAGGCAGGTAGAATTCCATGCGGATATTTCAGGCAGCCCTGGAAATGAACATTTATGTGTATACACGCTCACACACCAATACATCGAAAGTTTCAATGAGAGGAAAACATTTTGTAATAATTTGCTCTTCCTGTGACTTTCCAGGAGGATACAAAAACACTTGTTTCCTGACTTCCAAAGCCTGGGCTCCTTCCCAGTGCCCTGTCCCTCCTCGGCCTCATCCTGCATCCCAGAGCAATGCTCGGTGCTCGGAAGAGCACAGGTTCTGGGAACTGAAGGAAAGGGCATGATGTAGTGCATGGGGAGCATGAGAAACAGGGAGGCTGGGGTGGGACAAAAAAGCAAAAATATCCACGTTTGTAGAAACAGAAAATTTTCGCATAAAACCGAACTCCTGGAATTTCTGGGTTAGGCCGAAACCGTAAGATCGCATCCCAAAGGCGGCCTTGCCAGACTCCCCACCATTGCCCCTCTCTCGGGGCTCTGGGGGAAAAACAGTTTAGGCGTCTGGGAGATCGCCTTTGGCCGGGCGCTGGCGGCCTCCCTAAGGTCAGCAGTGAGGACGGAGATTTTCTCTCTGGGGTGCTCAAGGGTCCGCTCCCGCTGTTCTGGACTAGACCCTGGGATCACGCAGGATTAGGCTGCCCAATCCAGCTGGAAATACCGGAAAAGAAGAAGGAAGGAATGCCCAGGAAGGTCTCAGCTTTCTTTTGTTCATGTTGTTGAAAATCACAAGTTAATGATAAGAGGAAATCCCCGTGAAGAGGTACACGGGTCTTGAATCCTTTTGTGGTGATCGCCACCTTGTGGTCTATCTCTGCATTACCCCCAAGAACGCAAAGTACCTGCTACCCCCAGGCACCAGTCCTGGGGCCCCCGCTGGCCCTCCCCGCCCTGCTGACACAGGTGCCCCTAACCTTCCCTGCACTGACGGCTCAGAACCACCTCAGACCCAACCAGGAGGCTCATCCCACTTCTAGAATTAAGACCGACCGTCAATTAGCTGGCTGGCCTGGAGCCCAGAGGTCCCACCATGGTTTGCTGTGTGCTAGGACACTCCACACCAGAGAACACCGCCCTCCACAGTGCCCGCTGGCCCTGCTGCACCACAGGCCTTATTTATTCATTTAAGTTGGCTCCACATCCAGAATGCACGGGGCTCCTGCCCATGACCCTGAGATCAAGACCTGAGCCGAGATCAAGAGGCGGATGCTTAACAGACTGAACCACCTAGGCGCCCCTGGTAGGAGTGACAACCCCGTTCTCTTGCTGGTTGTCATCTGAGAACAGGTCACCGTGTCTAGAGAGCAGGTGGTCCTTCTGGAGGGCTGGGCATTCTGCCTGGGGTTCACATGGGCCCCAAGCCTTCTGGTTCTTGGTCGTGAGAATTATCACTCCAGCCCAGCTCTCTGGAATCAGTGATCCAGCCCGTCCCACCCGGTCACCGCTCTATAAAAGGCAGATGTGCTCTTTCTCAGTCTTTCACTCTGTGTCTCTCCGGCCATTGTCCCAAAGCTCCATTATGTTCCTGTTCATCCCCAGCAGTTCCTACCCAGCATGAGGTCTGCTCCCATCAGCCCACCCTCCCATCCTGCAAAACAGTGGACTCTGGGCCACAGAGGTAGAGGGTCTTGTTTTCATGCAATAGGTACTAGAGTAAAGATCGGGGCAAAACAGTGAGCTTAGCAGATCCCCGGTTATGATTTTTAAAAGGCTCTGCACGATGTAGGAGACTTGCCAGAAAAATCAGTGTGGGTGGTGACCGTATGAATGATCTGTAGACCATGAACAGCAGGTGGAGGACAGTGTGAGACCCTTGGGTGCTGGTCAAGGCTGAGCTGCTTCAAAGGGCACCGTCAGCTCCAGCTAACCTGACTCACATCAGGGAGGAAAGCTGCTGAGTCTATATGAGGACCCATCCTGGATCAAGAACTTTGAATTGCTTCTAATGGAGGTACACCCACCATAGAAGAGCCAATAACCCCAAATCTGGGGACCTAAATTCTCCATTTTCACTGGCCTCTCAGAAATGTCATGCAAAGACACAAGGCACAGGCTAACCCCCGCTGAGCAGCGGGGTCGCTTTGGTTTCCGTGCAGACAGGGAGCAGCTCCCCTCTTCCAAGGAGACTTCTAGAAGCTAAGCAGGACCACTGGGGAAAAGAGGCAAAGCTGGCATCTCATCTCCTGATTCATACCAGGAAAGCCCCATGAGTCCTGAGCTCTTCCTAGGAAAAGGAAGAGCAAAAGGGAGACCCTCATTTGATTTCCCAATAGCCCCTGGACTGATCTAATGGGAAAGTCCTGAAGGTAACCTTCCAGAAAAGGCTTTAGGCACTGAACTGGAGCCATACATACAGTCTACCTCCTGTGTTTAGTGTTCACAGGCAGGGAGCACATTTGCCTCTCACCCCCACTCCCCATCCATCTTTCCCTGTCCTTCTTACTTCCACTTCCTTACTTACTTCCACTGGTGATCCCGTCCACTTACAACAAAATGGTCACAGGCCTGGGGCTCCAGGTACCGAACCACAAAAGGGAGAAAGACGTGATAAATAACATTTAAAGCCCTGCAAAGTTTGATTTTCATGTCTAATATCTGCCTCTGGAGGTTCTGCTAAATGTCTTTTATTCCTCTGTTCATAAATTCTTATGATAACAGCTTTATTTGGGAATTAATCCAGATTCCCATTATTCCGTGAATTATACTTTCCCGGTGTGTAAATTTCTTCCTCATCATAAGTTGCAAAGCTCTAGAAGCTACATTAACTCTTTCTGGCTGCTAGGGCACCAAGGAGGCATCGTCGATTGCTGTTGGGGTTTCAGAATTATATCTTAAAACATTAACATAGCTTAGGGTTTCCAGATTAAAACCAGAGTAAAAATGGGCTCCTGGGACAATCTGATTTATACTATTAGGGGATGTTTTTAAAAACACTCACCTTCTGCGGTTGCCTCATGGCCCCTGTGTATGGAACCAGCCCCCCTTGGGCCACACTGGAGGGTGGTCCCCCACACATGCTCCTCTGGGCTAGGACTACGAGGGGTTGTGTCTTGGCTCCATCTCTCTCCAGCTGTGTGACCTTTGCCAAGTTGCATAACCTCTCTGAGCCATGGTGTTCTTATCTATAAAATGAAAAAAATCTAACACCCACTTGATGGGGCTTTGTGAGGATTAAATGATATTGTGCAAGGTAGTTGCTGGGAATAGTGTTTGGCAAAAAGCAACAATGGCAGCGAACACTTACTGAGAACATGCCAGGTGCCAGGCATTGTCCTAAGTACTTTACATGCAATAACTTTCCAAGAGGCTGGGCTCAGTGGATGTGGACCTTTATCTTTTGGCTTATCTGTTGGCTTATCTATTGGCTTTGACACCTGGCACCACTCGTCCTACTTCTGGTGACTCTGCACAGTCGGGAAACCACCCCACCTTGCCTCCAAGCCCTTGGGCTCTGGCAGGGGCATCTGGGGACCCGGGCCTAAGCCGATCAGTATCTCAGCCTGCATGTCACCTGCACAGTGGCTGGTCTGTTGGTGGGCACTGGTCCTGGAGGTCTCCATCCCATTGCACTTGAACCTGAGAGAACAGTTACAGTCCCAAAGGTGCATGGGGAGGGGACTGCCTCCAAGGGGACCCACCCACAGGAAATGGAACAGCCGGGCTCCGATGACATCCTGTGACCCCCTCCAGAATGCCTGCCTGGCACTGGCCCCTCTCTAGACTTCTCCATGACCTGTGTCCTTCGACTCCTCTTGGTTCATTTCTGGCATACGTAACATAGGGTCTCAAATGATACAGAAATTTCGTGAGAAGCATGATTATAAAATGTGTCTGGGAAAATGAACCCTTGTCTTTTTCTTCCCAAGTTCCCCTCTGAGACCATAATGTGGGGGCTTCTTGGGAAAGTGTTGAGGAGGACCGGTCAGCCCAAACACCGGTCCCTCACCCTCTGCTCCTCACCCCAGCAAGGGTGAGCTCTCTGTGTGCACGCAGATCCACCTCTGGTGGCTCCTCCAGCTACCCTGACAGCAGATCAGAGGTTGCCTAGAGCTGGGGGGACAGGGGAGTGGGAGCTACCGCTTAATATGTACAGAGTTTCTGTTCAGGGTGGTGGGAAAGTAGAAATAGTTCATGGTTATGGGTCCATGACACTGGGGATGTGCTTAATGCCACTGAATCGTACACTTCAAAATGGCAAATTTTATATGTGTGCACACAAATATACATATATATAATTTACTATAATAAAAGAAATATTTTAAAGATTAAAACAATCAAAAAAAAAAAAAAACAACCCAGCTCTACTGGGAAAACACCCCACCTCTACTGAGAACAGGCTGTGTGGCTCTGGAAAAGTGGTAAAACCCATCTGGGCCTTGATGTCCTCCTTAAATGGAAACAATAGGACCCAAGGCCTAGAGCATTTCACGGCGAACAATGGGCGCAGAACTGGGGCGGGTGGGGGGGGTGGTTAGGAACATGTCCTTCAGCAGTACGCACTGGAGTAGCCCTGAGTCAGCCCGCAGTCCGGTCTCCTCACCCACTTTGGGGCGCTCAGCCATCTCTGTTCCCCACTGGCCCGAACTCCAGGCTGTCTCCATCAGCGATTTCCCTGGCGCTCCGTCCGTCTGTCCGTCCGTTCACACCTGCCCACTTTCTGACAACCAGCCCCCCATGGTCCGAGAGGTGCTATTTATTCCCCGCTTCCTCCACCAGCTCTCCCCATGGACTTGGCTTTTCTATAGCGGTCTACACCCTAACCCCGGTTTTGTTCTGTCCTGGTGGCTTCCGGTGCAGGAATCTGGCATCGTTGGCCTGGTTGGCGCCCACAAACACATGCAGACCCAACTTGAACACCAGGTGGCTGGGCCTCCCAGCAGGGCCGGGGCAACCACCACACAGAGCAGCAGCCTGCACACACCTGGGGAGAGTCAGGGCCCCTCTCTGGTTGTGTCTGGAACTTAGCCTCGACCGTGGTTGGATGGCATCAGGTCTGGGAGCAGAGACCCTGCAAAGATGCCTTCTCCAGCCTGCTGGTTCCATGGGCTTGGACTGCCCAATGATGCTTTCTCTCCTGCACCGATCCATGAAGTCACTGGGGCAACTGCCAGGGCAGGGGAGGGGCCAGGCTCCTGGGGCAGCCACACAGACCCCTGCCCAAAGAACAGGCCTCTCCTGGTACCCAGTGAGATGTGGAGGTTGGAGTAGGACATCTGAGCTTGTCCCATGGGCCCAGCCTCTTCCCCACCCCCGTGGTCCTCCGGGCCCTGCGTCCTGCCTTTCCCAACTGCCCAGACTGGGAAGACTCAGCCCCCAGCTGGAAGGTTAGAGTCCATAGGATCACCCTATGGTGATCAGCTGGCTGCAAATGCAGGGGTCTCACAGACCCCCTCAAGTCCAGGAACTCACTAGAATGACTCATAGGACTCAGGAAAGTGCTATACTTACAGTGACAGTTTTATGACAGCAAAAGGAAACACATCAGAACCAGTCAAAGAGACCCAGGGAGAAGATCTGGGGTCAAGGACGGCTCCATCTGGAAGCTTCCATGTCCTGAGGGAGGCAGGGCCCTCCTGTCATTGATGCGTGACTCTGTGTCTGGAGTATTAGCAATCCAGGAAACCCACAGGAGCTTCAGTTTCCAGGGTTTATTATTGAGGTTTCTTTGCAGAGATATAATCGACTGAATCGTCACCTGTGGGACTCATTGCCACATCCAGCTCTGGACTGTCTCCCCAGATGTGGGAGTGACAGGTGGCCCAAGGCCCCAGCTCTCTAATCACATGGTCAGTCTTTGCAGCCAGGCCAGCCGGCAACCTGAATCATCTCGGCTTCGCCTACCTTGTCCTGCTATCCCTGGAAACGTACTGACCTGGGGGTGCCTGGGTGCCTCACTCGGTTGAGCATCTGCCTTTGGCTCATCACTTCCAAGGCCTGGAAATTACATAGCACACTGCAGTGACACAGCAAGGTCACAGGTAGAGGAAGAGGAGGTTCTATTTTTCCTGGGGTTAAGGTTGGGGACCTAGGGTTTTAGGGGCTCAGTACTGGTAAATTTAAAATGTAAGAGCAGGCATTTAAAGCACAGGAAGAGAAAAGGCAAGTGGCCCAAATGGTCAGTTACTGAATTCAAGCAAGATTTCTAAAACAAAAGAACTTCGGTGTGAGGACGTGGCTAATTTCTGATCCAGGGGTGTGGCTGGCAGTGTGTTCACTGGGGGGTAGCCCTCTAGACGTGGACTCTGGGGGCAATCAATGCTCAGGTCAGGCACTTGCATTACAAAGAAACCCAACCAACCATCAGACTTTTATACTGCACATCAGCATAAAATATGTACCCCCCTCCATGAGTCACCTCCCTGACACAGACTAGCAGGTGTGGTCCAAGGGCCCACCAGGAATTGAAAAGATACTCCCATCCTTCCAGAAATTCCAAAGGTTTGGAGGCTACTCCCAGGAACTGAGGAAAAAGGCCAACCAAATTCCTTCTTATACAACCTCCTACAGACATCCCTTTGAGTATAGGACTCTGGGGCAGGAGCACCCACATTTAAATTCTTCAACTAAATAGGCATTTGGCCAAACAGCAAAATCATAATCCTATAATTGTATGCATGCTGCCATTTGCTGTGAATAACTGTACTTTTGTCTAATTCCATAATTAACATCTGTACCCCATTCTGTTGAATGGTATATGGGCAGTAGGTGGGACCCGGCACATCTCCTGGGCAGCTACAAGAATTGCTAGGAAAATCAGGGAAGTCATTTACCACCAAGGTCTTCTGGCGATTTTCAGCATTTTTGAGCTAACGTTGGTGAGCACAAAACATAGTATTTCAAGAGGATGTGATGATGTTTGTAAAAATACGAAATTTCCTTTTCCTTTGGGCAAATGGGGCAACGGGCTGCTATCAGCCCCACATTGTACCACCAGTGATTTAACTCTTCAGAGAATTCAGATCCTCTGGAAAGTTTCCAGGACTCTGGGGAGGGAGACCCGAACGTCGCATCCAGACCTTGCAGGTTGGAGAGCTGTGAGCAAGGACGCCCACCACAGTCTCCAGGCAGAAAGAACCAGGCAGAACGGCGGCAGCAGAAGACACAGGCCCCAGCTGAACAAGTCAGAGAAACCATCTTGTGAGAACCCCAAAATGATAAGAGCCGCAGAGTCACTCATCCCAACCAAAGCCCTTCAAATGTGGAACTGTCCTTCAAAATGTTCACATGAAAACCCCATAATGAAACGTCCATTCTTAGAGGGACCAAACTTCTCCCTGCCTGTGGATGCTTCCTGGGGACAAATTTCCCATCAGAAGTCACTGAAGGTGGTAGACAATGGGAATGAAGGGCATGGCTGAATTTAAAAGCCCCTCACCATAGCCCCTGTCCCTGGCCAAGAGAGTAAGGGAGCTTCCTGCCTTCCCTAGGGGTTCAAGTTGCCAAAGAGACCGTGATTTCTATGTCCTTGATCCCGACACCCCCAGACATTGTTGGATGCACTGTCCTTATTCCACATCTGCCCCCGATCTTTGGCAGGATATTCAAGAGAGGAGGAAGAAGGTGTTAGTCCCCTTCAAGTACTGGCACAATTCTCTTCTTCTGCTTTCTATGGGGCAAAGCAAGACACAAGGTCAGCCCCCAGTCTTGATGTGGTTAGCCACATGTGCATAGCGGAAGTGATGGAATCCATGGGCCATCTCTGGAGTCAGTCCCCTAGAGCTCCTAACAGTACTCATTCCATCCTAGAGCTGCATAGCCATGACAGGACGTGGCATGGTTTTCCACCAATCTTCTCCTTCTCACCATTTAGACTGTTTTCAATTACAGAAAAGCCCCTGGTGAATAAGATTGTACACAGTATTTTTTGTATCACTGGATACAGGTCTTCAGGATAAATTCCTACAAGAGGTTTTGTTTGGCTGGAGAATTCATGTACTCACTGCCTAGGGCTCCCCTAAGAAATCACTACTGCCCCTGTGGTTTTAAACAACAGAAAATGTATTTTCTCACAATTCTGGAGACTCAAATTCCAAAATTAAGATGTTGGCAAGACCACACTCTCTAGGAAGATCCTGGGGAAAGATCTTTCCTTGCCCTCTTGCAGATGAGGGTGTTGCCGGCCACCCTTGGCTTTCCTGGGCTTACAGAAACCTCACCCAGTCTCTGCCTCCCTTGTCACATGAACTTGTCCCCGAGCCTGTGTGTCTTCTCCACTTCTTACTAGGACATCAGCCATATTGGATTTAGGGCCGGCCCAACTCCAGCATGACTTCACCTCGATTACATCTGCAAGGACCCATTTTTAAATGAAGCCACATTCACAGGTTCCAGGTGGACATCAACTTGGGGGGGGGCACCATTCAACCCAGTTCTGCAAGTGTAGACATAGTTTGGCTCTGTTGAGTGGCATGGCCCCCGACCCCCACCAGCCTGTCAGCTCCCCTTGTTGCTCAGCCCAGAAGTGTGAGGAAGCGTCTGCTGCGTCCCCAGCCACACACAGCCTGTCCTTGGGCTTTGGGGTTTCTGTCAGCCTGGTACTTGAGGGACAAAACCGCAGTGTCCTATTTTTCACAGGGACAAAGTGAGTGTGTTTCCTTGGGTGTCTACCTGTACATTTTCTTGCCTGCTCAAATCTTTGCCCACTTCTTCCAATGGGTTGTGATCTTAGTCCCTCCATTTTTTTTAAAGACTTTATTTATTTATTTGGCAGACAGAGATCACAAGTAGGCAGAGAAACAGGCAGAGAGAGAGGAGGAAGCAGGTTCCCTGCTGAGCAGAGAGCCCGATGTGGGGCTCGATCCCAGGACCCTGGGATCATGACCCGAGCTGAAGGCAGAGGCTTTAACCCACTGAGCCACCCAGGCGCACCCCCCCCTCCATTTTTCATAGATAACTCCGCTAGGATTTTCCCTCAGCCCTTTTATGTTGTCCATTTCTGTGTGATGCAGCTCTCGTGGCCATTCAAGGGAAATCACGGCTCACATGCTTTCCTCATCCACAGAACCCTCTTGGCTGTTACTTCTGGGAAGTGTTTCAAAAACACAGCAGCTCAGCTGAGACGTCCTGGCTGTGCAGCCCTTCCCCAGGGGCCTCTAGACACTCTTTCCTTTGCTCAGTTGTCCTTTTTCTGCAAAATGGTTTTTCCACTCTCAACAGCATGCCCTGGGAGAAAACGCTGGGAAATCCATTTTGCAAGTCAACAGGGTCTAGAAGTCTCCACGCCTTCTGCAGTCAGCAGGGATGCCTGCAGTCAACCACTGCTAAGTTGGGCACCCCCTACCCCCAGCTCC
Organism: Enhydra lutris kenyoni; assembly: GCF_002288905.1. Lineage (NCBI taxonomy): Eukaryota > Metazoa > Chordata > Mammalia > Carnivora > Mustelidae > Enhydra > Enhydra lutris. Next base: position 44,023,676 of record NW_019154085.1, read on the forward strand.
ACCGACTGAGTTCAAATCACGCTCTGTACTCAACAGTGAAAACCCAGGGCTACATTTTACATTTCCTCTTCTTCAGTCCATCAGAAGCCTCCTCACTTCCACTGCTTTTCCTTGCACAAGTCTTATCACTATTAATGGTTTAGTCCCATCTGCCTGTATTCTGAAGTTCCGAGAACAACTTATGATGTAGGATTATTATAAATGTTACCCGTCACCCTCTGTTTCTCTATCTAGTTGCTCTGGATACTTCTATGGGGGAATTCCGAGAGATTGAAAAACTAGAGTACAGAGTACAACCAATGTGGCCATCCCCACCTGTCTTGGTTCAATCTTAAAGAATTCTTCATACAGGGGTGCCTGGGTGGTTCATTTGGTTAAGCATCTGCCTTCAGCTCAAGTCATGATCTCTGGGTCCTGGGATTGAGCCCTGCATTGGGCTCCCTGCTCAATGGGGAATCCGCTTTTCTCTCTCTTTCTTTCTCTCCTTCTGTCCCTCCACACTCCCTGCCCCTGCGTCTCTCTTTTTCAAATAAATAAATAAAATCTTGGGAAAAAAAGAAGTCTTAATACAATACAGAAATTGGCCTTGTGTCTTCAATATATATGCAAAGATTTTTCTACTAGGTTGTGTGATTTTTCTTTTCTTTTCTTTTCTTTTTAAGATTTTTATTTATTTATTTGGCGGAGAGAAAGAGACAGCAAGAAAAAGAATACAAGCAGGGGGAGTGGGAGAGGGAGAAGCAGGCTTCTCACTGATGTGGGCTCAATCCCAGGACCCTGAGATCATGACCTGAGCCACCCAGGTGCCCCTGATTTTTCTTTTTAAGACTGCATATGGTACTTTTTGGTGTACAAAGAGGTTTTGTTTTTCAATTTTTATGAATTCAGCTTTATTCATCTTGTGTCTCATGCCAACTGGATTTGGAGTCATAATGAAAAAGCTCTTCCCCACTGAAAAATTCATTGATGTTGACTTCTAGAGCTTGTATAATTTCATTTTTTACATGTATATTTCTAATGCATTTGGAGAGCATTGGTGTGTATGGTGTGAGGTATGCTTATCTGTCTCCACATCATTTATTAAAAAGCCAATCACTTTTCCAGCCTTTGAAATGTCACCTTTATCATGCACTAAATTTTCATATGTACTTAGGTTATTTCTGGACTTTAATTCTTTTCCATTGATCTGTCTATTCATGTATCAAAGAAATTTTTTATAACATTTATTATGTCGTATCAAAGACACATCAAAAAACTTGATGAGCAGTTACAATGATCACCTGTGTCCTTATCACCCAGCTGAAGAAACAATTGGTCACCATCAGTTAGGCCAGCATGAGACAGACTGAGGCAACTATTTAGTTGCAAACATTTTCTAACTTTCCTGAGTAGAGGAAGGATGACAGAGTCAGGCCAGAGGGCAGAGCCCAGAGAAATGGAAAACTGTTCCCAGGGCTTGAAACTGAATCCAGGAACTTTCAACATTTCCCTGGCTGAATTTCAGAATTGCTATGGACTGGGAACTCCTTTATGCCCCTCATTCCCTTCCCCAGAGCAGGGGTCTCTATAGTAGTGATCATATGCCTGTCCCACCTGTTAGGACCTATGGGATGGGATGCTCGCGTCTCTTGTTTAAGACACCTGCACACGGAGAGGAACTGTATGTAAAGAAGCCCACCCAGACCTGACTCACATGGTAAGACTCTGGACTTATAGCTGATGCATTAGTCACATGAAGCCTAGGGGGACATCTTGGGAAAAGGATGAGTGTGTTTTGCTTGGGAGAGGGATGTGACTGTTGGAGAGCTAGAGGGCAGACTGTAGGAGGCAGGCTCTATCTAATGTGACCCCCCGCTACGCCCATCCTCTGGCCTTCCCAGCACTTCTATTAAGAGTGGGCTGGACCTAATGGCTTACTTCTGAAGAATACAGAACAGCTAAAGTGATGGGATGTCACTTCCAATATCTGGTTACAAAAAGACTCTGGCTCTCCTCCTAGGTGCCGTCTCTTGCTCTTGCTCACTGGCTGTGGACGACACCAGCTGGCCTGCTGTGAGCTGATCTATGCAGAGGCCCGCCTGGCAAGGGGTAGGGGGAGCCTCCAGCCAACAGCCCCAGGACCGACCTCCTGCCAACCTCCACATGAGGCAGTGTGGATGGGGCTCCTTCCCACGTCAGCCTCGAGAAGAGCCCACAGCCTCGGTCAACCTCGCTAAGGCGGCCCAGCCCACAAGACCCTGTGAGAAGGCAGTGAGGCTCCCCGCGGAGTCCTGCACCAGGAAGAGTGTAAGACAGTGAATATCTATCATAGCAACCTGCTGAGCTTCAGGACCATTTGTTACACAATTGTAGACAACACAGAAATGGGCTGGTAAGTTCTAGGAAGCAGAGACCCAAGAGAACTAGAGGAATTCCTCGGGGAGTGAGTAGATTGAGGGCAGAGGCCGAATTTCTTGGCCACTGAGCCCCAGCTCCTGGAACAGTGCCGGGCACACAGTAGGTGCTCAGCAGAACCGTTCTAGGAAGGGTAAGAGCTGAAGTGGGGCAGTTGAGTAGATCATGGGAATGGGCAGTAGGCAGAGAGGATCTAGGTGTGAGGAAGTCTGGAATTGAAAGGAGTATCAGGAAGGGTATGGATTCATAAAGCAGCCTTGGCAATTCAGCGGTGACCTGGGCCCACACTTATTTCCAGGCCGCACCGATCCCCAGGAGTCACGTAGGAGACTGGATGTAGCGGGAGTGAGCACTCACTGGTGTGCGGGGTCCGCTCAATCTCTGTGTGCTGCTGCTGAGAACAGGCCTTGCAGGGAGGCAGCCCAAATACAGGTCTCTGTTGCTTGCCAGGTGTATGACTTTGGGACAGTTCCCTAACCTCTCTGAGCTGTGCTTCTTCATTGGGTGGTATGAAGTTTGCAGGACGGTGCAGATAAGGTAGCTTCATGAATGGTCACTCAAATTTGCTTGAATCCAGTTTAAGTCATCCTCAATTCCATCAGACTCAGTCCCAGACCTCCTAGGGCAGCCTGCAGCTCTTCACGCCCCCCAGTCCCGCCAGCCTGTCAGCTACCCAGGATGGGGTGAGTGAGAAGGCTTGCATCTGAATCCTGTAGGCTGATGGTGACCTTCACCCCGAGCCGCACACGCCTGACCACTCTCTTGGACCGTGCAGCTCAGGATGGAGCCGAGCCTGAGGAAGCCCAGAAAAAATTAAGACAGACATGTGGCACGTGGAAGTGGACGCCTCCACTCACAGTGCCCCTCCACCTTTTGAGGAAGAGTAATTAACTGCCCTAAGCCGAAAGAGAAGCCCCTGAAATAACGCCGGCATCCACCTGCTGCGCCTGCCTCAGGACAGGCTCAGGTGCGCCAGTACGGCGGGAGAGCAAAGATCCTCCGCGGTGCGACAGCGGCCCCTGGTGGGTAAGACTGAGATCGCACCCACGAGGCCTCCAGACCCCGCTCTCCTGGCTGGCCCTCTCCCTTCTCCTTCCAGGGGAGAAAACTGATCTTACTTCCCCAGAACTGCATTCCCTCCAAAAGCTTAAGTACAATGCTTGCTTTCTACTGTGAAAGGTTAAAAGGGATGTGTCTTACAACCCTGTGCGAATCAGGTTATGGGACGTCACAATTTGGAGGTGGTCTCGTTGCTTTCACATAGTTGATGATAATCTCCATATGGGAGCCCGGGCACTGGACTAACACTAGTCTAATTCAATAGTCAAAGCGTCCTTGCAGGCAGCCAGCTGTTTCCTCAGTTTCACAGGTGCAGAAGTAGACTTGAAGGGGCAGAGGGCTCGAGGCCGCGAGGTCAGTGCCAGGGCTCGAAGGCTGGGCTCTCAAGCATTCTGCTATAAAGGGAGGGGCAAACACGTGATGCTTTCTGCTTTGGTTTCCCCAAAACACACGACGCATTCTGGTTGGGTTTTTAGAGTTCCTACACTTCTTTCCCCACCAAAGACTGACTTTCTATTAGGCAACTCCAGATCCCTGTCTATGTCTAGGTAAGTATAAATCATCCCTTTGAGAAAGTTTACTGACCACAGGCTTGTTTGCAAGAGAGCTGGGGGAGGCCCTGTGGGGCAAGTCAGCCCACTGGAGGCTCACATTCGGGGCTGGTAGTTCTCATGGTCCAGTGGATATAGGATGGCCCGAGCTGACTGACTGTGACCCCAGGGCGAGGCTATGCTGAGACAGTAGGTTAAGAGACCAAATAACACCCACCTCTCATCGCCAAGTACACGCTGCTGCTCTCAGGCCTGGGTTGGGCTTTGTGGTCGCCATGACTCAGACGGGCACAGTTTGCTGGGACTTGGGGAGCCCTGAGCATGCAGAAGGCAGGAGAGAAGAACTTTCTGAGGAGGAATGACAATCTGGATCCCACCTCTGGAGATGCTCAAGATCGGGGCCCTGATCAAGCACGTGGGTCATGGCAGCTGCACAAAACCAGATACATAGATTGGCAATGCCCCTCCATCTTGGCACAGGGATGCTGACAAGTGTCACTGTCCCATCGGTGGGGCCTGGCTGACGCCCCCTGTCCAGCAGGATTCTGAGACCATGGCCGGGCTCCATGGGAAAGAAGGCTGTCATTGATTAGTCATGTCAGCCATGGTCACCTGCTGGGGCAGCTGCACCCTGCCCCCCACCTCATACTATGACTTTGCCTCTTTTGATTCCAGGAAAGCTGTCTGTACACAGGAACTCGCTGACGAAAGGGTGAGTATGGAGGAGGTGACCTAAGGCAAAGGGAGAAAATTGGAGAGGATTAGACAGGATCCTGGAGTTCCAAGCCAGTGGGGGTGGAGTGGGCTCTGGGTGGCCCTACAGTCCCAGAGGCATCAAGAGGACTGAAGTAACCAGCACAAGCAACCAGGAAGTGCTGCAAGTCAGAAGTCAGATGTCACAGGCAGAGGTACTGGGTCCTGGTGGTGAAGGTGATTTGGGAAGGGACCAGTATGGCCCTCCATCCTGGGCTCTCAGAAGACAGAGCAGTTCTGGCCACATCCCATACTGAGGTCTAGGAGCACCCAGTGAGCCAAATCCCCCTCAGGGCAGAGTGGGGAGAAGCACCCTTCTGTCAGATCCAACAGGGTTGTTGGGGGGCAAGGAAATGAAGCAAGGATTGATGGACAGAGGGGAAGAGAAGGCAAGGTCCTGTTCTCAGGGAGTAGAGAAAGAAAATGGGTACATTTAGCCCATGTTCATTCCACAGACATTAACTGAGCACCTGCTAGGCTCGTGCTCATGATACGAGTGTGAGACGCTGCCCCGTGGAACTCACAGCATTAAATAAAGGTAGCAGTGCAAGGATGATGAACAGCTCTGCGTCCCCTCTCATGTTGTTGGCCAAGAGACACATCCATGCAGAGGACATAAATGAGCATGAGAAGAGCTTCCATGTGACCCTTCTGTAGGACAGCCCCCATACCCGCCCACCACCATTCTCCCTTCTTCCCTTCTTTATTTATAATTCCTTTGCTTCCACCACTGACATCCTTCCTTGCCTCTTTTCTTTATCCTGCTGAACATCCCCTAATGTGTATCTGCCCTTAGCTCCTGGGCCTTTCTGAAGTTTTGCAAAAATGTTCTATTATTCACCTGTGCACACAAGCATCAGGAGGAAGGGGGTGAGGGGAGAAAGATGAGTCCTATTTTTTTTTATTTTGGATTGTTAAAGTTGTGTAAGACTTGGGGGAAAATATCATCACTAAAATAATTTTATAATATTTAAAGAAATCTTAAAAGAAAGTATTTCTCACCTAGAATCTAGCCCCTTAATCTTACAAGAGCTTGCTGTTTTATGTCCCTTCCAACATGTCCCCATAAATCTAATCTGGAACATAGTAATACAGACTGTAATATTTGTGTTTTTCCTTAACATTATTTCAGAAAGTTTCCTTTTACATAGACTTTATGAGTTTAATGACTTCAAAACACACCCTTGCCTGACCATACCATGGTTGACCTTCCACCTATTAGACACGTAGGTCATTTTAAGGACTTTAGCTTTTGTATTTTATGTTGCTGAACCATGTCTCACCCTAGTTGATTTCCTCTTTTGCAATGACTTCCTTGGGATAATTTCCAGGGGCGGGACTCTACGTTGAACTCGAAGACTGTGTCACAACTCCCACTCTGTGTTGTTAGCTTGCTTTCCAAAAATGGTGGCATTTCCAAAATGGCACCGATAGTGCCATCCTCAGGGGACGACTTTACCAAGAACTCCAACTGAGATTTTACCAAGCACAGTCCCAAATGTCCCTCTAAGTTAATGGTCCAATGACAGTCCATGAGAACCATTCTCGGCCACATCAGCACCCCCCAAATCCCACTTCTTCTAGAGGACCATCTGCCAGAACCAATATGCTCTTCTATTTTGCTGAGAGTCTGATGTCTCAGGAATTAAAAATACCTCCCCTTCCCTCCCTATCTGTTCTTCTTATCCATCTGACAGAGGCAGCTGGTCCTGCTCTGATGTTAGCTTCCATCCCAGGTGTGAAGTCCAGGCCCTCGCCACAGAGGATGGCTGGCTCCAGGATGAGTGGCCCATTACCTGCAAGTCTAGGCAGAGCTGTCCATAAACTTCATCCATAGCCCTGGTCCTCTGTGGCCCATCCTCTTGCCCCAGGTCCTGCTACCTCCTGTGGATTACTGTCTGCCTCTGTGGAATTACCTATTCTGGATATTTCATGTCAATGGAATCATATGATATTTGGTCACTTGCAACTGGCCTATATCACTTGACAAAACGTTTGCAAGATTCACCCATGTTGTAGCAGGTGTCAGGACGTCCTTTGTTTTTACTGCTAAATAATATTCCACAATATTGGACATATCGTGTTTTATTACCTATTTGTTATCTAGATGTTTGGATTATTTCCACTTCTTGGCTATCATGAAGAATGCTGCTGTGAACATCGTGCATGAAGTTTTCCATGGACTTGTTTTCATTTCTCTTGGCTATAGACCTAGGAGTAAAATTGCTGGGTCACATGCTGACTGTTGACACGTGGGAGGAACTGCCAGCCTGTTTTCCAAGGGCAGCCTCAGCACACTGCTTTTCCACCCGTGGCATAAAAAGACTCTCTAACTTCTCCACATTCTCACTGACACTTAGTATTATCTATCTTGTTTGTTATAACCTTCCCAGTGGATGGAATTTGGGGCTTGATCTGCCTTTCCTTAATGAGTCATGTTCTTGAGCATCTTTTTATGTGTTTTTTAGCCAATTTGCATGACTTCTTGGGAGAATTGACTGAGTAAATCCTTTGTCCACTTTAAAATTGGGTTATTTGCCTTTCTATTTTTGAGTTGTAAGAGTTATTGATAAGTCCAAGTCTCTTATCAAGTATATGTTTTGCAAAATGTTCTTCCATTCTATGGTTGTCCTTTCTTTTCTTGATGGTGTCCTTTAAAGCACAAAAATGTTTAATTTGATAACATCCACTTTATCTATTCTTTTTTCTGTTGCTTATGTCTTCAGTTATGATAACGTCCACTTTATTTATTCTTTTTTCTGTTGTTTATGTCTTCAGTCATATTTATATAGTCGGTGCCTAAACCCCGGTCAGGAAGACTTTGTGTTTTCTTCTAACCATTTTGACTCTTGTATTGAGGTCTTTGATCTAGTCTGAGTTAGTTATTATATTTGGTATGAGATGGGGCTTCCTTTGGCATGCTGACCCACTACTCACCCCATGCGTAGGGAGAAATGCAAACCTTGCCACACCCAAGTCAGCATCTCCAGAATCCAGAGCTTCTTTCCCATGGCCTCTTCTTATGCCTACTTCTACCAAGTTCTGAACTCTCTTCTGAGTCCTACCTCCTGAAGTGACTGCCTTTTACACCAGCTTGCCCTCTCTCCTATCCCTCCATCCTCCCTCCCGCTGCCTATTATTGAAAGTTTGGAGGTAAAGACAGGTGCAGCATGCATGGTAACACCCTAAAACTGAATGCCAGAATCACAGCCCTAGAAACCCATCAGCCCTTCCCTGCACTCAGAGTTCTCTGTTTCCAGGCCAACATCTCCCCTTGGGCCCCGATTGCTCTTCCCCCCACCCCACCCCTAGCCCTACTTCCCTTTCTCAAGACTCTCTTCCTCTCCCGATTCCCAGCCTCCAATCCCCAAATGCCTGAACCTGTCTTTAGAGAACAGTGTGGTCCCCCAAATGACACCCCAAGTTGTACCTGTATCCTGTGCTCATATTTCCAAAGGTTCGCTGGGATTTTCTGTTCAGCAAAGAAACATCTATTACATCTTTGCCTTTTGGTAGTCCAGAGTACCTGCCAAAGCTTTTAATCATAGTTTTCCTCTTAAATGATCAAATCATTGGGCAGTTGATCCCACTGAATCTTACTTTGCCCCAAATATGTTGGCAGCCATTATTTCCCATTAAAAATTTTAAATGTTGCCTGTCAAATTTGTGTCAAATGGTCTTAGAATGATTTTGCCTCTCGTCCTCCTCTTCTTCATGTGATTGATGAAACGTTGTTGCTTTATTCCTCTAAATTATCTGCACTTAAACCAGCTCTTTCTGTCCCCCCTTTTTTAGAGAGACAGCATGGGAGGGGGCCAGAGGAAGAGAGTGAAACTCAAGCAGACTCCCCCCAGAACACGAGCCCCAGAAACCAACTCAGGGCTGGATCTCACGACCCTGAGATACTGTTCTGAGCCAAAATCAAGGGTCAGATGCTTAACCAAACAAGCCACCCAGGTCCCCCCGTGTACCTTTCTATTTACTGTTGCCAGTTCTTTGAGTTTTGTCCTGGTTTATCTTTATATTCCATCTGAAACATTATCACACACAGTCATTTCCAGATGGAAACCGTGTTGATTCTGCAAAAATAATCAGTGATGCTGTTCTTGACTTGAAATTCTTCATAATTTTACCTTTGTGTTTGGCGAGTGAAGCCCATAGGGACAATGGAGCATTTGCATGTGAGCCAAGATGTATGAGCAATATATGTGTTCCCTGCCCTTCCACAGTGTTCTAAATACCACAGGAATTCCCAGCAGACCCCCAATGGTGGGAGTTCAGCGAGCCTCAAGTGTGTTCAGGAGGTAAGGGCACTGTGCCCACAACTGGGTTAGCTGTTAGCAGATAGCCCTGAGAAGCCCCATTTTCCCTTGGAACCTGAACTTTCTTCAAAGGCATGATGAAGGCAGTGGTGTCCTAAAGAACAGGAACATCCAAGGAATCCTCTTCTGTTCTTTCTTTCTTACATTATTTCTTGCAACTCTGCTGAAATACTCCTTTGTGCTGAAAATGGTAACACAGCAGCAAAGGGAATGGTCCTAGTCCTCTCAGCCCTTCCTTACCCGTCAGTATGCGGAAGGTAGAAAGTGCTGGGAGAGTATGCGCCTGAAATGAAGGGCATGAAAATAGTTTGTGCAACATTTTCATGGTTTTAATAAAAACAACATACATGTGCATCTATGAGCAATTCCTATGAAATAGGAATTGCGTGATTTCTGTTTTGCCACATAGGCGTTAAACGCACTTATATTTGAATTTTAAACTGGCACTGCACCATATAAACATGGATATTAAGATTCATGCTAATAATTTAAAATTTTAATTTTTCTTTACTTAGAGTCATATTAAATAGCAAAAAGTACTATGAAAGCACTATGAAAAACTGAGGTACACTGCAAAGGACAAAGCTTTACATTATATTACCCTCAATGCCACCCTCCCCATTTTTTGAACGGGGCTCCTGCATTTCCAGTTTGCTCTGGGCCCACAGGTTGTGCAGCTGACCCTGCAGCAGGACACAAACAGAAGCTTCTTCGCTGGCAGTCTCGAGAAGGGCAACACGACAATAAGTCAACGCAACTAACTGCACAGTAGAGCGTCTGCGGGCGAAAAGCACCCACGGAGGCCGGGCGGCGGGAGCGGCCGGGACGACCTGGGGCCCGAACTCCCAAGCCCGGGAGCCGTCCAGACCCGCTCGCTCCAGGGCTGAAGCCCACACCTGACCGGTTTCAGAGCACGCCAGTCTGGAGGTGCAGGAGGGGCGCGAGCCAGGACGCGAGTATCCCCAGAACCCCAAGCGAGGCTTGCTCCTCGCAGTGCGCATGCGTGTCAGGCTCTAACGCCGAGACTCCGAGCTGTCCGGGAACCTGCGCACACCCCTCCCTTCTCTGTTCTGGCCTCGCGCTCCGGAAGCCGCTTCCCGCGAGGCCAGGCGAGTCCTCCAGAGCACCGAGAGTGCGGGCCAGAGCGGCAGCGACCCTTCCTGTGCGCAGCGGCGTCCGACGACGCGCCGGAACCGACGGCGCACCTGCGCCGGGGCGCTTGACGGCGACGGCGGCCTTGTACGTCATTGCGGGCGCGACGGCCCGAGGGATAGTGTGGGGTCTGCTTCTGTGAGGGTGCTGCGGCGGGACCGGGCGGGAAGATGCCAGTAGCGGTGATGGCGGAAAGTGCCTTTAGTTTCAAAAAGTTGCTGGATCAGTGCGAGAACCAGGAGCTCGAGGTAGCCGTTCGCGTCTCGCAGGGAGAACCGCTGGGTTTTCTGCGGCCCCGGGGCGGTGCCAGTCTCCAGGGTAACAGGGCCCGCGGGGCTCGCGACGGGCGTGGGAGCTGGGCGTGGGGATCCCGGGACTCCGGGGTCCGCTCCGAGGGCTGCGGGTCTGGGCCTCGTCTCCCCGAGCTCGCTGGGAGCCTTTTGTTGTTTGTTCTCAGCTAGTGAGTCCGAAAACCCTGGGCATCTTTGCTCCTGACATCTTCCAGTATGTTTCTTGTGTTAATTAGACTGGGCATCTTTCCTCCCCATGTGGTGGGAGGCAGGGGAATGTGGATTTTATTAAAGACATTTGTGCGAGCATACACACAGACCAAAGAAGGAGTAACCTTTTATCAATTCAGAAAGTCCTTAGTCTCATAATGTCACCACCTAAGCTTACCGTTCTGTCTTGTATAAGACTGGGGAAAGTTATATCATACAGCTGTTAAAAGTTAATTGAGGTTTTTTTTTCCTTAGAAAGGCACTGGAAAAGCATGTATAACATTAGTATAAAAAATTAACTGAAGGAGACAACAGTCAGAAGCAGCAGCTCACTAATAGACAATAGATCTTTTCTGAATAAATCAAATTTGAATGAAGAGAGAAATGTCTTTGTAACACTGGCTGTGATTTTTTTTTTTCTGTTCATCACTCATTACTTAGCTAGTCAGCATACTTGATACAATGGGCAGAATCATAGTGCTTTAAGAATTTGTTGGAAATGTTTGTTTCTTTTAATAGTAAGCCCATTTAAGAATTTGAGAACTGGGAAAGGAATCCCATTTAAATATTCTTGTGCATATAAAGACAACTTCGAAGGGAGAGAAAAATCACAGCTGATGGCAGATCTAAACTTAACACTGGTTTTTAGTGCTTTGTACTTCTCTAAGCTCTCTCTACATCTGTAGTACTAAGTATTGTAAAATAGGCTTATTTTTTAGATTAATGTTAGTAAAATTCTTTTTTTTTTTTTTTAAGTGTAGATATAAGTAGTAAGGCTTTTTTGTTTTTGGCCTTATAGGCTCCTGGAGGAATTGCTACTCCCCCAGTGTATGGTCAGCTGTTAGCTTTGTATCTGCTCCACAATGACATGTAAGTATCTTCTACCTGAAGCCAAGAGCAACAACTTCGTCAGGATTGTACAGAAATAACTCTCCCGTTGGAAAGACATCATTAAAACATAATCCGCAAGGAGCTGTATCTTCTATTGTAATACTTAATACACTTATTTCATATATTGAATTGTGACCTAAACTATGATTAGGCCAAGTGTTTTTAAGATACACTTGTTTTATATATATTCTCTAAAAACACATTTTAGTGTGTGTTTTTTTTTAAGATTTTATTTATTGATTTATTTGAGCGAGAGAATGAGAGTGAGAGCATTTCATAAGGGGGAAGGTCAGAGGGAGAAGCAGACTCCCCGCTGAGCAGGGAGCCTGATGTGGGGCTCCATCCAAGGACCCTGGGATCATGACCCGAGCTGAAGGCAGTCTCTTAACTGACTGCGCCCCTCAGGCGCCCACACATTTTAATTTGTTATGAGAAACTACAGTGTCAATAAATTCCTTTAATTCTGTTGACCTTTTTTTGTCTTTATAAGACTTTCATATGGCTTCTACTTAATTTCATATGTATTCAGTAGATCAAGAGAAACTGGAAGGGAAGATTGAGAAAACTAAGAGAAATTTAATTAACAACACATACGAGATTTTTTTTTGAAAAATGGTGTTTTTTTACTTATTCCTAATTCATGTTCATTGAAGAAAAGTCAGAAAGCATAAATATTCAGGAGTCCCTTGTGCTACAAACCATCAATGATTACTGTCAAATGTTGTTGGCAGAGTCTCTTCAACCTTTTTGTTTCGTGTCTTTTAAAAAACTAACCCACAGTTCCTGTGAGACATACATCATATGTGCTGTCGGTTTCATTTTTGTAATCCTGATCATTGTATGTTTGTTGTAGTTCCAAGTTTTCAGACTCTTAAAAACTGCGTTGAAGTTTTGGTGGCTCTGCATTCATTGGTCAGAGAAGGGCTCATGATAAGGAGACAAGCACTGTGTATCACATACATTGTCAGGGAATTCCAGAGCCTTGAACAGAAATTTGTTTATTTTTATATATGAAGAAATTATCTACTTAAGTGTTTGTGTTTTTAGTGTACCATTACCTTAACTTAAGATCTAGGTCGTTAATTAAAAATTCACTGAAGATGGCAGAATATTACTTTGGTGAAAGTATTTTATGTCTTTTTATCTGTAAAGTTACTCTTACTTCCCCTGGACAAATTAGTATAAAACTAAGTTTCATTCTATAGAATAGTGAGTATTTTAAAATATATTTCTGTGTGTTTGCAGTGAGATCTGGAATGTTAAACATTTACTGAGGTGATTTTTTTTTTAATTACCTATTTTTTTCTCGGGGGGATGTAAATTAGGAATAATGCAAGATATCTTTGGAAACGGATACCACCTGCTATAAAATCTGTAAGTAGTCGTCAATATATCGTACTACTTGAATGTAGTAACAGCATTCATTTAAATGGCAACCTTCTAAAATTTTTAAAGTTTCTGTTTTCTTTCCCCCTTGGTTCACAGAAATAGATACTAAACTGGTATTAGAGTTTAAGAGCAGATCTACAAATTCCTCTAATCAGAAATTTAATTTCCCTTGGATGGTAAAGAAATCTGTGTTTAGCTTCTGCTGATGACATTTATTAAGATGCTTCTTGTGTCACTTTGCCCAGCGAACAGCTGAGACCTTTCAGTAAAGGTTTGGTTTGTGTTTTGTTTTGCTTTTTTAACTGATTTATGCAGTAATGGTATTTACTTTGAAATTGGTATCATTCCCAAGAATATCCGAAAAACGGTTTCCACAGCTTTAAGATTATTTTTACTAATTAGGATTTTAGATTTCTTAGTTTGGATAGGAGATTAGATGAAATAATGTTTTAAAAGTTTTTTCCGAAGTGTAATGAAATACGTTTTTAATTTCATGGGATTCCCTGTTTCTAGCATAAATGCAAAGTGAATTTTTTAAACATTCACTGAATATTACCAAGAATTCACTTGAATTCTTCTGTTCTTTATTGATATTTAGCAGTAGTTCATTTTGGTATTTTTATTCTCTTTTCTTCTCCAGATATCCTATTAAATAATACTGGAATGTTCCTCCAGCTTCGTTGACTTAAAGAACTATGAATTACTCTCATAGTTTCAGTGATGTTAGTGGGAATTCTCTCCTGGGAAAGGCTACAGGGTGTGACATCTTAGATTGACAGTCTTTATTTTAGTCATTTTGCTATTACTTTTGCCCCCAAAACATGTCTGTATATTTTACGCTCGTATATATATATGAATAGTCTACGTAACGTTTATCACGTGTATGTATACATGAAATACAAATACAATATTCTGAAAAACTGTTTTAAGAAAATTAATTTTCAGACTTAATTCTGAAATATTTTTGGACAATTGTTTTATGCTTTAATTTTCTGTTATAATAAAAATTTATATAAGCCATATAAATAAATTTTGCATTACTGTCCACAGCATTTAAAAACCTTTTTGATAGTGATTGGGCTGAAGAAGTAATTATACCTCTTAAGAGAAATGTTGAATTTATGTTTTAAGATACAGTTGTTGGTAAATCTGTGCAGTGACTATCCTCAAAGGCAGTGGTGTTTATTGCAGGCAAATTCTGAACTTGGGGGAATTTGGTCAGTAGGACAAAGAATCTGGCAGAGAGATTTCCCTGGGATCTATACGACCATCAACGCACACCAGTGGTCTGAGACGGTCCAGCCAATCATGGAAGCACTTAGAGGTAGTGTTTCTTCGTGGTTAAGAGTAAAATTAGACCTGTTCTCTGAGTGCTGCAATGTTGAAGTAAGTCAGTGATGTGTTTAAAAAAATAGATATTTTCTGCTGAGAATGTGAATTGGGCAGCTTTCAAAACTCTTGTAAGGATTTGCTATAATCATACTTCTTTTCACCTGTGAGGATTTGCTGTGACCATACCTCTTCATTTCGTCTTGTTTGAGGTCGTTTCGCCAGCTAAGGGCTTCATTGTCTTTAGCTCTAGAGTGAAATCGCTCTTGACAGTAAAAGGATTTTTTGCTACTAAAATGAAATCTTGTAATATTCTAATAAGCTCAAGGTATGGGGTGGTGAAGATTTTAAACCCCGTGTATTTGAAAGTAGAGACTGTACTTTGGAGTCTTGACTTCATGCTTTGACAGGGGTTGTTTCCAGCTTCTGGATTTGTAACTAGTCAGTTCAGTACACAGATGCTCAGATGTTTTTTAATTGCTCTGAAGAATCCCAAGCCTGTGTGACATAGTGCTGATCCCACGATGAAACTGGACACTGCCAGTTTCTCTCTCTCTCTGTTTCTCCTGCCCCTGACTTTGCCGATTCACTCTTTTTTATAAATTCATATACTGATCGCTTTTTATATTGTTCAGTGTCTTTTTATGTTGTTCAGTTTCTTATTTCTTACTGTTACCTTGTTGCTGCTAATACCTGCCTTGGCTGTCTGCCTTCCTGCTCTGGAGGGGTCAGTGAGCAGGAATTGTTGAGTAACTGCTCATTATTCTGGCAAGGGTATCATCTTTTGAGATGTGAAGGTGAGGGTTGCTTCTCAGGTGTACCTAATTTCTCTTGGGATGGTAAAGCTGTGGCAGCATAAAACAGAACAATGTAAGGAACACAACAGGAGGCACTTACTTTAAATACAAAGGAAGTGAGCAGGAGTGCAGACCCCTGGTGGGTGAGAAGGGAGGGAGGAGTGTGGTATAAGTTTGCTCAGTTATAAGAGGGACAGTTTCAGATATTTCCACAGAAAACCGCCTTACCCTCTTCACGTAAGTCCAGGAGAGAAAAGACTGTGGTGGTGGGTTTTTGTGGTATTTGGTTCAGTCTTAGGATTGTGGTGTGAGGGCACAGGCCGCGGGCCATTTCCCAGCACCATATAGCGGGGTCATTGGCAGGACCAGGGCTCAGATCTCCTGACTCACGCAGCAGATATTCCCTGTGTGCCCTAGTGGGTGTAGCCTGTTTCCTCCCAGGACTGCCTCTGCCTCCAGCTCTGTTAGATTCAGTACTTCTTTGAAGGCAGTCCAGCCAGCCTCTGGAAGGCCGTGGAGCACAAAATGGGGGAGTTTGGACTCTGAAACCATACCTGTGGAGTTCACATCCTGGTTCTGCCACTTGAGTGACCCTTCTGTACCTCATTTTTCTCATTTGTAAAGTGAGATCATAAGTAGTATTTTCCTTGGGTTGTTAGAAATGAATTAATATGTATAAGCACTTAGATGTGCTTAATTAATTAATATGTATAAGCACTCATCTGTTCACCTGTCATATTTGCGACTGTATCCAGAGAATTTTGCAAATCCCCAGATTCACAAATGGTACTGCATTTCCCTCCATAAGATGAAGCCTGATAAAGGGAGTTTTACAATAGAGTTGAATTACTGCTAAATTTGATACTTTCCCTTTTGATGTATTACAAGTTTTTAGTTTTCTAGATTGTCTTAAGAACAGTCACATTCTCAGATCTTTTCCTTTTCTATTCTGAATTAGTCACAGTCCTACCAGAAAATTGTAAATGGCTTAAGTGAAGAGGGGCTAGTGAAAGATCTGTTTCTAAAGGCAGCCAACAGGGCCCAACAGCACCCAGGGGCTGGCTGTGGACAGTAGCCGTTCTCATTCAAGGCCCAAAGGGAGGAGGCAAGGGACGCACGCTAACAAGGTCACATAAGGGGCTGCCCCCAGGAGCTGTGGATCATCTAGAGCCAGGCAGGGAGGGCGCAGAGGAAGTGCATTCCCACGACCATGGACCCACTCACCAGGCAGGAAGGTGCAGGTGCCACAGGTGGTGGGGTCCAGACTCCCTGGAGTAGAAGGGCAGAGGTGGGTTAGAAAGTGCATGGCAGCCAGCTCACCTGCCCTCCGTCTGTAGCACTAGCACCAGCAGCTCCTGGTAGACAGCAAGCATGGTTAGATATTTCTTACACAACAGAGTGAGCATTCTTTTAGGATCTCCCCAGGACTTTGTCCTGTGATGAGCTGCCACAGATATCAGTGCTGGCTCAGTTGATTCCCCTTTCCAGCTTGCCATCCTAATGCATGCCCTCATGAACTGACACATTTCAGAGATCTTATGGGTAACAAAGTGACTAGAATGTCCCTGAGTGGTTAAAAGCAGCCCCAGTTTCGTGGCCTCTCACTGACCCTTTGGAACACTCTCAACCTGTGTTTTTGCTTCCTCTGCCTACCCACTTCTGTCTCCCTGTGTGCTTGCTTCTATTCTGTGTGCCAGGCCTGTCTCTCTGCCTCTCTCCTCTCCATCTGTGTGTCTCTTCCGTTCATTCCATTCATTCTCTTCTACTACTCCCCATCTCCTCTCAATTCTGAAAATCTGACCAGAGTGCTTGAACTCAAGTTAATATTTTTAAAATATGGTAGGTTTTCCAAATGGGTATAGTTGTTGGTGCACACTTGGATTTCCCTTTTCCATTGTTGCTCTTGGTTCTTTCTCATTGAGTGCCCATGGCTTTCAGTAAGGGAAAGTTCCCTTACTGCTAAGATGTTTTCAAGTCCAAGTAAAGTCATGTGCTGAGCAGTCCTTAGGAAGAAGGAAGGAGTTGACTGAGGGCTTGGGAGGAGGAGCAGTGCTGGCTGAGCGGAAGCTGGTGAGGACATCAGGCTCTGTGAGCAGTGGAGAAATGCAATGGAATGTCAGTGATCTTTAAGAAATATGAGGGAACAAAGCCAAAGGCTGTGTCCTGTGATATTGTCAACAAGCATGTCTTCAGCACATACTTCCTTAGAGAGGCTGGGCTCTTTGTGGGGGTGGGGGTATAAAGATACAGAGGATAGTCTTTCTCCTCTAGAGAAGTTTAGGGATCATTGAGGTGAAGGGAGTGGGGAGGGGTGGGGCAGTGTGTTGTAGGTGGTGGAAGCATGCTTGTTCAACAGGTAGTATAAACAGTGCTGTGAATTTAGAGAAGGCCAGAGATGGCAGTGAGCCTTGATTCTGCAGGAGGAGTTTGTAAACAGACCTAGGAGTTGTAGAGAGCAGACACCATACAGCATCAACGCAAAGCCCAGAGATGAGAAGGTGTGAGTGAGGCTTGTCTGAGGGCCAGGGGCCGAACTGGGAGGAAAGGGTGCCTAAGGAGCTGGGTGCAGTTGTCAGGCAGTGTCCCAGGAATGCAGGGAGGGTTTTCAGCATGGGACTGTACTGTACAAAAACACTGGCCTGTTGAATGTGGAAAGTAAAATCCAGAATATTTTTAAGCATGCTGATAGCCAGATGAAGGAGCCCTTATGTTCCCGAAAGAGTAGTGGGTAGGAAGACAGGCTAGCTGGACCTCAGTTCCTACCCTTGACTTACTGTCTCTTCCTCATGATATTCCTCTGGAATAGTCAGTGTGGGAATGTAAGCCTGGGGAAATCCCACATGTCATCGCTAGGGAGGTTTTGTTGCTGGAATTGTTTGCAGCACCCCCCACCCCAATTAGGCTCATTTAGGATTTGACCTTGGGATTTGAACCCAAATTAAGACAAGAGTTCAGAGCAGCTTCGAAAGTTAGTGTTAACAAAACTTCAACTGAGTAAACTTGGAGAACTAATTGGCTTTATTAAGCAGTCCGTGAATTGGGCAGCATCCCATCCAGCAAGTAGATGGGAGCTCTGAGGAGTTGTACATAATGTCAGGTTATCATAGGAAGGAATGTGGGGCAGGGGTGTTATTGCAAAAGAAAAGGAAGAGATGTTTCAGGCCAGGTCACCTTCCCTAAGAGTGGGGAGTCTTCTCCTTTTGGGGGGGATGGAAGGAGGCCCAGGTGATAGATTACCCCTTCCACAGGATCAGGAGATTCCTGACTGACCTCTTACGACTGTATTTTCTACGGGAGGTTGAAACTGTGTTATGTTTAATTCCCATTTGCTGACTCGGTGTTTGGGACCTGTGGTTTTAACAGGAGAGAGCTCTAGTTACAAGGTTTGTTCTGCAGTTCCGAGGTGTGATCTTAGATCAGAGACCCTCCTCAGAAAGGACAACTGATTACCGAAGTAGATCATTTCTGCTCCGTTCAGTCCAGTGTTTGTAAGTTGGATTAAAAAAGAAATTTAAAAAATTATATACCAAGTGCATAAATACATTTAAATGAAATTTTCTTAGAGTTTGGGTCTTATGTAAATTAACTTGTTCTCCTTCTTTGTATATTTCATTGTCCTCCAAGAGAGACTTGCTGTCTGTGAGGAAGTACAAGGAATTGATTGTTTATTCGGCAATATCTGAGCACCTCTTTCATGCCAGGCACGTGTATCTGTATCTGTATCTATGTGAACATAGAAACCTGTGGGTCGACCTAGTCTTATAAAATTTGGACAGGGACAATCATGTAACTTAATTGTGTGTTAAAAATACCAGCTCTCTTGGTTCACTGTCTGCCACCCCTCCACTCCCACCACAGATGCAACGAGGAGAAGAGCCTTCGCCCTGGTCTCACAAGCCTACACCTCCATCATCGCTGATGACTTCGCAGCCTTTGTTGGCCTCCCTGTGGAAGAGGCTGTGAAAGGTAATTTGGGCTCGCTGTTTACTTTCAACAAAAGTGGAAGTGTACATTGTTGGAACAGGTTGGTTTGGGAATTCAGGCAGTGTTCCCTGGAAAGGGGATATGAAACCTGCCTGGCACCATACCCCTGGCAGGGCTGGGCCGGGAACCAGGCTGTTCTCAGGCCCAGCAGTTGCTGGGCAGCGGCCGATATGAGTGTCCGCCCGATGGTATGAGGAGACATCCGATCCACACCTAACAGGGCCTCACAACTGCTTTTGCCACCAAATGAGTTCCAAGAAAAACTTTTCGGATTTCTGCGTGTGGATAAGAGATTCAGTTCCTCATTTACTTTGAAAGCACTTTTGCCAGAGGCAGTTAATGGTATCTTAGAACATGAGATTTGCAAAGGAGTACTTTGCCATTTTTATGAAGTTAACATTTGGCTAGGTCCGTGAGGTGTACCCTTGTCGCATGTGATCATTCTAGCTCTTTCTTTATTGGAACCTCTTTGATGTTCCTGTAGTCATTTTTTATCCTGTTCCCAGGCCTGATCCCTGAGTAGTTTCTATTTTTACTTCTAAGAACTCTGATGAAGGCTTACGTCAACGGTGGGCCTATGAAATGGTGGGGTGCCTTCCCAACATGATGCCCTGCAAGGGGACTCAGAGCTGCTGTTGACTGGGAGTGGGTAGGGCAGGGAGGGATGTGGTGGGAGCAGAGTTACTGAAAGTCAGGGACACTGAGGGGGCAGAGGAAGGTCCTTGAGACAGCCCCATGCAGCTCTGAGTACACCTGGTCTTACGAGCAGTGGGAAATGCGAGCAGCAAGGAAGTAAAGGATATACAAATTAGTTGCTTTTGTAAGTATGCCAGGCGAGTAGCATTATATTCATGACTGGGAGTTTAAACTTTGTAACTTCTTTAAATTACTCCTTTTCTTCTGAAAATCAACATATTAATAAATGTATTTTTTTAAGAAAATCCTAATTGACTTCATGCCTCACATGTGGAAATCCTCATTTCCCCCATACTTGGTAAAGGCAGTCTTCTCCCCCTGTCCCTTTTCAGCCCGTGTGTTTTCCTTGATATTCTTGATATTGGGACCTGTGGTTTTCTTGTTAACAGAAGTAACTTCTCTTACCAGTAACTCTTCTTACCCACTGGTCTCCAGTCGTGCTTTTGCATTGTCGTTCCTTAGGTGATGGCCAGACTAGCTCCTCCCCTCAGTTAATTGCTATAGAACATTGTCTGTGCCTCATAGCATTGTTATACCATCATTGGCATTTTTGATTCTCTGGCTAAAATAGGAACCCTGTAAAGACCACATCTTGTTCTTCAGTTTCCCAAGCCTACCACAATTTTAGATGCATAGCAGGCAGGTTAATGAAAATTCCTGGAGTAAATCAATACTGTTGGTTACTCAACAGACATTTGTTTTAAATCATCTTGACATTGATCCACAGTTTATTACATAACAGATAACATCCCCTGAGCCATATTCTTAAATGACTACCTGGGTGGGACTCCGCTACCCAACCCCCATGCTAACTTCATGATCGAGGACATGTCACTGGAATTCTCCAAACTCCATTTTCCACATCAGTTAGATGATGGTCCTGTGTCCTTTATAGAGTAGTGTGATGGTGCCCTGAAATGATCGCCATGGAACGGTGCCTGCTGTCCAGGACTCTGCGTGTGTGAGTGGTTGTTCTTGTCAGTGGGATCAGCTCTGTCAATACTGATAGAGCAAGTACAGGCGGTGTCATGTACGTCCTCCTTAGGGACATGGATGTTGTTTTAGTCATACTAAGTAGATTAATACCGTAATGTACACTTTACAGAAGACTGCTCATCTGCTAGGGCTTCTTTCAGCCTGAGAGAGAAAAATGGCTTTGATACGTGTTTCAGAAATGTTTCAAAAGTAAGTTCACCTGAGAATGCTATCTATAATCTACTTTTCTAGAAAAAAATACACATTGTAGGATAACCTGCACTTGTCAGATCTTCCATACAAGTAGTGTCATTGACAGATTGTGGATCTTGTAAATGAAAACTATAGGAGTTTTTTGTTATTTCTCATTTGTGTGTAAACTGCACGTTTTTTAGGTATATTAGAACAAGGATGGCAAGCCGACTCCACCACAAGAATGGTTATGCCCAAAAAGCCAGGTAGGTGGAGCTCTTCGTCCACGTATGCCCACTGACCTCTTTTAAGCCCGCTTCAGGCTCTTCTGCCTTTGAGTCTTTGATAAGGTTCTGCTGTACTAGCAAATTGAAAGTTACTCAGGGTAAATACAGACATGCAATGATAGACACAGTAGAAAGGATTTTAAAGATCACCTAGTTGTACCTTAATTTTTTTTTAAATGTACTTCTTGTGTAGGAAACTATTTTATATGGGTTTTTCATAATCTTTATTATGGTTTTTCCTTTATATGGGTTTTTCATCATCCTTGTGTAAAAACCTATTTTATGTGGGTTTTTCGTAATCCTTACTATAACTTAATTTTTGCTAAGCCTCAGTCTCCCATCCTTTTATTTATGGAGCCATAGCGTGTTTACCCATAATACCTAAACCATTACCTTTAAAAAATAAATCTTATTCACATACCCCCCCTTTTCTCATTGTACTATAAATATGTACACTCTTTTCTGAAATAAGATCTCAGTGGCTTTAACTTGCACAAAATTAAGCTCTTTGACTTAAATCATTTGACCTGTCCTCATGTCCATCTGAATTCCCAGTCCCTCAGTCGTCCTTCTGAAGCGAGCCATGCTCATTCCTGCTTGGAGGTCTCTTCTCCCGCTTGGCAGGAATGTCCTTTTTTGCCAGATCTTTCAAGCTGAGCTTAACGCCCACACCTGTCAGCCCTCCTCCTTCAATCCAGTCTGCTCTGAATTCCTGTTGTTTAGACATTGTTGACCCCACAGTGAAGAATTACTCAAATTTTGATGGGCTCTGTCCTGTGAAGGTACAGGAAGTGGTTAGACACGGTCCCAGTGGGTTTAGCTGCTAAGAGAAAACTGCTGTAGAAAGAAGAAAACTCATGTAGTCATAATAGAGAATAATTGTTAACTGTTTGAGAAGTAGTAAAAGGTCATAAGTGCCACTGTGTTAAAAATGACATGTTCTGTGTGAAAGTTCTTCAGTATGACTCCTATAACTTGTGCTGTTAATTTTACTTAGTTGCAGGGGCCCTGGATGCATCTTTTAACCGGTTTATTCCCTTATCAGGTATGTATTTTTATATGTTCATTTAAAAGGTGTTTCATTGTTCTTTATTTCTTTTTTGTCACATGTTTTGGTTTTTCTTAGCTCTAACCTTGTCAACGAAGAGGTTAAATTCTGTACTTGGCTATTTATAACCTGTTTGATTACAAAGGGAGAGCTTGTGGGTTCCCTTCTGGAGCTTCCCTTGAGGCTGTGACACCTTCTGGCCCAGCCACAGAGCCTCGTTGGTGTCGTGTAGCGAAGCCGTGATAGGCCTTCCCACCAGCGGTAACTCGGAAGGCATCCCTTGGCTGACATGTGCTAACTTAAAAGCTAGAACTAAATTCCTTGGTGATGGTTCTTTTGGGGCCTTTTGTTCACTGACAGTTTAACAGAGCAGTGCCTGGCACATGATCAATACTGGGTGATTCTTCCCAGAGTTCCGTGTCACATGGGTAGGTGGGTAGGTGTCCTTCCAACAAGAGCTGTGCTCTCTCAAGAGAGATTTTGCAGTTAATGTGGAAACTTAGGCAAAGCCAGACATGCCTTTCCTCCCAGTTTAGGAAAACTCATCAAAGTTGAGACTTCTCTGCTTATTATTCAAAAATGTCCCAAGTCAATAAGAAGGTTTCCTTTTTGTTAAATGAACAGGCATTGGAGGGTGAGGGTGGCAGGGCTAATGCGCCATTCCCCAGGGGTCTGACTTTAGTCTCTTTCTCCATGTCACACGCAGAGCCTGCCCCAGTGCCCCCGATCCCCAACGAACAGCAGTTAGCCAGACTGACCGATTATGTGGCTTTCCTCGAAAACTGATAACATCATTCTGAGTTCAAGATCCACCTTCGGAATCCTGTATACTGACAGATAGAGAAATGTAAAATTTTTATTTTCAATTTCTTGGACGGATGAAGCACCTCAGCATTCCTTACTGAGTATGTGATAAAATACATATATAAAGTATTATATATATTTTGTCCTTAAACACTATACGGAATAGTTGTTGAAGCAATTCTCCTTTTGTAATATTGGACAGTTTGGATGGAGCCCGTCAGTATTATGCAGTTTATATTTCCTAGTGACTTATAAAGTACAGCTCTCCTGCTTCGTGTAGTCAGTGGTTGTCAGCTGTTTGTCCCTCTGCCCCAGCGTACTGCACACTCCCCTCTGCACCCATGGCTCATTACAGTGGTTCATTGGGGTTTGAGAAGGAGTCCCCAGAGGCAGTCTCTGAGCTGCTGGGGACTCTGAGGCACCCCCTTCAGAGAAGATGCTCTCCTTTCTCCTCACCTCCTGCACATCACTCCTATAGAAGGCTGAAGCATAGCTGAGGAACCAAAGACCATTTCCTCAGTAAACCCCATTTATGAACTGCCCATTTCTTCCTGACAGTAGGAGTACATCCATTGCTGACAGTGGAGGGCTTGCCCTGAAAAGGCAACTATTTAAGACCTTCAGGTGACGTATTCAATGTATGTTCCCTTCAGAAGAAGGGAAACCTAGGGTGGAATGCATTCTACCGGCAGAGAAGCTATTACAATAAGTGATCCACTTTGTTCAACTATCCTGGGGCATACAGATTGCTTCTGTTTATCATTTGGTGCAAGTTCTGCCTTTTGGAGAAACACTGAACAAGCCTTTCAGTTGTCGTGTGATGCCCTCTAAATATTGGGGGGCGTTCATTGTATCTTCAGGTTAAAAGCCCCCCTTGCTTCATTTATTCTGCATTTGTTCAATAAATATTTAATTGCATCAGCTGTTTCATCTGCAATAGTTTCTAGACGTTTCTTCACTCTCCAGTCTTTCTGTGGGTACGTTCCAGTTTGTCATTGTCCCTCGAGCTATGAATTACCCAATTAAATAGAAGTGGTGTGTATGGCGCTGACTACATGATTCATAGATTCGCTCATTTTAAATACATTTTTCAGTTATTGTTAACAGTTGTGGAAATATCTTTTGAATTGACATTTTATTGAACTCCATTGTATAAGTCAGTGTTAAAACTCCCTTGTTTTACAGTGGAGGAAATGGAAATTCAAGAAGCAAGAGGATCAGTAGCTAGAAAGTGATGGTGCCAGTTACTGAACTTCCAGGTATTAAGTACAGGTTGTATCCATGGTTGAAATCAATTCAGATGTTCATTAATAGGGGACAAGGTGACGACACGGTGGGTAGTGTGCAGTACCGTGCAGCTCCTGGAGGTGTGAGTGTGAGAGAGGTCTCTGGACGGAGACAGTGATCTCCACAGTGAAACCAGAGGAAGCAGAAGGAGTTTAGACCATTGCTTCGAGGGGGAAAAAGGGTTCCGTGGATACACGTGCTTGAGAGTGTTTCAGGAAAACCATTGAAGTATCAACCAAAAACTAGTAAAAATCGCTCTTTATGGGGAAGGAGGAGGCAGTCAGTGAACTTCACATTGTGAAGCAGTAATTATTTCAAGTGACTTGATTTTGCATTGTCACTGGGATATATACTGAGGACACAAAGACGTCAGCCGACTGAATATGGTTTCATGGCTAATTTGAAAAAAATGCTTTGATATCATCACTATTAGTAAAAGTATATTTTAGGATAAAACAGTTTAGAAATGAGGTAATCTTACTAGAACCTCGTAATTTTAAATTTCACATAGAAGCCTTAAATGATTTATTTTTCTTTCTAAAGTATAAGTAGTTCCTGGTTCTGTCCAACTAAAAAGGCCTAGAATAATTACAACCAGCACTAGTGAAAACCAATAATGCCCAGATTGTGTTCTCCGAACTCCAGCTTCACTAAGCAGAATCAGAACTTATTTTCAAAGTAGGTGCTAGTCTGGGGAAATAATTGTACAGGTTGATCCCCAGTATAAGATGTCCCAGGTTCAGGAATGTTTCAGTCTCATAGGGTTCTTTCAGAAGTTCATAGAAGCCAACTTGAAGGAGCGCCCGTCGGCCAAACATGAGACAAATTTTATGAAAAGTCTGTCTATGTGTTTATATTTTTAACCCCAAGATCATAATTATAATACTAAGATAACCTCGTCATTATACAGGAAATTCAGGATGTGCTTGATTCCATCTCCCCTATATTTACTTAACAGTCTTCAGACTAAATGAATTCATGTCCTAGTGATGTCCAAAATAAAAAAATTGAACATGCAAAGTAATCAAACAACTGATGGTAGAAAATACTTTCTCGAAGAATTCTACCTTCTGCAGATAGAAAATCTGTACTTCGTAGTACATTTCCTCAAGGATCTAAGAAAGAATCAATGACTGCTGAGACCACGGGCTGAGAAAACAAGAGTGAGCATCAAATCAGCCTGTCTCTGTGCCCTGACTCCTGCCTAGACTGCCAGTTGCACACGGGTGTAGCCTGACGGCACCCTGCTTTAGACGCATTGAATATGTCTGCCGTGTTTGCTGTGGTCCTTATGCTTTCCATGCCACAGGGATTGCCCACACAAACCTGGGTAAGGGGGAGCCAGCCCCGAGCAGCCCTTCAACAGAGAGAGGCCTGATCCAGGGATTAACACTGCCTTCCATGGCTTGGGAAGATGGTTTCCGGACTCCTAAAAAAAGACCCCAGTGAGACTGAGCTGTGGTTGCCCACTGTAACCAGTTTGCAGTGGCATGGATTGCTAGTTCTTCTTTCCTTGTTTCTCTCTTCCCAGTGCCACTCTGTGTTCCTGGGATTGAGAGACATGGCCCATCTACATGTAAGCTGAAACACCTGAATCCATCTGTCCTTAACATCACTCACAGTGGGACAAGTGAGCTTGCCAGGATGGCATGGTAAGCATGTAGCTTCCACCACAAAGGTTTTTGTCAAAACAAACCCCTCCCCCAAAATGAATGGGACTTTAACCAAGGTTGTAGATTTAACTGCCCGTTTCCATGAAATGTGGGTATTTGGTGAACAAGTTAAAAGCCCCACCAAGAATCAATCAGTCAGACCTAGGATGTGGGGGATTTTAACAGGGCAAAAAAGTGAGTTTCCTTCAAGAATAAATGGGCTGAGAAGAGTCTGAGGGCGGTAGAGTTGGCAGTGAGCACAGGAAGATCTTTGCTCCTGGGCAGAAGTACTCTGAGGCCGATGCCAGTTGTACCAAGGACTACAAACAGGTGGCCGCGTGGGAAGAAATCTGGTTACAGGCGTCAAGGAGCTCAAGAGAGGAGGCCCGAAGGCCACGTGTTTGAGTGAGCAAAGAACACAGGGGGCCTTGTGCAGCAGCTTCGGGAGGTGGTTGCTGGTTGGGGCTGGGTACCTTGCTGGGGGCCAACCACCTGGAGCACTTGAGCATTTGAAAGGGCTGACCCACACAGCTGCTTACCCTTCAAAGCATCTGGTGAACTTTTAGGCTGCTTTAGGTAGGAAGAAATGAGGCCAAGTCCAAAGAAAAAACCTTTGGGAAACAGCTTCGTTTTCCTCCCGTCTTGCTGTGCTGGGCTCCAGTTAACACGCAGGGCGGGAGGGAGTGGGGGTGCCTGTCAGCAGAAACCTGAGTAGAACAGTTAAGCTGCTGGAGGACAGGTCAGCAGGATATGTTCTAGCAGAAACAGAAAGTAAACAGTGGAACTTACTGAAAACAGTGTTGGAGACGAAACAGCAAAGAAGTCTATGAGGTGTGTGGTAGAAATCCAAGGAATAGAAAGTAAAGCAGGAAAACAATACTTGGAAGGACTGGCCAAGAACTTTCTAAGACTGATGAAAGAAATCAGGCCACAGGGTCAGAAAGCTCCACACAGGATGAATACAAAACAAACCTCCCACACCCTGACACTGCCTAGGAAACTACTGAAAATGAAAGCGAGCGTATTAAAAGCATGAAGGAGGGTGATGGTGGGGGTGGGGGGGTGGAGTAGTGGGCGGGGGTGGGGGGGGCTTCAGAGAAGCAATGGTAAAGCCAGAGGATGATAAAATGGCATTTTTTAAGTGTTGAAAGAAAGAAAAAAAAAATCCTGACTGCCATTTATAAGACACACTCGCTCTTTCAGCCTTCCTGTGGTAAGTGGAAAAGTTGGAGAAGCTACATAAGTGCAATCAGCATCCAAAAGCAAGCAGGTGCCGCTCTGTTGATGCCACACAGTGGACTTGAAGGCGAGAAGCACGTTTCATGGACAAGGTTTCCTATTGCTGCCCTGAGTTACCACTAACATAATGACTTCCAACAACACTGGTGGTTCGTAGTCGAGGCATCTGAGCTGGGTCTGGCTGGCAGGTGTCAGCAGGACCGCTGCCTTCCTGTGTGGAGGCTCAGCGGACAGTCTGTTTCCTTGTCCCATCCAGCTTCCACAGGCCACCCACGCACCTTGGCTCCTGACCTTGCCTCCATTTTCAAAACCAGCAGCTTTGCGCCAGGTTCTTTCACACTGTCCCCTCTTCGGGGCTCACCGCTGCCTCCTCCTTGCACATGGAAGACCCCTGCGGTTATGTTGGCCCCACCTGGAATCCAGGATCCCTATTTTAAGATAGGCTGATGATCTTAATTTCCCTTTCATGTGACAACGTATTCACGGGTTCCGGAGATTCAGACATCCGCATCTTTGGGAACCATTACTCTTCCCACTGCAGGAGGCAACAGGAGTATATAATTCTAAATCTATAAATTGTAAATGAAAGGCAATGAAAGTTAACAACTGAGAGTCACCTACAGTGGGGGCATCGGGGTGGGTGGGAGGTGGCACTAGCCCTGTCAGACGTTGAAACAAAATCTAAAGCCTCTTGTTAAAACATCACGACACCAGAGCATGAACAGTGGATGCAGAATAATCTGGAGAGATGAGAGACTCGAATACATACAGAAACGTACCTACCGTATGATAAAAGTGGCATCTCAGGTCACTGAGAGAAAGGTGGACTTTCAGACAAATGGCTCTGGGAAAGCTGGTTAGCCTTTGGAGAAATAAATCATTAGAATAACATCCAGGTAGATCAGGGATCTTAATGTAAAAGAATGAAACCAGGCTGGTAGAATTTCGGCAAAGGAAAGCTTCTGTGTCTCAGAATTCAGGCTATTGAAGTGTCCAATTTGACAACTTAGAAGTGCTGCAAATTATAAAGACACCTGAACAGAAAGAGAAACTGAAGGTAAATACAGAGAACAAATGGGTTGCCAGAAGGGAGAGGTATGGGGATAGGGGATGGGTGCAATAGCTGAAGGGAACTAAGAAGTGCAAACTTCCAGAGAAGCCTGGGTGGCTGTCAGGTAAGCGTCTGACTCTTGATTTTGGCTCAGATCATGATCTTGGGGTTGTAAGATCAAGCCCTGTGTCGGGCTCTGTGCTGGTCATGGAGCCTACTTAAGATTCTCCGTCTCCCCCCACTACTCTCCGGTGTACATGCTCTCTATCTTTTTCTCTTCCTCACCACCCCCCAACAAAATGCAAACTTCTAGTTATAAATAAATCCTGGAGATGAGTACAGCGTAGGTAATATAGTCAAGAATATTGCAGTAACGACGTGTGGAGACAGATGGGGGTCACGCTCATCCCGGTGAGCACCATGTAATGTATGGAACTGTCAAGTCACTGTGTTGTACACCTGAAATGCAGCACTGCATGTCCTCTGTACCTCAATCAACATTTTTTAAAAAGACATCTGACAGCTGACAAAATATTTACAACACAAAGGGCTGGTAATATTGTTCATATATAAAGAATTCTAAAAAATTTAGGGAACTAGGGCCACCTGGGTGGCTCAGTGGTTAAGTGTCTGCCCTTCGGCTCAGGTTATGATCTCAGGGTCCTGGGATTGAGTCCCACATCAGGCTCTCTGCTCAGCAGGGAATCTGCATCTCCCTCTCCCTCTGTTCCTCTCCCCAGCTTGTGCTCGCACTCGCTCACTCACTGTCACTCTCTCTCAAAGTATCTTAAAAAATAATTGAGGGAATTTTAAAAAAATAGAAAAAAATGACAAAGGACATGAACAGATAATTCGCATAAATTACAAAGTGGCTTTTAAACATGAAAAGATGTTCAACTTCAGTTATAATAAGAGAAGTGGGAATTTAAAATAACACTGAATTTGTACTTGTGAGCCATGGAAGTGGCAGGACCTCAAGAGTGTACAATGTTTTCTGTCGCCAGA
The DNA here is from genome assembly GCF_002288905.1 of Enhydra lutris kenyoni. NCBI lineage: Eukaryota > Metazoa > Chordata > Mammalia > Carnivora > Mustelidae > Enhydra > Enhydra lutris. Next base: position 44,053,033 of record NW_019154085.1, read on the forward strand.
CTCAGGAAATTGATTCTGCTGTGCTTTGTGGGTGGGAGTGCAAGTTGGGACATCCGTGTAGAGAGGAGTTTGGCAACATCTAAGAATGACATATACCACATAATACATATGCTTTGTATTCCCCCACAAGCCAGCTGTTAGGAGTTTATTCTGAAGATTCAACCCCACAAAAAAAAAAGTGCACATATACAAGGTTATTTATTACAGCCTTATTCTTTATTGGCAAATACTGGGAATAACCCAAATGCTTATACACAAGGGTATGGGTGAGTAAATGATGTACATCCATGTGAGGGAGTCCTACACATCTATAAAAAGAATAATGCAGGTCCTTATACAGACCAATTTCCAGGACACACTATTGCGGGGGGAGACATAAAAATGCCTGGAGTATGCTATTTTTTGTGTAAGAGAAAAAATATGCATGTATTTGCTCATCACTGGGGGGAAAAGGACCAGAAGGGAAGTCAGAATATGAAATCATTTGCTTTCAGTGTATAGGAGGGAATGAGGTGGGGAGGACAGAACAAATCCTGGGGCTGGGGGCTGTCACTTCCCTTTTGTACAGTTCTGACTTGGGGGATTATGTGACTGTTTCATGTACTCAAAGAAGAAATTAAATGATGATTGTAGGAAGGGGGAATGAACCAAACTCTGTTTTCAATAAATTACATAACTTCCCTGAAGGTAAGGGATGTAACTAAGGTAAGTTTTGAACAACACTGTTTAGACTGTCCTGAAGTTCAAGACGAAAATAACTCTAAACATATACTGAACTCCAGCAACTGGTTTTCTTTTTTGCAAAAATAAAGGTTAGCAATTCTGAAAAGACTTTGTGAGTGTTCTAGGATTGAACAAATGGATAAACATATTGTAAATATGTTCCACTGTCTGAGAAGGAGCTACCACTACAGGCACACCTCATCCTATTACATATCCCAGGTGTTGCATTTTTTTTTTTTTTTTTAAGATTTTATTTCTTTGTCAGAGCACAATCAGGGGGAGCGGCAGGCGAGGGAGAAGCACTGAGCAAGGACCCTGATGTGGAGCTCGATCCCAGGACTCTCAGATCATGACCTGAGCCAAAGGCAGGTCTTAACTGACTGAGCCACCCAGGTGCTTTTATTTTTTTATTTTTTATTTTTTTATTTTATTTATAAATTGAAGGTTTGGGCAACCCTGTCAATTTGATGAAAGAAAAAGCTTAAAATATTGTCCCAGATCAAAGGACGTTAAAAAGGCACAACAGCTCACTGCAGTACTGTAATAAAAGTAGATTATAAGACACCATTAGGAATTGATGAAATCTGAATAAACTATCAATTATATCAGCGGTTGGCAAACTGCAGCCTGTTGGCTGAGACCAGGCTACTGGCTGTTTTTGTAAAGAGAGTTTTATGGGAATGCAGCCATGCCCATGTATTTATGTATTGTCTATAGCTGCTTTCACACCACAAAGCAAAACTGAGTAGTTGGGACAGAGACTGACCTGCAAAGGGTAAAATATTGTCTGACCCTTTACAGAAAATTTCCCAACTTTTATATTAGAAAACTTCGTTTCAACATTAATTTCTTTGATTTTGTTGATTTTAAAAATCATCAAATGGTTATAGTTATGGAAGAAGATGTCCTTGTTTTCAGAAAATAAGCTTATTTAGAACAAAATATGTATAAACATTATTTACACTACGTATGTATGTACTTTTCACTAATATTAGAGCTATTTTTATAAGATGATTTCATCAATGAGAACCCAGATTCTCAAAATTGTTTTGCCCCATACTGTTAATATATGGAATGCATTCATTGCATAATTTTTTCAAGTTTTCTTTGTTTTTTGGGAGTTTGGTATTCCTGAGAGCAAGCCAGTTATTTTTTTAGATGTCCCTCTTTTGGGTTTTTTCTGTTGCTTCATTAGTAGATTCAGGATATACTTTTTTTTTTAAGATTTTATTTATTTGACAGAGATAGCAACAGAAAGAACACAAGCAGAGGGAGTGGGGGAGAGAGAAGAAGACACCCTGCCGGGCAAGGAGCCCAATGCGGGGCTTTAGCTCATGACATGAGCTGAAGGCAGATGCTAAACTGACTGAACCACCCAGGTGCTCCCAGGATATACATTTTTTAAAAATACATTTTACTTATCTTAGAGAATGTGTAAATGGGGGCAGAGGAGAGGGAGAGAATCTCAAGCAGACTCCCCACTGATGGAGCCTAATGTGGCACTTGAACTCATGATGCTGAGATCGTGACCTGAACAGAAACTGAGTCAGACACTTAAGCGACTGAGTGACCCAGGCACCCCAGTGTATACATTTTGACATGAATATCACAGAAGTGACATACTCTCTTCAGTTTTGTATCAGGCACATGACAGTTGAAATCCCTACATCCTTTAGTGGAGAATGCTTCTAGAAGCAATGACGGGGGCTGCTTGTGCACTTTGCTGTGAGGGTATTCTTGCTCCATGCTATCTCGGCTGGAAGTAGGAGATGTATCTGTGTGTGCACTTAATTATCTGTGTATTAGTGGTTCTTGAAAAGTCTCCTGAAGATCCTGATACTCCCTTTCTCTAATTGGGAATTGTTTAAGTTAGAGCCATCTAAAAACGAAATGCCTCCAAACTTAGGAATTATTCTCGCCCACTGTGATAATCCTAAATCATTGAGTTGTTCAAGAAGGAAGAAAGATACAGATGGATTGTAGATTTTAAGTTAAAAGCTCATGTTGAAATTTAGTGTGAACCATCTGTTTCCACCACATGCTTAACTAAACGGGGAAAACGTCTCAGCCTAGAACAAATAAAATGCTGTGTAGAGCATTACAATTGTTTTTTAATATACAGTGATGAGCTGGCAGAGGAGAAGGGACATGGCCAAAGGCTGGAAACAACTAGTCTCCTGCTCTGGAGCCTTCATCGGCTCTGGAGGCATCTGCCAAACTTGATAGCCCAGAAGCCGAGTTATTTTGTGCCACTGATGTGAAGGAAGCAGGACAAAAAACCTGATGTTTGATTAGATAAGCAAGCACAGCAAACACACATAAAGTAGGACACTTTAAAGACAGCACCCTCAAAGGACAGACTCCAGAAAAATCCTATCACAGAAGGAGCTGCTGCTGGGGAGCAGGTAAGAATAGGGAGTGTGAGTGCCCAAGTCTGTCTGAAGGGCATTCGATAGTTCCTCCCAGAAACTGTGCAGAAGAAACAGCAAATACCGGCCCAAATAAATTCAGCTCAAGGCCTGAATGACTTGCCACAGATAAGGTTCTAAGAAAGATAAATTCACAATCAAAAACTAAAACACCATAAATATGCCATTATGAGCAAGAATCAGCATAAACTAAAAACTGCGGACTAAACCCCCAAAGGCATTAGGTATCTAAATTTTCATAAAATTTTAAATGTTTTAGATGTTAAACTATGTTCAATATGTTAAGATACGGTTATTTTATTAAAAAATTTAAATAAAATATATTTTAAATATATTTTGTTTTAAATATATTTTAATATATTTTATTTTATATTTCAAATATATTTTTAAAATATACTTAAGGAAATCAAGGTATTGAAAGTATGAAGAATGAAGAAGAGACATAAGAAAATAACTGGCATATATGAAAAAGAACAAGAATCTCTCGAAAAGAAAAGTATAGTCATTAAAATTCCAATCTCAGTGGATGGTCTATAGCTCACTTCCCTCAGATCAGAAGAATTGTTGTTTCAGTAAGTTGTCATTCAATGAAAATGGGAAGTTTGATATCAGGTCCAGGCAGGTCCAAGGGGTCCAAGGAAATTAAACAGGTGACCCAGACTTACGTATCTCCTACCTCTATTGTACCAAAACCTCTCCCTCAATTCATGCCTATAGTTTTATGGGAGGTGTCTTCTGACCAGCTGCTGGAGGAGGCAAAAACCCAAGCCTGCCTCACAAATAGGTCACCCTGCCATGTTGATGCCAGAACTGCACAGCTACCACATTTCTGACCACTTAGTTGTGGTCATAAAAGATAGCCATTGAGGGGAAATTCTCCCAGCAGGCCAATTTTTGAGCACTGCATTTGGCCACAGACTTGGAAGGAAGAAGCCTGCAGCAAAGACTATGACAGTGACACGTGGCTAGGCTGTTGGTGTGGGGCCCAAAAGGAGCAAAATTGGAAAGCTGGAGATGAAGTCTGGGAAAGTGATACATGGCTGGATTTAAGGGAGTGAACGCATAGCAAATACATACATTAATGCCCAACAGAAAGCACCCAACAGAGAGGACAATCCCTAATACCAAGTGGACAAGATCGTTTTTCTTTTGGATATCTGCCAGGCTCTCTTCAGTCACCCCAGTGCTGGCACAATGGACCCAAAAATGGAGTGGCCTTTGTGGCAGGGATGGAGGACATGCCTGAGTTGGGTGGCAGGGGTTCCCTGTCACCGACATTGATCCCACTGTTTGCTGTCCTGGCACTGGCAGAAAGTGACATTGAGGCATCACTAATGGCACCATTCCTGAAAGAAATCAGATTACCAGTTGGTAGCAAGCTGATTTGATTACCTTGGCCCTTTCCACCTTGCAGCCTTCCTGGCAATGACATCTACTTAAATGTGGGTTTGCCTTCCATCTGCATGAAGTCTTCTCCAACACTACCTTCAAAGACCATATAAAATACCTACTGACCATGAATCCTACAGAACATTGCCTGTCTAGTATAAGGGATCCATTCTACAAAAAAGGAGAAGATGTGGCAATGGGTTCATGACCATGTATTTCATTCATTTAAGTTATTTCATTGATTCTAAATCCTTACCCAAAGTATCTAACCAATGGAACAGTGGAATGTCCTGTTCAAGGCCCAGGGGACATGCCAGATTCATGACAGCTGCTTGGTGAGTAAGATGTTTCCTTCCAAGACTCAGAGTATTCACTGAACCAAACCACAGCTAATATGAGGCTGTGTCTCCAGAAGCAGGAGGGAAGGAGCCTGAGGACAAAGCATGGTCAGAAGTCCTTACCCCAACTCCAAGAGATGTACTTATGGAATTTCTGCTCTTCACCTAAGATTATAAAGAACATTACTCATTCTTTAGTTTCTGCAGGTTAAACTCTGAATAATGACCCACCACTGATAAGTGGACAGATATCTTACAGCCCTGTAAAATCAAAGTTGTATTCCCTGGAGAGCCCAGTAGGGTCACCTGGGCTTATGAGAGAAATTGTCCAGCAACACAGCAGCAATCTCTTTGTCATGTTTTGGCTAAGTACTCTTTGACATGTCCTGGAAGGAACGCTATCTATCATGAGGAGAAAAGATGGGGTGAGGATGGTATCTTCAGATACTGGACTGTCATATGGATGAGTATTGCTTGTGGGTTCCCAACACAAAATCAGGAAAAGGTTAGGAAAGGCTAGATTTGACTCAACACAAAGAAGAGCTTTCTGTCTGGACCAGCACTGTCCAATAGAAGTAGAGGGTGAGTCACATATGTGACTTTAAATTTTTCCAGTAGCTGCAATAAAAAAAAAGTGAAAAAGGAAAACAGATGATATTAATTTTAACAACACAGCTTATTCAGCCCAGTCCAAAGTATTATCAGTTCAACGTGTCATCAGTATCAAAAATACAAATGAGGGACGCCTGGGTGGCTCAGTTGGTTAAGCAGCTGCCTTCGGCTCAGGTCATGATCCCAGTGTCCTGGGATCGAGTCCCACATTGGGCTCCTTGCTCAGCAGGGAGCCTGCTTCTCCCTCTGCCTCTGCCTGCCATTCTGTCTGCCTGTGCTTCCTCTCTCTCCCTCTCTCTCTCTCTGACAAATAAATAAATAAAATCTTAAAAAAATACAAATGAGATATTTTGCTTTCTTCCATGCTAAGTCTTGCAACCCCACGTGGATTTTACCCTTAGAGTGTAACTCGGTTTGAACTAGGCACCTTCTAAGTGCTCACTGGCCATGTGTGACTGGGGAATATTGGACAGCAGGGGTCGGGATCCTCTGAGAGACAGGGATGAGTCCTACCGGTCAGATATGATGGAAACTAAGCTGAATAACCCCCATCAGGGACATGTGGAGGAATGTCCATGCACTGATTATGTTGGGGATGGTTTCCCGGTCTTCCCTCCCCCTTACCTCATCTCCACCTGACAGCATACATCCCTTCTGCCCGCATCCACCCAGATTACAGCAGTCAGGGCTGATAGAACCTCCGGGAGAGATTAGCAGTTTTCCTGGAGTCTCCTCACTTTCTGTGTGTTTAGGGATTTTTAAACAGCCTACAGTTAGACTGCATGGAGAAGCAAGGGAGCAAAGGCAGCTATGGTCCCTTGGCTGGGGCAGCTCATATGTTGGAGTAGGTGCCCCTTGCTAGCAAGCGCTATGCTTAGCTCTCCTCTTCCTTGAGAACCACTGAAAACACCACAGTGTGAGCAAGATGAAGTTTCCAGTTTTGATGGAGTTAGTAACTCTGATTATTGCTAATATGATCCCCCTCCTTTTTCTTTCTTTCTTTCTTTCTTTTCTTTTTTTTTTTTTTTTTTTTTTGGTTAACTATTAAGCAAAGTTAATAACTTTCCTCTGATTTTGTTGTTTCTCAGAGTAAAGGAAGCTTTCACACCATAGTGGAAAAGACAGGGCAGTTTTATCTAAATATCAAAAGACAAGCTAAAACCAACGTGGAAATTTCCTTGATTTCAATGATTGGCAGAGACTCCTGGGTCATTTGAGACAGTGAGAAACCAGGAGTTCTTCAGACAGATTTTTAAGAAACAAGTGAACTTGAATGATCACACTGTGTGCACCCACCTGACCAGAGTCTGTGCATCTTGGATATGAATCATGATTTTTCTCCTGGGTGGAGCTGTAGGAAAAGATTTCATTCTGAATAAAAGAAGAACCAGACCATTTTCCACTTGTGAGTCTCATGATGGGGGGAATCGCCAAAAAACCATTTTGATTTAATAACATTCTCCTCATTGTATGCCTGTGTCTAGTCTCTAAGAAGAGCAACTCAGGACAGCCAGCAAAATGCTCTGTGCATGATAACCCATACAGAGATAAAAACCCATTTGCAGTTATCCCCTGTGAATTAAGTAACATAATTTAAAAATGGGATTAGTTTGGTTGTGAAGTTGGCACTGAAGGATGTCAAAGGAAAATGTTCCAAGAAATTTCAATTCCATCTGGGAGCCTTGAGCTGTTGGATACCTTCCCTTAAAATCTAGATTTCTAGCAGACTGCTACCCAGGGTTTTGAGCCCATTTCCCCATAAACACAAAGAATGTGGATGGAAATATGGGAATGTGTCTTCAGCTGCTTCAGTTTTGCTGAGGCACTTTAATGTGGACCGATTTCAAAAGATGAGGAGGCTCTAAGTTTTAACCACTGTCTTACATTATCGATATTGTCTTGGCTAATCATTTGGGGTTTTTTTTAATATTTTTAAAATTTTTTATAAACATATAATATATTATTAGCCCCAGGGTTACAGGTCTGTGAGTCACCAGGTTTACACACTTCACAGCACTCACCATAGCACATACCCTCCCCAATGTCCATAACCTCACCACCTTCTCCATACCCCCCTCCCGCCGGCCACCCTCAGTTTGTTTTGTGAGATTAAGAGTCTCTTATGGTTTGTCTCCCTCCTGATCCCATCTTGTTTCATTTATTCTTTTCCTACCCCCAAGCCCTCCACGTTGCATCTTCACTTCCTCTATCAGGGAGATCATATGATAGTTGTCTTTCTCCAATTGACTTATTTCGCTAAGCATAATACCCTCTAGTTCCATCCACATCATTGCAAATGGCAAGATTTCATTTCTTTTGATGGCTGTATAGTATTCCATTGTATATATATACCACATCTTCTTTATCCATTCATTTGTTGATGGACATCTAGGTTCTTTCCATAGTTTGGCTATTGTGGACATTGCTGCTATAAACATTTGGGTGCACATGCCCTTTTGGATCACTATGTTTGTATCTTTAGGATAAATACCCAGTAGTGTAATTGCTGGGTTGTAGGATAGCTCTATTTTCAACTTTTTGAGGAACCTCCATGCTGTTTTCCAGAATGGCTGCACCAGCCTTCATTCCCACCAACAGTGTAGGAGGGTTCCCCTTTCTCTGCATCCTAGCCAGCATCTGTCATTTCCTGACTTGTTAATTTTAGCCATTCTGACTGGTATGAGGTGGTATCTCATTGTGGTTTTGATTTGTATTTCCCTGATGCCCAGTGATGTGGAGAACTTTTTCATGTGTCTGTTGGCCATCTGGATGTCTTCTTTGCAGAAATGTCTGTTCATGTCCTCTGCCCGTTTCTTTTTTTTTTTTTTTGAGAAATTGAATATTTTATTTAATATAAAGGCATTCATGACACAATAAAAATATCAATTATTTTGAAAAGATTAAAGTGATAAAATATTATTAATTCAACATATATTTTTGATGTGCTATATTTAGTTCTCTATGGCTATTTAACAAATTACCACAAACATGGTGGCTTAAAATAACATCCATCTAGCTCACAGTTCTGTAAGTCAGAAATTTCAGCCTGGTGTGCCTGGATTTTCTGCTTATGGTCTCACAGGCAAAAGTTAAGGTGTATATTATGGTTCTCCAGAGAAACAAAGACAATAGGATAGATAGATATAGCTATATTCTACTAGACACATACACACACACACACACACACAAGAAGATTTATTATAAGAATTAGTTTACATGACAATGGAGGCCAGGAGTCAGCCCCACAATCTGCCTCCTGAAGCTAGAAAAACCAGGAAAGCTGGTGGTATAGTCCAGGTCCAAAGGCCCGAGAACCAAGGGAGAAAATGGTTGTAAATCTTGCCTATATTAAAGGCCTAAGAACCAGGAGCACTGATTTCCAAGGGCAGGAGAAAACTGATAAACTAGCTCAAACAAAAGGAGTGAATTTGCTCTTCCTTTCCCTTTTGTTCTCTTGGGGTCCCCTAATGGATTGGATGAACCCTCACCCATGTTGGGAAGGGTCATCTGCTTTACTCAATTTACCAACTTTACAAATACACCAGTTCAAATGCTAATCTCATCCAGAAACACCCTCACAGACACACCCAGAAATGTTTTACCAGCTATGGGACGTATCTCAGCTCAGACAAGTTGACTAGTAAAATTAACCATCACATGGCATCAACTTAGTTGCATTCTCAGGTGACTCAGAGGAAGAATCTGCTTGCAAGTGTATTAAGATCATTGGCAGAATTTAGTTCTTTCCTACTCTGGGATTAAAGTCTGCATTTCTTTGCTGTCTCTCAGCCAACAGCTTCTCGGGACTCTTAGCGGCAGCTCTCATTCCTTGTCACATCGCCCCCTCCATCACCAAGCCCTGGGACACCATAATCAGAGTTTGGAAATGTGAACAGAAGATAGTGAAGGACTCTGGGAAGTAGTGGCTGAACAGGCAGGGAGGATATATGTTCTGTATATATCTATGAGGTCCATCTGGTCCAATGTGTCTTTCAATGCTCTTGTTTCTTTATTGATTTTCTGCTTTGATGATCTGTCTATTTCTGAGAGAGGTGTGTTAAGATCTCCTACTATTAATGTATTCATATCAATATGACTCTTTATCTTGATTAACACTTTTCTTATGTAATTGGCTGCTCCCATATTGGGGGCATAGATATTTACAATTGTTAGATCATCTTGGTGGATAGTCCCTTTAAGAATTATGTAGTGTCCTTCTGTATCTCTGACTACAGTCTTTAGTTTAAAATCTAATTTGTCTGATATGAGAATTGCTACCCCGGCCTTCTTTTGAGGCCCATTGGCATGAAAGATGCTTCTCCATCCCTTCACTTTCAGTCTGGGTGTATCTTTAGGTTCAAAATGGGTCTCTTGTAGACAACATATGGATGGGTCATGTTGTTTTATCCAATCTGCAACCCTGTGCCATTTTATGGGCACATTTAGGCCATTCACATTGAGAGTGATTATTGATAGATACGTTTTTATTGACATCGTGTTACCTTTGAAATCTTTCTTTCTGTAGATTGTCTCTATATTTCTGTTCAATGCTATTCTTAGGATTTTTCCTCTTTTATAGAACCCCCCTTAATATTTCCTGCAATGTTGGCTTGGTGGTTGCATAGTCTTTTAAGCCTTGCCGGTCTTGGAAACTCTTTATCTCTCCATCCATTTTGAATGTCAGTCTTGATGGATAAAGTATTCTTGGCTGCATGTTCTTCTCATTTAGTGCCCTGAATATATCTTGCCAGCCCTTTCTGGCTTGCCAGGTCTCTGTGGACAGGTCTGACGTTATTCTGATGGGCTTTCCTCTGTAAGTAAGGAGCCTCTTTGTCCTAGCGGCTTTCAAGAGATTATATCTACAATTATTATTCCTCGATTTGACTATCAGGTGCCTTGATTTTTTTTGGAATCTATAATCTTGGGTGGAGACCGTTCGGCTTCTAGTACATGAATGCTGGTTCCATTCACGAGATTGGGAAATTTTTCATGAAGAACTTGTTCCACTATATCTTCTAGACTTCTTTCTTTCTCCTCCCCTTCAGGGATTCCAATAATTCTGACATTGGAACATTTCATGGCATCATTTATTTCCCTGATTCTGTTTTCATGGCTTCTAAGCTGTTTGTTCCAGGCTTCCTCCTGATTCTTTCTCTCTATCTGTTTGTCCTCCAGATCACTAATTCTATCTTCTGTCTCAGTTACCCTAGCTTGAGAGAATTTAGATTAGACTCGAACTCATTGAGAGCATTGTGAACCTCATCCCTGGTAGCTTTCAGCTCTGCCCTAACATTGTGAACATCATCTCTGGTCGCTTTCAGTTCGGCCCTCATCAATTCCTTTTGGTCATCCATGGCTTTCTGCAACCTAGCTATTGCCTGGATAATTGTTAGCCTGAATTCTCTTTCTGACATATTGTCTATGTTGATAGCCATTAGCTCTGTTGCAGAAGGTCCATCCTCTGTACTTTTCTTCTGTTGGGCATTCCTCCTCCTAGTCATTTTGGTGAGAGATGGCTGAACGGATGTAGCTGGATGTATCGACCGTGGTGCAGTCAAGGTGCACCCTGGAACGCTTCTGAGCAATCAGGATTCCCCACCCAAACGAGAGAAAAAAGAAAAGAAAAAGAAAAAGAGAGAGAGAGAGAGAGAGGAAAGAAAGGGAAGATAAAAGAGAAGGTTCAGTCCAAATGGGTCCCAACGTAAGATTTATGAAGTATGCAAACAAAAACAGATAAACAAAAAGGCCAATAAAAGTATATGACAAGAGAAAAAAATATATATATAGGCAAATAAAGGAAGTGTAAGATTTATATACTATCAGGAAAAACACAAAAACACAGAAACACTGGTGGAAGAAAAAGATGGGAGAGTGGTTATAAATTCTCAGTGTGGGCGAGGAAGGTTGTTTTGATTCTTCCTGGATGTATCTTGATATCTTTGTTAAAGGACTCAACTTTCCTAAGAAAAAGAGGGATTAAAAATTGGTTTACCTAAAAAAAATAAATAATAATAAATAAAAATAAAAATAAATTGGTTTACCTATAGGGGTAGTATTGATTGGGGAAAGGGGATTACTTTGAAGTTTAACTCTATATGAATATTAGAAAATAAAAATAAAAAAGGAATAAACTAGACTAAACTAAACTAAAATTAAAAAAAAGAAATTTAAAAAATAGAAATGCAAAAAAAAAAAAAAAAAAAAAAAA